>NC_041382.1:651278051-651310139 GCF_002162155.2 Triticum dicoccoides
CCCGGGGAGTTATTGGGCCTTCATGGGCCATAGTGGAAGAGAGGAGGAGGTGGCCAAGTGGTGGGGCGCGCCCCCCAAGCCCGATCCGAATTGGGGAGGGGGCCGGCCCCCCCTTTCCTTCTCTTCTTCTTCCCCTTCCTTCCCCCTCCTAGTTGGACTAGGAAAGGGGGGAATCCTACTCCTAGTAGGAGTAGGAATCCCCCCTTGGGGCACGCCCTAGGAGGCCGGCCCTCCCCCTCCTCCACTCCTTTATATATGGGGGAAGGGGCACCCCATAGACACACAAGTTGATCTCTTAGCCGTGTGCGGTGCCCCCCTCCACAGATTTCCACCTTGGTCATATTGTCGTAGTGCTTAGGCGAAGCTCTTTGTCGGTAACTTCATCATCACCGTCCCACGCCATCGTGCTGACGAAACTCTCCCTCGGCCTCAGCTGGATCTAGAGTTCGAGGGACGTCACCGAGCTGAATGTGTGTAGATCGCGGAGGTGCCATGCGTTTGGTACTTGATCGGTTGGATCGTGAAGATGTTCGACTACATCAACCGCGTTACTTAATGCTTCCGCTTTCGGTCTATGAGGGTACGTAGACACACTCTCCCCTCTCATTGCTATGCATCCCTAGATAGATCTTGCGTTATCGTAGGAATTTTTTTGGAATACTGCGTTCCCCAACAGTGGCACCCGAGCCAGGTCTACGCGTAGATGTTATATGCACAAGTAGGACACAAAGGAGCTGTGGGCGTCGGTATATACATATTGCTTGCCGTCACTAGTTGTTTCTTGATTCGGTGGTATTGTTGGATGAAGCGGCCCGGACCGACATTACATGACCGCGTTCATGAGACTGGTTCTACCAACGTGCTTTGCACACAGGTGGCTGGCGGGTGTCAGTTTCTCCAACTTTAGTTGAATCGGATCCAATGAACATGGTTCTTTCTGAAGATCAAAAAGCAATCACTATACCATGTTGTGGTTTTGATGCGTAGGTAAGAACGATTCTTGCTAGAAGTCCGTAGCAACTATGTAAAACTTGCAACAACAAAGTAGAGGACGTCTAACTTGTTTTTGCAAGGCATGTTGTGATGTGATATGGTCAAGACGTGATTATATAAATTATTGTATGAGATGATCATGTTTTGTAACACAGTTATCGGCAACTGGCAAGAGCCATATGGTTGTCGCTTTATTGTATGAAATGCAATCGCCATGTAATTGCTTTACTTTATCACTAAACGGTAGCGATAGTCGTGGAAGCAATAGTTGGCGAGACGACAATGATGCTACGATGGATATCAAGGTGTCAAGCCGGTGACGATGGTGATCATGACGTTGCTTTGGAGATGGAGATCAAAGGCACAAGATGATGATGGCCATATCATATTACTTATATTGATTGCATGTGATTTTTATCCTTTATGCATCTTATTTTTCTTAGTACGACGGTAGCATTATGAGATGATCCCTTACTAAAATTTCAAGGTATAAGTCTTCTCCCTGAGTATGCACCGTTGAGACAGTTCTTCGTGCTGAGACACCACGTGATGATCGGGTGTGATAAGTTCTACGTTCACATACAACGGGTGAAAGCTAGTTTTGCACATGCAAAATACTCGAATTAAACTTGATGAGCCTAGCATATGCAGATATGGCCTTGGAACACTGAGACCGAAAGATCTAACGTGAATCATATAGTAGATATGATCAACATAGTGATGTTCACCATTGAAAGCTACTCCATCTCACGTGATGATCGAACATGGTTTAGTTGATATGGATCATGTGATCATTTAGATGACTAGAGGGATGTCTATCTAAGTGGGAGTTCTTAAGTAATATGGTTAATTGAACTTTAATTTATCATGAACTTAGTCCTGATAGTATTTGCAAATTATGTTGTAGATCAATAGTTCACGTTATTTTTGATATGTTCCTAGAGAAAAATAACTTGAAAGATAATAGTAGCAATGATGCGGACTGGATCCGTGATCTGAGGATTATCCTCATTGCTGCATAGAAGAATTATGCCCTTGATGCACCGCTAGGTGACGGACCTTTTGCGGGAGCAGATCCAGACGTTATGAACGTTTGACATGCTCGGTATGATGACTACTTGATAGTTTAGTGCACCATACTTTACGGCTTAGAACCGGGACTTAAAAAACGTTTTGAATGCCACAGAGCATATGAGATGTTACAAGAGATGAAATTGGTATTTCAGACTCGTGCCCGTGTTAATAGGTATGAGACCTCTGACAAGTACTTTGCCTACAAGATGGAGGAGATTAGCTCAGCTAGTGAGCATGTGCTCAAAATGTCTGAGTACTACAATCACTTGAATCAAGGGAATTAATATTCCAGATAAGATAGTGATTGATAGAGTTCTCTAGTCACTATCACCAAGTTACTAGAACTTTGTGATGAACTATAATATGCAAGGGATAACAGATACGATTCCCAAGCTCTTCGCGATGCTGAAATTGGCGAAGGTAGAAATCAAGAAAAAGCATCAAGTGTTGATGGTTGACAAGACCACTATTTCAAGTAAAAGGGCAAGGGAAAGAAAGGGAACTTAAAGAATAATGGCAAGCAAGTTGCCACTCCCGTGAAGAAGCCCAAAGCTAGACCTAAGCCTAAAACTGAGTGCTTCTACTGCAAAGGGAATGGTCACTGGAAGCGGAACTACCCCAAATACTTGGCGGATAAGAAGGATGGCAAAGTGAACAAAAGTATATTTGATATACATGTTATTCATGTGTACTTTACTAGTGTTCATAGTAACCCCAGGGTATTTGATACCGGATCGGTTGCTAAGATTAGTAACTCGAAATAGGAGTTGCAAAATGAATAGAGACTAGTTAAGGGCAAGGTGACGATGTGTGTTGGAAATTATTCCAAGGTTGATAAAATCACCATCACACACTCCTTTTACCTTCGGTATTAGTGTTGAACCTAAAATAAATGTTATTCGGTGTTTGCGTTGAGCATGAATATGATTAGATCATGTTTATTGCAATACGGTTATTCATTTAAGTCAAAGAATAATTGTTGTTCTGTTTACATGAATAAAACCTTCTATGGTCATACACTTAATATAAATGGTTTATTGAGTCTCAATCGTAGTGATACACATATTCATAATATTGATGCCAAAAGATGCAAAGTTGATAATGATAGTGCAACATACTTGTGGCACTGCCGTTTAGGTCATATTGATGTAAAGCGCATGAAGAAACTCCATGCGGATGGACTTTTGGAATCACTTGATTATGAATCATTTGATGCTTGCGAACCATGCCTCATGGGCAAGATGACTAAAACTCCGTTCTCCGGAACAATGGAGCGAGACACTGACTTATGGGAAATAATACATACCGATGTATGCGGTCCGATGAGTGTTGAGGCTCGCGGCGGGTATCATTATTTTCTGACCTTCACAGATGATTTGAGCAGATATGAGTATATCTACTTAATGAAACACAAGTCTAAAATGTTTGAAAAGTTCAAAGAATTTCAGAGTGAGTGGAGAATCATTGTAACAACAAAATAAAGTTTCTACGATCTGATCGCAGAGACGAAATATTTGAATTACGAGTTTGGCCTTTAGTTGAAACAATGTTGAATAGTTTCACAACTCACGCCACCTGGAACACCACAGCATAATGGTGTGTCCGAACGTCATAACCGTACTTTATTAGATATGGTGCGATCTATGATGTCTCTTACTGATTTACCATTATCGTTTTGGGGTTATGCATTAGAGACAGGTGCATTCCAGTTAAATAGGTCACCGTCTAAAAATCCGTTGAGATGACACCGTATGAACTGTGGTTTAGCAAGAAACCTAAGCTATCATTTCTTAAAGTTTGGGGTTGCGATGCTTATGTGAAAAAGTTTCAGCCTAATAAGTTCAAACCCAAATCGGAGAAGTGCATCTTCATAGGATACCCAAAAGAAATTGTTGGGTACACCTTCTATCACAGATCTGAAGGCAAGATCTTTGTTGCCAAAAATGGATCCTTTCTAGAGAAGGAGTTTCTCTCGAAAGAAGTGAGTGGGAGAAAGTAGAACTTGATGAGGTAACTATACCTTCTCCCAAATTGGAAAGTAGTTCATCACAAAAATTAGTTCTAGTGATGCCTACACCAATTAGTGAGGAAGTTAATGATGATGATCATGAAACTTCGGATCAAGTTACTACCGAACCTCGTAGGTCCACCAGAGTATGTTCCGCACCAGAGTGGTATGGTAATCCTGTTCTGGAGGTCATGTTACTTGAACTTGACGAACCTACGAACTACGAGGAAGTGATGATGAGCCCAGATTTAGCAAAATGGCATGAGGCCATGAAATCTGAGATTGGATCCATGTATGATAACAAAGTGTGGACTTTGGTTGACTTGCCCGATGATTGGCAAGCCATTGAGAATAAATGGATCTTCAAGAGGAAGATGGACGTTTATAGTAGTGTTACTATCTACAAAGCTTGAATTGTCACAAAAAGGTTTTCGACAAGTTCAAAGTGTTGACAATGATGAGATTTTCTCACTCCTATCGATGCTTAAAAGTCTGTCTGAATCATGTTAGCAGTTGCCGCATTTTATGAAATCTTGCAAATGGATGTCAAAACTGTGTTCCTTAATGCATTTATTAAAGAAGAGTTGTATATGATGCAACCAGAAGGTTTTGTCGATCCTAAAGGTACTAACAAAATGTGCAAGCTCCAGCGATCCATTTATGGACTGGTGCAAGCCTCTCGGAGTTGGAATATGCGCTTTGATAGTGTGATCAAAGCATATAGTTTTATACAAACTTGTGGTGAAACCTGTATTTACAAGAAAGTGAGTGGGAGCACTACAGCCTTTTTGATAAGTATATGTGAGTGACATATTGTTGATCGGAAATTATGTAGAATTTTCTGGAAAGCATAAAGGAGTGTTTGAAAAGAGTTTTTCAAAGAAAGACCTCGGTGAAGCTGCTTACACATTGAGCATCAAGATCTATAGAGATAGATCAAGACGCTTGATAAGATTTTTTCAATGAGTGCATACCTTGACAAGATTTTGAAGTAGTTCAAAATGGAACAATCAAAGAAGGAGTTCTTGCCTGTGTTGCAAGGTGTGAAGTTGAGTAAAGAC
Organism: Triticum dicoccoides; assembly: GCF_002162155.2. Taxonomy (NCBI): domain Eukaryota; kingdom Viridiplantae; phylum Streptophyta; class Magnoliopsida; order Poales; family Poaceae; genus Triticum; species Triticum dicoccoides. The sequence continues at coordinate 651,283,188 of NC_041382.1, forward strand.
TCAACACCCGACCACGGCAAAAAATAAGAGTGACTGAAAAGTCATTCCCTATGCCTCAGTCATAGGTCCTATAAAATATGCTATGCTGTGTACCAGTCCTATTGTATACCTTAGCATGATTTTGGCAAGGGAGTACAATAGTGATCTAGCAGTAGATCACTAGACAACGGTCAAAATTATCCTTAGAGGACTAAGAAAATATTTCTCGGTTATGGAGGTGATAAAAGAGTTCGTCGTAAAGAGTTACGTTGATGCAATCTTTTGACACCAATCTAGATGACTCTAAATCTCGATCTAGATACATATTGAAAGTGGGAACAATTAGCTAGAGTAGCTCCGTGCAGAGTATTGTAGACACAGAAATTTGCAAAATACATATGAATCTGAATGTTGCAGACCCGTAGACTAAACTTCTCTCACAAGCAAAACATGATCACTCTTTGGGTGTTAATCACATAGCAATGTGAACTAGATTATTGACTCTAGTAAACCCTTTGGGTATTAGTCACATGAAGATGTGATCTAATCACATAAAGATGTGAACTATTGGTGTGAAATCACATGACGATGTGAACTAGATTATTGACTCTAGTGCAAGTGGGAGACTGAAGGAAATATGCCCTAGAGGCAATAATAAAGTTGTTATTTATATTTCCTTATATCATGATAAATGTTTATTATTCATGCTAGAATTGTATTAACCGGAAACTTAGTACATGTGTGAATACATAGACAAACAGAGTGTCACTAGTATGCCTCTACTTGACTAGCTCGTTAATCAAAGATGGTTAAGTTTCCTAGCCATAGACATGAGTTGTCATTTGATGAACAGGGTCACATCATTAGAGAATGATGTGATTGACTTGAACCATCCGTTAGCTTAGCACTATGATCGTTTAGTTTATTGCTATTGCTTTCTTCATAACTTATACATGTTCCTATGACTATGAGATTATGCAACTCCCAAATACCAGAGGAACACTTAGTGTTCTATCAAACGTCACAACGTAACTGGGTGATTATAAAGATGCTCTATAGGTGTCTCCAATGGTGTTTGTTGAGTTGGCATAGATCGAGATTAGGATTTGTCACTCTGATTGTCGGAGAGGTATCTCTGGGCCCTCTCGGTAACGCACATCACTATAAGCCTTGCAAGCAATGTGACTAATGAGTTAGTTGCGGGATGATGCATTACAGAACGAGTAAAGAGACTTGCCAGTAACGAGATCGAACTAGGTATGATGATACCGACAATCGAATCTCGGGCAAGTAACATACCAATGACAAAGGGAACAACGTATGTTGTTATGCGGTTTGACCGACAAATATCTTCGTAGAATATGTAGGAACCAATATGAGCATCTAGGTTCCGCTATTGGTTATTGAGCGAAGATGAGTCTCGGTCATGTCTACATAGTTCTCGAACCCGTAGGGTCCGCACGCTTAACGTTCGATGACGATCGATGTTATGAGTTTATGTGTTTTGATGTACCGAAGGTAGTTCGGAGTCCCGGATGAGATCACGGACATGACGAGGAGTCTCGAAACACATAAACTCATAGTCATATGAACATCAAAACACACCCGGGACTCCGAACTACCTTCGGTACATCAAAACACATAAACTCATAATATCGATCGTCATCGAACGTTAAGCATGCGGACCCTACGGGTTCGAGAACTATCTATACATGGTCGAGACACCTCTCCGGTCAATAACCAATTAGCGGAACCTGGGTGCCCATATTAGCTCCTACATATTTTATGAAGTTCTTTATCGGTCAAACCATTATGGCAACATACATAATTCCCTTTGTCCATCGGTATGTTACTTACCTGAGATTCGATCATCAGTATCTTCATACCTAGTTCAATCTCATTACCGGCAAGTCTCTTTACTTGTTCTGTAATACATCACCTCGTGACTAACTCCTTCGGTGTTTGCTTGCAATTCTAATGTGTATTACCGAGAGGGCCCAGAGATACCTCCCCGATACTCGGAGTGACAAATCCTAATCTCGATCTATACAAACTCAACAAACACCTTCGGAGATACATATTGAGCATATTTATAATCAGCCAGTTATGTTGTGACATTTGATAGCACACAAGGCATTCCTCCGGTATCCGGGAGTTGCATAATCTCATAGTCGAAGGAATATGTATTTGACATGAAGAAAGCAATAGCAATAAAACTGAATGATCATTATGCTAAGCTAATGGATGGGTCTTATCCATCACATCATTCTCCTAATGATGTGATCCCGTTATCAAATGACAACTCATGTCCATGGTTAGGAAACCTTAACCATCTTTGATGAACGAGCTAGTCTTGTAGAGGCTCACTAGGGACATGGTGTTTGTTTATGTATTCACACATGTATTAAGGTGTCCGATCAATACAATTCTAGCATGAATAAAAAACCTTTAGCATGAATAAGCAAATATAAAATAACAACTTTATTATTGCCTCTAGGGAATATTTCCTTCACTTCGAATGCCGCGAACTCCTTATAGGAGTCCGAGCTGTCGTCAGGCAGGATCAGCTTGGGAATGCATTGCTTCTTTGGGGCTTGAGGGGGATGTTCCTCCTCAGCGTCATTCGACGCCGCCCTCTTCTTCGAACACGAGGAGTCGCTCTCCTCATCGTCCTCCTCCTGCTCCCCCTCTTATGTGGAGGGGGTATGGGTGTCTTTGGATTTGCTGCTCGGATGCCTTCTTGAGCCGAGACCTTCCCTGGCCTCCAGCACCTCCTTCTTCTTATTCACCCTCTTCTCTAGTGCCTTGTACGACGCCACGGTCAGCATCTCCTCCAGCTGAGCCGATCGGGGGTCTTGGGGTAACGGGGCCGGACTATCGATTTTCTTGGCCTTATCGAGCCAGCCCTATGGAAGTAAGAAAGCGGGGATTAGATCTCTTGTAAGAACAATATCCAAACATAGAACGAATAGAGCTATGCTGCATCCTTTGGGGGGTGTGCGGTGTCAAGACCGATGTCCTCCTTCTTGGCCAGCCACAGTACCTTTCACAGCTTGTCATTGTTGGTGCCGTAGAAGTACTATATGGTGGCCTGATCCGTGGGCTTGTAAGACCACATTTGGGTGGCCCTTTGTTGGCAGGGAGGAGGCGGCGGCAGAGCATCACCTGAACCACATCAGTTAGCTGGGCGCCCGCCTTTATCATATTTGAAATTCGCTTATGCCCGCCTCCACATCCGTAGTGGACCCCCAGTCAAGACTTTTCTTGGTCCACGGTCTGAATTTGGGAGCCATCGTCTAGGCCGCATCTCGTGGTTCTGTGATATAGAACCACTCCTTCTGCCAAATTTTGTCAGTATCAACGAACGTGCCCTCCGACCACTCGACCCAGGCTAGCTTGTTGATCATCGCCTCGTCGTAGTCCGCCTATTGGCCATCAACTATCTTTGGCTTCGCGTTGAAGACCTTTAGCCACAAGCCGAAGTGTGGATGGACTCGCAAGAAGGCCTCGCAGATGACGATGAAGGCCGAGATATTGAGGAAGGGATTCGGGGCCAGATCATGGAAATCCAACCCGTAGAACAACATCAGCCCCCTGACGAAGGGGTGGAGCGGGAAGCCCAATCCCTGGATGGAGTGGGGACGAACACCATTCTCTCACCCGGTTGAGGCGTGGGAACAGCCTAGCCCTCCTCTGGGGACCGGTGAGCGATTCTGGCCGGGAGACAACTGACGCGCTTCAAATCCTCAATGTCGTCGTTGGTGATGGTGGAGACCTCCTGATAACCCACAAGTATAGGGGGGTCGCAAGAGTTTTCGAGGGTAAATTATTCAACCAAAATTTATTGATTCGACACAAGGGGAGCCAAAGAATATTCTCAAGTATTAGCAGCTGAGTTGTCAATTCAACCACACCTGGAAACTTAGTATCTGCAGCAAGGTACTTAGTAGCAAAGTAATATGATAGTAGTGGTAACGGTAGCAAAAGGTAACAGTAGTAAAAGTAATGTTTTTGGTATTTTGTAGTGATGATAGCAATAGCAACGGGAAAGTAAATAAGCGGAGAACAATATATGGAAAGCTCATAGGCAATGGATCGGTGATGGAGAATTATGCCGGATGCGGTTCATCATGTAACAGTCATAACCTAGGGTGACACAGAACTAGCTCTAGTTCATCAATGTAATGTAGGCATGTATTCCAAATATAGTCATACGTGCTTATGGAAAAGAACTTGCATGACATCTCTTGTCCTACCCTCCCGTGGCAGCGGGGTCCTTACGAAAACTAAGGGATATTAAGGCCTCCTTTGAATAGAGTACCAGAACGAAGCATTAACACATAGTGAATACATGAACTCCTCAAACTACGGTCATCACCGGTAAGTATCTCGATTATTGTCACTTCGGGGTTAACGGATCATAACACATAATAGGTGACTATAGACTTGCAAGATAGGATCAAGAACTCTCATATATTGATGAAAACATAATAGGTTCAGATCTGAAATCATGGCACTCGGGCCCTAGTGACAAGCGTTAAGCATAGCAAAGTCATAGCAACATCAATCTCAGAACATAGTGGATACTAGGGATCAAACCCTAACAAAACTAACTCGATTACATGATAGATCCCATCCAACCCATCACCGTACAGCAAGCCTACGATGGAATTACTCACGCACGGCGGTAAGCATCATGAAATTGGTGATGGAAGATGGTTGATGATGACGATGGCGACGGACTCCCCTCTCCGGAGCCCCGAACAGACTCTAGATCGGCCCTCCCGAGAGGTTTTAGGGCTTGGCGGTGGCTCCGTGTTGCAAAACGCGATGAATTCTTCTCCCTGATTTTTTTATCCCCGAAACACAATATATAGAGTTGGAGTTGGAGTCGGAGGAGCTCCAGGGGGCCCACGAGGTAGGGGCGCCCTAGGGGGGCAGGCGCACCTCCCACCCTCATGGACAGGTGGTGGGCCCCCTAGCCTTCATCTTTTGCAGGTATTATTTATATTTTCCAAAAAGTTGCTCCGTGAAGTTTCAGGTCCTTCCGAGAACGTTTGTTTCTGCACATAAATAACACCATGGTAATTCTGCTGAAAACAGCGTCAGTCCGGGTTAGTTCCATTCAAATCATGCAAGTTAGAGTCCAAAACAAGGGCAAAATTGTTTGGAAAAGTAGATACGACAGAGAGGTATCAACTCCCCCAAGCTTAAACCTTTGCTTGTCCTCAAGCAATTCAGTTGATAAACTGAAAGTGATAAAGAAAAACTTTTACAAACTCTGTTTGCTCTTGTTGTTGTAAATATGTAAAGCCAGCATTCAAGTTTTCAGCAAAGATTATAACTAACCACAATCGCAATAACGCTTAGGTCTCAAGTTTACTCATATCAATAACATAATCAACTAGCAAGCAATAATAATAAATCTCAGATGACAACACTTTCTCAAAACAATCATAATATGATATAACAAGATGGTATCTCGCTAGCCCTTTCTGAGACCGCAAAACATAAATGCAGAGCACCTTTAAAGACCAAGGACTGACTAGACATTGTAATTCATGGTAAAAGAGATCCAGTCAAGTCATACTCAATTTAAACTAACAATAACGAATGCAAATGACAGTGGTGCTCTCCAACTGGTGCTTTTTAATAAGAGGATGATGACTCAGCATAAAAGTAAATAGATAGGCCCTTCGCAAAGGGAAGCAGGGATTTGTAGAGGTGCCAGAGCTCGGTTTTGAAATAGAGGTGAATAATATTTTGAGCGTTATACTTTCATTGTCAACATAGCAACCAAGAGATGGCAATATCTTCCATGCTACACACATTATAGGCAGTTCCCAAACAGAATGGTAAAGTTTATACTCCCCCTTCCACCAACAAGCATCAATCCATGGCTTGCTCGAAACAACTAGTGCCTCCAACTAACAAGAGTCCCAGGGGGAGTTTTGTTTGCAATTATTTTGATTTAGTTTGCATAAAGCATGGGACCGGGCATCCCGGTGACCATCCACTTTCTCGTGAGTGAGGAGCGGAGTCCACTCCTCTTGAGAATAACCCGCCTAACATGGAAGATACGGACAGCCCTAGTTGATACATGAGCTATTCGAGCATACAAAATAGGATATTTATTTGAAGGTTTAGAGTTTGGCACATACAAATTTACTTGGAACGACAGGTAGATACCGTATATAGGTAGGTATGGCGGGCTCATATGGAATAACTTTGGGGTTTATGGAGTTGGATGCACAAGCATTATTTCCGCTTAGTATAGGTGAAGGCTAGCAAAAGACTGGGAAGCGACCAGCTAGAGAGCGACAACAGTCATGAACATGCATTAAAATTAGTCAACACCGAATGCAAGCATGAGTAGGATATAATCCACCATGAACATAAATATCGTGAAGGCTATGTTGATTTTGTTTCAACTACATGCGTGAACATGCGCCAAGTCAAGTCACTTAAATCATTCAAAGGAGGATACCACCCTATCATACCACATCACAACCATTTTAATAGCATGTTGGCACGCAAGGTAAACCATTATAACTCAAAGCTAATCAAGCATGGCACAAGAAACCATGATCTCTAGTTGTCATTGCAAACATGTTTATTCATAATAGGCTGAATCAGGAACGATGAACTAATCATATTTACCAGCTTTTCTCATCTTAATCAGTCCATCATATATCATCATAATTGCCTTTCACTTGCACGACCGAACGATGTGAATAATAATAATAGTGCACGTGCATTGGACTAAGCTGGAATCTGCAAGCATTCAACAAACATGAGAAGACAAGGCAATATGGGCTCTTTTGTCAGATCAACAATAATTCATATAAGAGCCACTTCAACAATTTAATTATGGTCTTCTCCTATCGACCCCCAAAGAAAAGAAAAGAAGTAAAACTATTTACACGGGAGAGCTCCCAACAAGCAAAAGAAGAACAAGAAATATTTTTGGTTTTTCTTTTTAATTACTACTACAAGCATTAGAAGTAAACTAATTAGAAGATACAACTAATTTTTTTGTTTTTCTTAAGGTTTATTAAACACACAAAAAGAAAGCATAAAAAGAAAGTAAACTAGCTTGGATGATACAATGAAAAAGTATGAGCACCGACGTCTAGCAATGAGTGTGTGAGCATAAATGTAATGTCCGTGGGAAATACGTACTCCCCCAAGCTTAGGCTTTTGGCCTAAGTTGGTCTATGGCCACGGCTGGCCTGGCGGATATCCATAATAATAGCTAGGTTCGTACTGCGAAGAAGAAGAAGACTCCGATTGCCACTGGTTGGCAATCATCTCCGGATCCCACTGGTAATTAGACTGTCGTGAAGGATCAACTGGTGGTTCCGGCTCTGGCTCCATAGCTGGTGCAGGGTTCCGGTAGGCGTGAATAGCCTTTAATGGAACAAGGTACTGGCCTGCAGATAAATCAAACAAAGAAGGAGCAGGCAGGGTAATAGTCTCAGGATGATGTCTATCAAAGAACAATTTATATTTAAGCTCTCCTTCCCTATTATTAATAATAAAATCATGTGCCACCATACTTTCATAATCTAAATAAACACGAGGCAGCACTTTTTCTTCCTTCTCATAATGCCTAATAGGTATGTTAAAATGTGCAGCTAGGCGTGAAGCATAGATGCCTCCAAAGATGGGGCCCTTGGTACGGTTCAGACTTAACCGTTTAGCAATAATGTCGCCCATACTAACAGAGTTATCACCGTATAAACTGTGGAGCAAAATAATAATATCAGGGACACTAAGGTTTCCACAGTTTCCGCGACCAATTAAACAACGACTAGCAAATAATGCAAAATAGCGTAAAATAGGAAAATGTATGCTAGTGATTCGTGCATCGGAAACCTTCCTTGTTTCCCCTACATTGATAGTATCAACAAACCCATCTACATCCTCGCGATGTGGTTCCTCTGTCTTGCCCTCAAAAGGGACTAAACAAACCCGACAAAAATCATAAAGTGACATCTCCTTATGCTCATCATATAAATGAAACTCCACCGTAGGTGGTGAGCTCCTAGAATGGAAATGAAAGTTTTGCACAAAGATATTTGTGAGTAAGAGATACTGATCGCGTTGGTCGTGGAGGAAAGCGGTGAGGCCTGCATTCTTAGCCAATTCATGAAAATCTTCATAAATCCCGGCTGCTCTCAAGAAATCATCGGAAGGCCATTCACATGACCGAACCTCCGCGGTGCGAGGCAGGTTATACTTAGGCTTTGGTGCCTTTTCCTTCGAGCTTCGGCTCAATGAGCCCCTCAAAAGTTTCTTCATCATTTTCTGAAAAATTCTGAAATTTTTAGTAACTTCAAAATAAAAGTAAACCAAACTCAATAATATTGATAGCAACTACTCCTACAAGTGCCTAGGGCCTATATCATGCATCAAAACTACTTTTGACCATATAAATTTGACATGCAAGCTCAAGAACAGGGTCACCTAAGCAGCAAAAATTTGCAATGAATAAAGCACTAGAACGAAAACTAATTGGACCAATGGAGGATTCACATACCAAGTAACAACCCCCCCCCTCCAAGCAGTTTTGTGAGAGGTGCTTTGAGCAAGGAGATCGAAAATGGCAGCAAAATGAGCTTGGACTCGCGTTTGAGCTGGATATTCGTGTTTGTGGGAGGAAGAAGGAGTGTGTGGGTGAAAGGATAAATGGAGGAGGGCCACCATGGGCCCACGAGGCAGGGGGCGCGCCCAGGGGGTAGGGCGCGCCCTCCACCCTCGTGGGCAGGTGGTTGACCCCCTGCTGTGTTCTCAGTGCCAAATATTCTCAAAATTCCAGAAAAAATCATATTTAAATTTCAGGGAATTTGGAGAACTTTTATTTTCGGGGTATTTTTATATTACACGGATAATCAGATAACAGACAGAAAATACTTATTTTTATTTTATTTAATATAAATAACAGAAAGTAAAAGGAGGGTACAGAAGGTTGTGCCTTCTAGTTTCATCCATCTCATGCTCATCAAAAGGAATCCACTAACAAGGTTGATCAAGTCTTGTTAACGAACTCATTCCGAATAACATGGAACCGAAGAAATTTGGAATAACACAATGTTACCTCAACGGGGATATGCGCATCCCCAATAATAAGAATATCATATTTCTTCTTGACAGTAGGAAGAGGAAATTCAAAACCTCCAAATATAATCGATGGAATTTTTCCAATAGAGTTGATACTATGAACTTGAGGTTGTTTCCTCGGAAAGTGTACCGTATGATCATTACCATTAACATGAAAAGTGACATTGCCTTTAGTGCAATCAATAACAACCCCTGCAGTATTCAAAAAGGGTCTTCCAAAAATAATAGACATACTATCATCCTCAGAAATATCAAGAATAACAAAGTTTGTTAAAATAGTAATGTTTGCAACTACAACAGGCACATCCTCACAAATACCGACAGGTATAGCAGTTGATTTATTAGCCATTTGCAAAGATATTTCAGTAGGTGTCAACTTATTCAAATCAAGTCTACGATATAAAGAGAGAGGCATAACACTAACACTGGCTCCAAGATCACATAAAGCAGTTTTAACATAGTTTCTTTTAATGGAGCATGGTATAGTGGGTACTCCTGGATCTCCAAGTTTCTTTGGTATTCCACCCTTAAAAGTATAATTAGCAAGCATCGTGGAAATTTCATCTTCCGATATCTTTCTTTTATTTGTAGCAATATCTTTCATATAGTTAGCATAAGGATTCATTTTGAGCATATCAGTTAATCGCATACGCAAAAAGATAGGTCTAATCATTTCAGCAAAGCGCTCAAAATCCTCATAATCCTTTTTCTTGGATGGTGGAGGAAAAGGCATGGGTTTCTGAACCCATGGTTCTCTTTCTTTACCATGTTTCCTAGCAACAAAGTATTTCTTATCATAACATTGATTCTTTGATTGTTGGTTATCAAGATCAACAGCGGGTTCAATTTCTATATCATTATCATTACTAGGTTGAGCATCATCATGGACATTATTATTAACATTATTACTAGTTTCAGGTTCATTACCAGATTGAGTTTCAGCATCAGAAATAGAAATATCATTTGGATTCTCAGGTGTTTCAATAACAGGTTCACTAGAAGCATACAAAGTCCTATCATTTTTCTTTTTCTTCCTTTTAGAAGGACTAGGTGCATCTATATTATTTCTCTAAGAATCTTGCTCAATTCTCTTAGGGTGGCCTTCAGGATACAAAGGTTCCTGAGTCATTCTACCACCTCTAGTCATAACTCTAACAGCATTATCATTATCCTTACTATTCAATTCATTGAGCAAATCATTTTGAGCTTTAAGCACTTGTTCTACTTGAGTGGTAACCATAGAAGCATGTTTATTAATAAGTTTAAGTTCACCTTTGACATTAGCCATATAATCACCCAAGTGTTCAAGCATATTTGAATTTTATTTCAATTGTCTACCAAAATAAGCATTAAAATCTTCTTGCTTAACCATAAATTTAGCAAACTCATCTAAGCATGGGCTAGCAAACTTAGTAAATGGGATTTCAACTTTATCATATCTATAGAGAGAATTTACCTTTACTACCTGTGTCGGGTTATCAAGACCATGAGTTTCTTTAATAGGTAATGGATTAAGATCATATGTTTCTTCAACAGGCGGTAAATTAAGACCATGTATTTCTTCAATAGGAGGTAAATTATTAACATCTTCATCTTTACTACCTTTTTCTTTCATATATTTCTTTGCCTCTTGCATATCTTCAGGACTAAGAAATAGAATACCCCTCTTCTTCGGAGTTGGTTTAGGAATAGGCTCAGGAATTGGCTCCGGAGGTGTCCAATTATTTTCATTTGTCAACATATTATTCAATAGAATTTCAGCTTCATCAGGTGTTCTTTCCCTGAAAACAGAACCAGCACAACTATCCAGGTAATCTCTGGAGGCATCGGTTAGTCCATTATAAAAGATATCAAGTATTTCATTTTTCTTAAGAGGATGATCAGGCAAAGCATTAACTAATTGGAGAATCCTCCCCCAAGCTTGTGGGAGACTCTCTTCTTCAATATGCACAAAATTATATATATCCCTTAAAGCAGCTTGTTTCTTATGAGCAGGGAAATATTTAGCAAAGAAGTAATAAATCATATCCTGGGGACTATGCACACAACCAGGATCAAGAGAATTAAACCATATCTTAGCATCACCCTTTAATGAGAACGGAAATATTTTAAGGATATAAAAGTAGCGAGTTCTCTCATGATTAGTGAACAGGGTAGCTATATCATTTAATTTAGTAAGATGTGCCACAACAGTTTCAGATTCATAGCCATGAAAAGGATCAGATTCAACCAAAGTAATTATACCAGGATCAACATAGAATTCATAATCCTTATCAGTAACACAGATAGGTGAAGTAGCAAAAGCAGGGTCAGGTTTCATTCTAGTATTTAGAGATTGCTTATTCCATTTAGCTAATAACCTCTTGAGTTCGTATCTATCTTTGCAAGCTACAATAGCTAAAGAAGCTTCTTTATCAAAAACATAACCCTCGGGAATAACAGGCAAGTCTTCATCATCAATTTCATCAGTATTATCAGATTCAATATGTTCAATCTCTCTAGCCCTAGCAAGTTGTTCATCAAGAAATTCACCAAGTGGCACAGTAGTATCAAGCATGGAAGTAGTTTCATCATAAGTATCATGTATAGCAGAAGTGGCATCATCGATAACATGCGACATATCAGAACGAATAGCAGAAGCAGGTTTAGGTGTCGCAAGCTTACTCAAAACAGAAGGTGAATCAAGTGCAGAGCTAGATGGCAGTTCCTTACCTCCCCTCGTAGTTGAGGGATAAATATTGGTTCTTGGATCTTTCAAGTTCTTCATAATGATAAGCAGATATAAATCCCAAGTGACTCAAAGAATAGAGCTATGCTCCCCGGCAACGGCGCGAGAAATAGTCTTGATAACCCACAAGTATAGGGGATCGCAACAGTTTTCGAGGGTAAAGTATTCAACCCAAATTTATTGATTCGACACAAGGGGAGCCAAAGAATATTCTCAAGTATTAGCAGCTGAGTTGTCAATTCAACCACACTTGGAAACTTAGTATCTGCAGCAAGGTATTTAGTAGCAAAGTAATATGATAGTGGTGGTAATGGTAGCAAAAGGTAACAGTAGTAAAAGTAATGCTTTTGGTATTTTGTAGTGATGATAGTAATAGCAACGGGAAAGTAAATAAGCGGAGAACAATATATGGAAAGCTCGTAGGCAATGGATCGATGATGGAGAATTATGCCGGATGCGGTTCATCATGTAACAGTCATAACCTAGGGTGACACAGAACTAGCTCCAGTTCATCAATGTAATGTAGGCATGTATTCCGAATATAGTCATACGTGCTTATGGAAAAGAACTTGCATGATATCTCTTGTCCTACCCTCCCGTGGCAGCGGGGTCCTTACAGAAACTAAGGGATATTAAGGCCTCCTTTTAATAGAGTACCGAAACAAAGCATTAACACATAGTGAATACATGAACTCCTCAAACTACGGTCATCACCGGTAAGTATCCCGATTATTGTCACTTCGGGTTTAACGGATCATAACACATAATAGGTGACTATAGACTTGCAAGATAGGATCAAGAACTCTCATATATTGATGAAAACATAATAGGTTCAGATCTGAAATCATGGCACTCGGGCCCTAGTGACAAGCATTAAGCGTAGCAAAGTCACAGCAACATCAATCTCAGAACATAGTGGGTACTAGGGATCAAACCCTAACAAAACTAACTCGATTACATGATAGATCCCATCCAACCCATCACCGTCCAGCAAGCCTACGATGGAATTACTCACGCACAGCGGTGAGCATCACGAAATTGGTGATGGAGGATGGTTGATGATGACGATGGCGATGGATTCCCCTCTCTGGAGCCCCGAACGGACTCCAGATCAGCCCTCCCGAGAGGTTTTAGGGCTTGGCGGCGGCTCCGTATCGTAAAACGCGATGAATTCTTCTCCCTGATTTTTTTCTACCCGAAACACAATATATAGAGTTGGAGTTGGAGTGGGAGGAGCTCCAGGGGGGCCACAAGGTAGGGGGCGCCCTAGTGGGGCAGGCGCACCCCCCACCCTTGTGGACAGGTGGTGAGCCCCCGGGCCTTCATCTTTTGCAGGTATTATTTATATTTTCCAAAAAGTTGCTCCATGAAGTTTCAGGTCATTCCGAGAATGTTTGTTTCTGCACATAAATAACACCATGGTAATTCTGCTGAAAACATCGTCAGTCCGGGTTAGTTCCATTCAAAGCATGCAAGTTAGAGTCCAAAACAAGGGCAAAAGTGTTAGGGGGTAGGCGCGCCCCCCACCCTCGTGGACAGGTGGTGAGCCCCCTGGCCTTCATCCTTTGCAGGTATGTTTTATATTTTCCAAAAAGTTGCTCCGTGAAGTTTCAGGTCATTCCGAGAACATTTGTTTCTGCACATAAATAACACCATGGTAATTCTGCTGAAAACAGCGTCAATCCGGGTTAGTTCCATTCAAATCATGCAAGTTAGAGTCCAAAACAAGGGCAAAAGTGTTTGGAAAAGTAGATACGACGGACACGTATCACCTCCCACTTGTCTCCTGCGCCGGATTCGACCATGGCTAGATCCAGGGTACGGCTGGACAGAAGCGCTTGAGGGGTGAGGGAGTCCTGGACTAAGGGGTCCTCGGGCATCCGGCCTGTTATCCATGGACTGGACTGATGGGCTGTGAAGACATGAAGACCGAAGACTATACTTGTGTCCGGATTGGACTCTCCTTGGCGTGGAAGGCAAGCTTGGCGACCGACTATGAAGATTCCTTCGTATGTAACCGACTCTATGTAAACCCTAGATCCCCTCGATGTCTATCTAAACTGGAGGGGATTGTCTGGAAAGGACACATTCATTACCATATTCATATAGGCTAGGCTTTTAGGGTTTAGCCATCACGATCTCGTGGTAGATCAACTCTTGTAACACCCATATTCATCAAAATCAATCAAGCAGGACGTAGGGTATTACCTCCATAGAGAGGGCTCGAACCTGGGTAAACATTGTGTCCCCTATCTCCTGTTACCATTGATCCTAGACGCACAGTTCGGGACCCCCTACCCGAGATCCGCCGGTTTTGACACCGACATTGGTGCTTTCATTGAGAGTTCCACTGTGTCGTCAATGAAAGGTTCGATGGCCCCTTCAATCGTCTATAGCGACGCTGTCCAAGGAGAAACCTTCCTCCCTGGACAGATTTTCATGTTCAACGGCTTCATACTGCGGGCCAACTCGCTCGGCCATCTAGAGCAGATCGATAGCTACGCCCCTGGCAACCAGGTCAGATTTGGAAGCTTGAACTACGTCACGGATGTCCGTGGAGACTTGATCTTCAATGGATTTGAAAACGCAGCGATCGTTGCCCCTCGCTCTGAGGAACATGACTTAAATTTGTCATTGGATCACATCCAGGAGATGGTCCCTGTTGCTGCAACAGCCTTATAACCAGAGCAGATCGTGCCATCCGAAGCCAAAGAGTCCGCGGCGTTTGAGCCGCACACGGACTCGTCACCCCGCGATATCTGCATCAATGGAACTCTGGATTCGTCTTCGGATATAAATTTCAGACCATATACGCTTGCGGACACCGAGCTAGATCGGTTATCGATCTTCAAATTCGATGCCGCAGACGTCTTTCAGCACTCACCTTTGGGCGATGTGTTAAACTCTTTAAAGAACATGTCATTCACGGGAGACTCGTAGCCGAACTATGTCCGGTTCGAACTAGGGGTTGACGACGGAGAATTTTGTTTCCCACCCGCCACCCACTTCATTGCCACTTTCGAGGACTTAACTGACATGTCCACTCCTAGCTCCGTAGACATTGACGGTCCAGACGATGATGCACATAAGGAGCAAGGCCAAGATCCGCCAGTCTTCGGACACAAGACGGCCACCCCTTCATATGACGTGTACATGATCAATACACTTAAAAAGCCTCGCGGCAAGGACAAGGGAGATCCAGTTAAAACTCCTGAGTCACAGTCTAAGTTCCGGTGCCCCAAGTCACACCGCAGCAACAATGGCACTGGAGAAAATAGTACTCCGAACGGCGCCGAAAGTAATGAAGACCCTGTGGGAGAAACATTCGAGCAGGAGGAACAGGAAAACGGGCAAGCCGGCCCCGATGAACAGGCCCTGCCCAACGACGAATCGGAGGACGACAACTACCTTCCGCTCTCCAAAGATGAGAAAAGCCTCAGCAACGAAGACTTCATCGTACCCGAAGAGCCCCTCGAACAGGAGCGCTTCAAGCGCAGGCTGATAACTACGGCAAGGAGCCTGAAAAAGAAGTAGCAGTAGCTGCAAGCTGACCAAGACCTACTCAATGACAGATGGATCGAAGTCCTGGTCACTGAAGAATACGGCCTCAGTGGCCCAGCCAAAAGCTACCCAAAGCACAGATCGCTCTACCAGTCCAATGACAGGGCGTTGGAGCCCATACCATCGTCACACAACATGGCAGGTCGTCGGCAACTCTGTCCGGATAAAAAGGCAACTCAAGCCGAACACCAGACCGCCCCACCTCACCGTAAAGGCAAGAACAATGCAGGCCATGATTACCCAGATAACCTGCAGAGGGACTGGGACAATAGAGCAGGAAGCGCAAGACCGATCTACGGATCATGAAAACATGCTTCGACACGCAACAATGGCTACCTATCCGGACGTGTCACACCTTGCCGCAACCAGGCCGAAAACTCCAATGGGACTCCTTCGGAGTTACGCCGCAGTGTGGCCCAACATAGAGGCGCCGCACACCCGCTTTGCTTCACTAATGAAGTAATGGATCATGAATTTCCCGAAGGATTCAAACACGTCAATATTGAATCATACGACGGGACAACCGATCCCGCAGTATGGATAGAAGATTTCATCCTCCACATCCATATGGCTGGTGGAGACGACCTCCACGCCATTAAATACCTCCCACTAAAACTAAAAGGACCAGCTCGGTACTGGTTAAATAGCCTGCCTGAAAGTTCCTTAGGCAGTTGGAGGGACTTGGAAGAGGCCTTCCTCGATAACTTCCAAGGAACACATGTCCGGCCACCGGATGCCGATGACCTAAGTCACATTGTCCAATAGCCCGGCGAATCAGCCAGGGAGCTCTGGAACCGGTTCTTAGTCAAAAAGAACCAAATCATCAACTGTTCGGACACGGAAGCCCTCGCGGCTTTCAGACACAGCATCCGGGACGAATGGCTTGCACGCCACCTCAGCCAAGAAGGACCTAAATCCATGACAGCTCTCACTACTCTGATGACTCGCTTTTGCGCGGGAGAAGATAGCTGGCTCGCTCGTAGAAGCAATAGCGCCAGCAACCAGGGCACCTCCGAAATCCGAGACGCCAACGGCAAGCCACGGGGAAGCAAAAACAACAGTCACAATGACAATGGAAGATCAGGGGACACAGCGGTCAATGCTGGATTCAGCAACCCCAAGCCCGGCCAGCGGAAGAAGCCATCCAAGGCGAATCAATATGAACCATCCAACCTGGACAGGATTTTGGACCGACCCTGCCAGATTCACGGCCACCCCGATAAACCAGCTAATCATACCAACAGAAACTGTTGGGTCTTTAAACAGGCCGACAAGCTCAACGCCAAACATAGGGGAAGGAGGCTGCCAAGCGACAGGGATGACGGAAATGTTCACCAACGAAAAACAGGGGGTCTAAAGCAGTCTCCACCCGAGGATCAACTACCCCTAGAATGGAAATAGCAGCCCGGCTTCCGCCGCCCACTCCGTACACCTACAAAGTTTGTACTACGCATACATCATTACGCACTCAAGATACCATGGGCATCGGCGGAAGCACAATACGGACAAGCCTACGAGCACTCCAGTAACTTTTTCTATATATAATTATTTATTTTCCTTTTTTATTTCCTCTTTCGATATCCTTTAAAAAATAGGTGAAGAACAGTTTAAAAATCGGAAACTAGCTCTATCGGAGTTCGGATCCGTACACTCACCTAAGGGGCTATGTCCATCAAGGATTCCCCACCGAGGACTGGCGGTGCAGGCGTGCGACAGGAGGTCCAAAATAACTTTTTGTAGACCGCACTCTCCATTTTTCGAGCCTGTACTATGCATGTTCCTCCGCCTCCAACCCCGAGCATGTCAAATAGTCGGGGGTGGCTTTTATATAATCATAAGTAAGCATTGGCATATCGCTCAGTTACCAGTAAACAATATCCGAACTAATCATCCGTATGGTTTTCCTGACAAATATGGCTCCTACGGTTATTTCACAGAAATACCTCAGCCTAATCTGCCAGGGGCTCGGTGTGGGAACAAATGAGCTGCCAGTAAAAGTCTGGACAGCTCTACAGCATACTCTGGCGTCGCAAGTTTGGCCTTATATGCATCAGCTCCGAATCATTATCTTGGGTCAATATTTGGGTTGCCCGGCTCCTGTGCTTGCTACCCTACGTTCCGCTCTATCGGCTAGGGTAGTAAAGGGAAAACTACCGCGATTGTGCCCTGGTCTAAACCGGACGAGCACCTCAGTAGAGAAAGCCGAAAACTGACTGTCATGATGTGGTGTGAGCTAGTCAGCCACTTGACGACTTATCGAAATCTTTAGCGATTCTCCGTGTCACACGAGGGATCTTTTTCACATCAAACATGTAAGGCACCATACGCCGCATACATAGCTGGGGCTATGTCGTAGCCCCACCATAAAACTCCTATGGCTAAGTGAAAATGTTAACGCCTTATAGTCCGATTGCCTGGTTCGCCGCATTATCACCTCCTTCATGGACCAAGACGTTGGATAAAGAGTGATTAAATGATTTTCCGAACACCCCCATACTTCCTACGAGGGGGCTGAAGCCGACGACTGGAGAACTTTCAGACTATATCAAAACAGACGCACAGGAGGAATTCAAGCTTTCAAGCAAAACATAAATAGATTAACTATAAAATTGTCTTTTACAATTTTCACTCGAACATTATGTCTTTCGAGCACTGATCCTCTACAAAGCGAGCAGCCTCTAGGATGTCCTCAAAATAATGTTCCGGTTCTGGACGGTCCTTGCCTTTGGGTGGACCCTTCGTCGCAACATCGATGGCTTTCATCTTCCCCGAGAACGTCTTGACTCGGGCGAAAGCCATCCGTGCACCCTCAATGCACATTGACCGCTTCACAACGTCGATACGCGGCACTGCGTCAACACGCCTTTGCACTAAACCGAAATAGATGTTCGGAACAGGCTCGGTTGGCCACAGCCGGACTATGACGTCCTTCATGGCAGCGTCGGACATCCTATGAAGTTCGGCCCATTGGGACATCTGTTCATGAAGCAACAAGGGGCGCTTGGCGTTGCATATTCATCCCGCGCTTGGTAATACTGCGCCGCATCGGCAGAACTCTTCGGCAAGTCCAAGAACTCGTCCGGAGAACTCCATACTTGGTTGAGCTGGACATAGTTCGGGTCGCAGAACTTAGTTTGCAGCAGAAAAGGCTTTCCAGCCGCAATCTCCCTCGCCCGTCGAACCACCTCACGGGCTGCTCTGCATTCCGACCGCGCTCCTCTTGCCTCTTGCAAGGCCTTCTCCAGATCAGCCATTAAGGCTTCACTCTCCTTCTCCAGAAATTCACAGTGGCCGGTAGCATTCTCTAGCTCGAGCGTCATCGTGGATATCTTCTCCTCATCTTGGCGCCGTACAGCTCGTTCGGCTTCTAGTTCAGCCGATGCCTTTTCGGCAGCAGCATTGCTACGCTGGGCCTGCTCCTTGGCCCGGGCCAGCTCCGCTCGAAGAACTTCAACAGCGGCAGCACCATGTGCAGCCAAATTTCAGCATCATGCTTATACCACAAAAATGTATGAGGATTGCCCCGAATACATACCTTGCGACTCATCAAGACGCATATTGATTAAAGCAAGATCATCCCCTGCCACATCAAGCTTCTGCTGCAAATCGGCAATCTCCATAGTCGGGAGGTGGCCAAAGGGGAAGCAGCCTGCGTTCAAGGTTTATCAGGTTAGTCCTCAAACGATCCTTTTTCGATCCTTCGTTTTGCTTCCCAGTGGAAGACAACCCGAGTATCAGGGGCTACTACCTATACACAGGCGTATCTTCGCAAATGAAACATAGCTAAAAACATTATGTTACAAACCTCGAAGCCCTTCAGTAGGCTCATGAAGGCTTCATTTAATCCGCTCTTCGCGGATGAAATCTTCTCAATCACTGTACCCATCAAGGTACGTTGTTCCCCCGAGGCAGATACTTTCCGCAACATGTCTCGCAATATATCCGGAGTCTCTGGGCTTCCGGAAATTGCTCCAACAACACAATCATCCTTTGAAGGAATCTGCTCGCCCGTCTCCAAAATCATTGTCGGCTGTGAACCGGACAGTCCGGGGCCCTTGTTACCATCAGCCCCGGAATCCCGGATGGTCGAAGGTCCACCTTGAGGTACCGCCTCTTCTGTCCCCTGGTCTAAAGGGACCCTCTGCGATGACACTTAAGAGTCATCCACCTTGTTGGGCGAGGAGGTTGGAGGAGGCGTCTCGCTCTCCATCATCTCTGGAAGGAGACTCCCCGAAGAAGAGGATCGCCCAGAAAAACTCTATGTCGACCTGTAAAAATGCATGAATGCGTTATGGTAACAACAACAGAACGGGACACTATCAAGGTACTCCGGATTTTCTTACGATTTGGCCAAGGGTTTGTCCCCTTGTTGGAGCTGCTCAACGGCGTCACCTTCCAAACGCAAGCCGGTCAACGGTGGCATCTTGCCCTTCTTGGAAGACCGCCCCTCCCCATCTTCGGAGGTGGCCCTTTCCCTCCTGTTTGGAGAAGGAACACTGGGTCCTTTCCCGCCTCCGTCTTCGGGTGAGGAAAGGTCGATTTCTCCGGACTTAGTGTCTGACTTACCTCCAGAACCAAGGTCATCTTGGGTCTTCTCGCCCTCCCTTGCCGATGCCTGGAACGGCGCCGAGGCCAGCATCCTTGTTAACACAGGAGTAGCTGAGTCTTCGGGAAGGGGAGCCGGACACCTAATCAATTCCACCTTCTTTATCCATCCCTGAAAAAGGATGATGTCGTTGGTTTCTTGCCACTGGATATCTGACTGTAAGGTATTCGGTAAACGTTTACTTACCGGGGTGTCCGGATGGTTGCAGTCTAGGCCGACATCTCTGGCGGTGTCCGGCCATTGCCTTCGGTTTCCGAAGACTAATCTCCACATTCCTTCGTGCGTTGTGCCGAAGAAGTTATGGAGAGTCCACGGCCCTTCTGGATTGAACTCCCATAGGCGGAGAGGCCGTCGCTGGCACGGCAGGGTCCGACGAACTAGCATTATATGAACGACGCTGGCTATGTTGATGTCCCTCTCAATGAGGCTCCAGATGCGACTTTGCAGAGTTTGCACATTATTCGTTGATCCCCAATCTAGCCCCTTATTAATCCACGGTGCAAGTTGAGTTGGAGGGCTGGGCCGAAATACGGGCGCAGTCGGCCACTTGGAGCTGTGGGGCTCGGTGATGTAGAACCACCCTCGCTGCCACAGATTGAAAGATTTGGTGAAGGACCCTTTCAGCCAAACGGCGCTAGCGAGCTTGCTCACTGCAGCACCTCCGCACTCGGCCCGCTCCCCCTCTACCACTTGCGGCTTCACATCGAAGGTCTTGAGCCACAAGCCGAAGTGCAGAGGAGTTCGGAGGAGGGCTTCACACGTGACGATAAACGTCGAGATAATAAGAATAGAGTCCGGGGCCAAATCGTGGAAGTCTAGCCCGTAATAATACATGAGTCCTCGGACGAAGGGGTTAAGTGCAAACCCTAACCCATAGAGGAAGTGGGACACGAACACGACCCTCTCGCCGGATCTGGGGTGGGAATGACATGCCCCTCAGCGGGAAGCCGATGATGGATTTCAGCGGCCAGGTATCGCGCTGCCCGAAGCTTTGCAATGTCTTCCTCCGTGACAGAAGAGGCTACCCACCGGCCTTGACGGCTAGATCCGGACATGATTGGGGCTGGTGGCGACTAAAGCCCGGGAGTTGCAGCTCGGGGTAGCAGCAGTTGAGGAAGAGGCAAGCGTGGAAGAAAAAGATGGGTATGTACCCCTATATAAAGGCTGCAAATATCAAACGTCTCCTCTCGGGCCTCAAATACTTGCTTGTTTCCAAGGAGTTGTACCCGAGCGATGGTTGGGTTACCCACGTTCGGGTCGACAGGAATCCCTTAAAAAAGGGAAGCACGATCTCCGTTTGGATAAAATACGCCAATAATGCCACGTCCTCGGACGTGGGGCGACGGGCCGGCTAAAACGGTTCACAGGCAAAGGCCGGGTAGGCGTGGTGTCATATTACCAAAAAGTGGCCGGTGGATTGAACCCATGAAATATTATATCCTCTATGGTTGTGCATACAAGTCCGGATACAATCATTACATCTGAAGATCAACTAGGAGTTCGGAAGGGGGAACCCGCCTTGCAATGTCGAAGATAATCTGTGCGCCGGACTCCTCGTCATTGAAGCCAGGTTCAGGGGCTACTGAGGGAGTCCTGGACTAAGGGGTCCTCGGGCGTCCGACCTGTTATGCATGGGCCAGACTGATGGGCTGTGAAGACATGAAGACCGAAGACTATACCTGTGTCCGAATTGGACTCTCCTTGGCGTGGAAGGCAAGCTTGGCGACCGACTATGAAGATTCCTTCTTATGCAACTGACTCTATGTAAACCCTAGATCCCCTCGGTGTCTATATAAACCGGAGGGGATAGTCCAGAAAGGACACATTCATTACCATATTCATATAGGCTAGGCTTTTAGGGTTTAGCCATCACGATCTCGTGGTAGATCAACTCTTGTAACACCCATATTCATCAATATCAATCAAGCAATACGTAGGGTATTACCTCCATAGAGAGGGCCCGAACCTGGGTAAACATTGTTTCCCCTGTCTCCTATTACCATCGATCCTAGACGCACAGTTCGGGACCCCCTACCCGAGATCCGCGATTTTGACACCGACAAGGGGAGAAGATTTGGGGGCGTTGGAGCTCTGCTAATGGGGAGAACGATGGCGGGAGGAAGGAGAAGGCATACCCAAATAAGCGGTGGCCGCTCCTCTTTTATAAACCGTTGTGAAGCCCAACAGTCCTTTAGCTGCGCCACGGGCCTCGCCACTTCCCGATATTATCGTGATGTTATGCACGAATGGGGAATTGAAATCATTGATCATATCCCTTAAAAATTGGCACGATCTCCACCTCGATGGGACGTGCCAATAGAGGCGATGCCTCGAACCACGAATCAAGCTTTTACAGTGGTTCGTTGTATATGACCGGATGTGACCCTTTGCCAAAAAGTTGTCAGGCAAAGGTATTGTTCACACTTGGGAAGTTGGCCTTCGAGGCTAAGTAATATCTGCAATCCGGATTCCGAGCACTACCTGATTGGCACATGGCTGAATTCTAGCTTAACGGCTCTGGGAACCTGGTTAAAAAAGGTGGTGTTGAACATGGAGAAGGAGAGTAACTCACCCTGCAAGCCGGATACATCGGGTATATCAAGATCTCAAGACATGATGAGGCGTCGGCGTTGGAGGCAAGTTCGGGGGCTACTGAGGGAGTCCTGGAATAGGGGGTCTTCGGCCTGCCGGCCTATCCATTAGGGGCCGGACTGTTGGGCCGTGTTGCCGGTACTAGGAGGCTGGGCTATGTGGACACCCCGCATCCGGACAAGAGGCTTTTTGGTGCCCTGGTGTGTGCTCCAAGTCAAGATGTGAAGAATCGGCATGTTTATCCATTTCCTTTAACCGACCATGTGTAACCCTAGTACCCCTGGTGTCTATATAAACCATAGGGTTTAGCCCGTAGAAAGGACAACAACCATCATCCTACTAGTCCAGGGTTTAGTACATCTGATCTCGTGGTAGATTGATTATGTAATCCTCATATACAGAAGCAATATAATCAAGCAGGACATAGGGTTTTACCTCTTAGAGAGGGCTCGAACCTGGGTAAACATCGTGTCCCTAGTCCCTTGTTCCCCATTGATCCAAGATCCACAGCTCGGGATCCCCTACCCGAGATCCGCCGGTTTTGATACCGACAATCGTTAACTCAGGAAATTGCCTACAATTAGGTTTTTGGATTGTTGGAATATTAGGCAAATTCATGATTAATTTGTATAAATAATTCATGACTAAAACATGACTAGCATGCAACGATATAGCAAACTAATGAACAACAAATCATGCACACCAACATCGCACATAAAACAACAACTACAGTAAGAGACATGGACATATCACGAATGACGTACTATTCGTTAGTTGCTGCATGAGCGACGATGTGATTTTGACGGCAATGAAGACGACGATGAGTAGCACCGCCTGACTTGGATGAAAGATGGCCCGTGATGACGAAGTTGAGCAGTCGCGCATAGCGCTTCCGAAAAACCTAATTCGTCCTCTCTCGATGTAGGATCGCAAGGACGAACTGTTCCGGATACCCGCACTCCCGCATGCCGGCGTTCAGGATAGAGTAGACTACGTGGCGGCGCAAGTTGCAAAATGAGGCAAAACCCTAAGTGTTTATGATGTGTCTTTGGGCGAGGCCAGTAAGTGGTATATGTAAGAGAACCAGAGGCGGTATCATGTCACGATTATGATCTCAAACCGACTTGGTTTCCATGTCAACCTTATCGGACAAGGAAACAATGAACTTGTCTGCCAAGACACCAAAAAATAAAATGGCAAAAAGGAAGTTGCGCCCCTGCCAGGCCCGTGCCCGAGCCCAGCCAGGCAAGAGCGCGCACGTGAGGTCTTCTCTTTCTTTCCTTCACACCTCACTTAGTGTGGTGTAGAGAGCCCACTATCAGCGTGTTTGGTTTCCTGCATAAGGCCCAACCAGGCTCGCGCGGGACGAAAACAGCCCGTTTGGGTTGCGTAAGCATGTAAATATCGGGCACACGAAACGTAAAGCCCATGCTCCATTCACACCACTCTTATCACTGCACGTTGCTCTCCTCTCCTCTGATGGCTCACCCGCCGCCGCGCCGTCCCCTCGCCACCCAGAGGCCAGCGGCAACCGCATCCACGAGAGGTGGATTGCAGGCCTTGCGAACTCCGGCGTCGACCCAAGGGCGGCCCTCTGCGCGCCGTCGCCCATCTGCTATCAGTTTGTGCCGCTAATGTGGTGGTAATGTCACCACATTTGAATGGGGTTAGCAGAACACAAACGTGTATGCAGCCAAACAACTAAGCACATATGTAGGCAACCAAACACCCAGCCCTAAAGTGCTCACTGGGTTGAGATGGGGATGAAATGCACGTACTGTTGCTGCAAGGCAACCAAACATGCTCTATATAAAGAGGTCAAACTTTTTCTTAATTTTCGTGATGGGACTAAACTTAGAGCTACCACTTGTTATTTTATTCATGAATCACGATTTAAGATTTCAGAAATTGTTATGGGCCTAGCCTATTTATTTCTAACATTTTCTGGCTTGGAACTACGTTTCTTTTTGCTGCTATATATATGTGCCTCAAGTCTCACAATAAGACGTTTTTTCAAGCTACGAGGACGGAGGTAGTACCTTGCATTTGCTGTGTTGGTCCCGTTTCATCGCGGGACTTGCGGTACATTTTGAAGGCGTCGGGACCATCTCTGTGCTCCGAGAAGAACAATGCTAGTATAAAATTCTACGGGTCAAAAAAAGGAAGACAATGGTGCAAAATGCGTACTGGCTCCTGCGATGCCATGCGTTCAATTGGATTTCCGTAGCATTTGGCGTACCACGGCAGCTGCCCGGAACCACTTCACAAAATGCACGGCGGCCCTTTTCATTTACTACTGACACGAAGCTCTTTCATGATTATTGGGACTCAGAAATTGTTAAAGTCAAGGCGTACTACATCGCCACCTGTACTCAATCATTTCAGCACATTCTAATGATTCCGTAGTTAATTACGATCATTGTGCGATTCCGTCGCCACCCGCCTAATAAATCCTCTCCTCCCGCATCCAGTGCGGCAAAAAGGATCGTAGAACGCAAAACTTTGGTTAGATTTTGGAGCGTACAGCGGTAATTTAAGCGGAGCCTAAATTTAGCTGAGCTAGCCACGGGTCCAGCCCTTATTGCCCACCTGCACACCTGCTTGCGTTGCACCTACCTACAAACGTACACCCGATACCCATTAATTTCGTGATGATCCGCCCATGCCACGAAAGGACAGGGAACCTAAACCGCACGGAGTTCTCAATAAAATCACAACACGGCTGCAATTGGCGCTTGCAGCCTTATAGGCTGTCCGCGTACCATGTCGACACCGTAGCCGTGTACGAGCACCGGAGGATCTACCTTTCTGTTAGGAGGCAGGCACTCTTCTGCGCACGTACACCGATTGGCTCCTGAAAAACCTCGCACGGTCACGTGACGGCCGCCTAGATTTCGTAAGGATCACGTGCAGGCGCAGTGTTCCGATGGCCGAATATCGGGTTCAGTTCAATTCGGAATCTGTTGGAGCACGTTACCGTCAGGCAAGCGCCGAATCTGGCCAACAATGAGTGCCTCTGATCTTCTGGACCTGGGATAACGCACACCAACCGGGCCGTTTCGGCCCCGGTCACCCGGACGACACGACTGCACGAGAGGCCACACCGGCTTCCTTGTGCTCCGACGCTTCCCTCCGAACCACCCACTGTTCCAGGGAATCTTTGCGTCCCCTTGCAGACAAAAAGCTCCCCGTTCTTCTCCTAGCGCCTGAGTTGACGCATGAAACCGTCTCTGTTCTGTTCAAAAACAACAGCAAAAAACGGTGCGAGATGGAACGAACGAGCTGGACAAATTTCAGAGTCGTCGCGTCCACGGCGATACGATACGACGCAGCCAATCGAGTTGCCAAACAGGCTCCGAACGTAGGCTGCAAGGACGTGCACACGATTCTACAGCCCATATTTGCTGTGTTCGGTTAAATCGTGATGGATGGGCCCGGAGAAGAGAAAAGATGGGCATGCAAGACGTGTGCATCAACCACACGTCGCTGTTTCACAGCGGGTGTGTTTGCTAGCGGTGTCGCATGAAGAAGACGTGTCTAGGTGAGCTGCATGAATGAGAACGAACGAACAAACCAGAATGAGTGTCTCCGCTTGTTTCGCGTGCCTGTCAAGTGTCAACAGATGGCTCGCGCCGCGCCTTCCCGGCCCGTACGTCTCGCTGTGGTTTGGAGAAACCGAGCGCACGCAGCCGCGGCCCCCACCAGCCCACCGCCCTGGTGCGTGCCTGTGTTGCTGCTGGTCGGCCACGTCGCGCGGCGGAGGGGGCGCACCGGAGAGCTGGAACGCGCGGTGCCGAGGCGCCAGAGGGGTGACACCGGCAGGCCAATTGAAGGCGCGCGCCGCGCTGCATCCCACCGCTCGTCCGAGTCGGCGAGTTGGGAGCCGCCCTGTCGCCGCTGCATGGGCGAGCGGGTCACGCACTCGGTGCGCTTTGAGCGGGCAAGAAGGAATGCCGGTGGCGGCATCTGTTGCTCGCGACGTCACCGGGCAGGGCCGAACGGGTTGCTCCTTTGACCACGCACATCTGGCGAGAGCATACTGCTTGACTCGTGTGCCGCAAGCTGATTTTCCGATGCTTTTTTCAGATCAGATTTTTCTATACTTGCGTACTCCTATGTTTCTTTCTGCTGCTCTTCCAAAAAATAAATTATTTTGATTCAACCAACCCATTCCCAAGTCAGCAACTTAAAGTATTACTCATATACATTTACTTGTTTTTTTTTGAACAATCAACGGGGGTGATCACCCACCTGAACATTTTGTATTAATAATAACAACGAAGCATTTCGATCACCCCCTGAACATTTTGTATCAATAATAACAACGAAGCATTTCGTACATCACATAAACACCTCGCAGAGT
>NC_041382.1:651310413-651310959 GCF_002162155.2 Triticum dicoccoides
GCTACAAATATCCATGCACCATTGACGCAACGACGCACAGTCTATGCGGGCGGGGGCCCGAACTATCCATAAGAGAAGATGCTCTTGGATCGAATGCCGCAAGTCAATATTCGAGGAATGGATGTTATCGAACACCATCCGGTTCCTGGACTTCCAGACCACCCAGAGGATGGAGCACATAGCCGTGCTGAGGAGAAGACGACTCCAAAAGGGGTGGTTGGCAGAGAAGGCGCACCACATATTTTCCACCGTGCAATCAACAGGCAAGCGACGACGACCGAGGATACACGCCCACATCAGGCGCAAACGGGGGCACTCGAAGAAGGGGTGACAGATCGTTTCCGACTGTCCTAGGCAGAAGGGGCAATCGTCATAGTCGAGGAACCCGATTTGATGTAGGAAGCCCCTCGTGCGGGTGTTGCCATGTCGCAGGATCCAGGCGAACACCTTGACCTTGAGGGGCATGAACCCGTCCTAGTTGAAGCCATGCAGAGGGAGCCCGCAGCCAGAGCTTTTGATCATATGATAAACCGCACCCGTCTTGAA
>NC_041382.1:651311217-651385870 GCF_002162155.2 Triticum dicoccoides
CGTCACTGGCCGCAGAGAACCGTACGCGGTTAAGGGCAGACCAGAGTAGGTGGAGCTCCGACTCGGCAGTTCTAGATAGGCGGTCATGCACGGGAATTGCGGCAGGACCAAGCCGATCGAAGTCCCCCAGGGTCGCGCCGGTACGGAGACAATGGGAGTACGCGGCTGGAAGAGCGGCCGCCAGGGCCCCGAGCGAGGTCCAGTTGTCATGCCAGATGGATGTGTCCATGCCGTCACCAATTTTCGTCGATGTCAAGGAGCGATAGAGGGGGACCAAGGAAGCGAATGCCTTCCACAAGGGGGTCGAAGCCGCGGGACGGTCGCCCAAGTACCAACGGCGCACCCAGACAGTCCAGGGGGTACAGACGCCACTGAAGATTTTATGGACCATCTTCAACAAGAGACATGTATTCTGGACCTCAATATCGATCAGGCCAAGCTCCCCTCCGAGCGAAGACGGCAAGCCTCGTGCCATGCAACCTGGCAGCCCCCCCCCCCCGGAGCACTCGCTTGCCCCTTTCGAAAACATGGCCCTTCTGGGACGGTCCATCTTGGCCACAGTACCTTTCGGGAGGGGCAAAACTGACATGGCATGGGTGGGGATAGCAGCCAGAACCGCAAAGGAAAGTGTCAAACGCGCCCCCTGGTCAAGTGTGTATGTGCGCCACCCAGGAATACGCCACTCAATTTTGATCGGCAAGAAGTCCAGGGCACTAGCAGGCAATTTTTCATCGGAGAGAGGCAGGCCGAGATACGCCGGGGGGAATGTCGACAGCGGGCAGCCAAGCTCCGCAGCTAGCAAGGCAGCATGCGCGGGGTCGACGCGTACTTGTTTAATCATGTAAGCATTAATACTTGAACGACAGGTAGTACAAGGAGCTTTAGGAACTCAGATTAGTTGTTTGAATAAAGAGTTGCATTTATTTTTTACAGTTGATGCTAATAGTGGCATTCTTTGGTGATGAAATGGAAGAGATAATAAGTAACTTAAGCATGGCTTAAACTTTTGCTTTCGGAAAAATGTCACGAAACACTAAGGAACCTTCAACTAGATGATATTTAGAAAATTGTCCTCAAACCATATTGTACATCTAACAGGAAAGTAGGGATTGACATATAGGTCGTCTAGTCCAAGCGGGTGATAGGATTGCTCGTTTATATGTCTGGTGAATGAATTTCCCTCATGTGGCATTCAACCCATAACCCGTCGCCCATTAATATTTGGATCCTAACTATTTCAATTCCATTCCACAAGCCACCATTTCATGTGGCCCCTTTGGTGGCGTGATATCTTCAATTAGCTGCAAAATATTGTCCCATGGCCCAGCCTATAGTCTCTGATGGTAAATCCATTCTTCTGGGCAGACAATTGGAAGCTTGGTGATTCCTCTACCATTCTCAGTGAGAGATTCTCAAGACTTTTTTTTAAATGTGATTGATAGACTCTGCTCCATCCACGCGGTCATGTCATATGAGCTTATATCCAACTTCCATCTATCATTGTCTTCTGAGGCTCATGTGGAGTTTATGAATCTCCAGCGACTGCTTGTTTTTGTTAATCTAGTTGAAGAGGCAAGAGATGTGTGGCAATGGCCTTTTAATTTGGGTGAGTACATGCCCAAATATTACTACACTGGTGTCCATGAAACATTGTGGTGGATCCAATTTTTTAGTGGATATGGAAATGCTCATGCACTCTCAAGATAAAAATGTTTGGTTGGTTACTACTGATGGATCATGTGAACACAAGGGATAAGATGCAAAGAAGGCATTGGCATGTTGATGATGACACCTTTGTGTTGTGCCCAATTTGATCCATGAAGATATTGCTCTTTTTTTACTGGCAATTTTAGTTAGAGAGTTTGGAACTATCTTCAGATCAATTTGGTGGCTCGGCTAGCTATGACCACCTACCAGATGGTTGTTGTTGCTAGGATAGACTTTGGAAAACCTTTTTTCACTTAGGAAGGATTCTTTTTTTTTGCGGGTGACTTAGGAAGGATTCACAACTACATGGAACACATGGACTGTTGGAAATATGCCCTAGAGGCAATAATAAAAGCATTATTATTATATTTCCTTGTTCATGATAATTGTCTTTATTCATGCTATAATTGTGTTATCCGGAAATCGTAATACATGTGTGAATAATAGACACCAACATGTCCCTAGTAAGCCTCTAGTTGACTAGCTCGTTGATCAACAGATAGTCATGGTTTCCTGACTATGGACATTGGATGTCATTGATAACGAGATCACATCATTAGGAGAATGATGTGATGGACAAGACCCAATCCTAAACATAGCACAAGATCGTATAGTTCGTTTGCTAGAGTTTTCCAATGTCAAGTATCCTTTCCTTAGACCATGAGATCGTGTAACTCCCGGATACCGTAGGAGTGCTTTGGGTGTACCAAACGTCACAACGTAACTGGGTGACTATAAAGGTATACCACGGGTATCTCCGAAAGTGTCTGTTGGGTTGACACGGATCAAGACTGGGATTTGTCACTCCGTATGACGGAGAGGTATCACTGGGCCCACTCGGTAATGCATCATCATAATGAGTTCAAAGTGACCAAGTGTTTGGTCACGGGATCATGCATCACGGTACGAGTAAAGTGACTTGCCAGTAACGAGATTGAACGAGGTATTGGGATACCGACGATCGGATCTCGGGCAAGTAACATACCGATTGACAAAGGGAATTGTATACGGGGTTGCTTGAATCCTCGACATCGTGGTTCATCCAATGAGATCATCGAGGAGCATGTGGGAGCCAACATGGGTATTCAGATCCCGTTGTTGGTTATTGACCGGAGAGCGATCTCGGTCATGTCTACATGTCTCCCGAACCCGTAGGGTCTACACACTTAAGGTTCGGTGACGCTAGGGTTGTAGGGATATGTATATGCAGTAACCCGAATGTTGTTCGGAGTCCCGGATGAGATCCGGGACGTCACGAGGAGTTCCGGAATGGTCCGGAGGTAAAGAATTATATATAGGAAGTGCTATTTCGGGCATCAGGACAAGTTTCGGGGTCACCGGTATTGTACCGGGACCACCGGAAGGGTCCCGGGGGTCCACCGGGTGGGGCCACCTGTCCCGGGGGGGCACATGGGCTGTAGGGGGTGCGCCTTGGCCTACATGGGCCAAGGGCACCAGCCCCAAGAGGCCCATGCGCCTAGGGTTTCAAGGAGGGAAGAGTCCCAAAGCGGGAAGGCACCCCTAGGTGCCTTGGGGAGGAGGGATTCCTCCCCTTGGCCGCACCCCCCTAGGAGATTAGATCTCCTAGGGCCGGCTCCCCCCCCTTGGCCCTCCTATATATATTGGGGAGATGGAGGACTTCTTACCTTGATCTTTGGTGCCTCCCTCTCCCTCTCCAACCTCCTCCTCCTCCATAGTGCTTGGCGAAGCCCTGCCGGAGTACTGCAGCTCCATCACCACCACGCCGTCGTGCTGCTGCTGGAGCCATCTTCCTCAACCTCTCCTTCCTCCTTGCTGGATCAAGAAGTAGGAGACGTCATGCTGACCGTACGTGTGTTGAACGCGGAGGTGCCGTCCGTTCGGCGCTAGGATCTCCGGTGATTTGGATCACGTCGAGTACGCCTTCCTCATCCTCGTTCTTTGAACGCTTCCGCGCGTGATCTACAAAGGTATGTAGATGCAATCCAATCACTCGTTGCTAGATGAACTCCTAGATGGATCTTGGTGAAACCGTAGGAAATTTTTTGTTTTCTGCAACGTTCACCAACAGTGGCATCATGAGCTAGGTCTATGCGTAGTTCTCTTGCACGAGTAGAACACAATTTGTTGTGGGCGTTGATGTTGTCAACTTTCTTGCCGCTACTAGTCTTATCTTGCTTCAACGGTATTGTGGGATGAAGCGGCCCGGACCAACCTTACACGTACGCTTACGTGAGACTGGTTCCACCGACTAACATGCACAAGTTGCATAAGGTGGCTGGCGGGTGTCTGTCTCTCCTACTTTAGTTGGAGCGGATTCGATGAAAAGGGTCCTTATGAAGGGTAAATAGAAGTTGACAAATCACATTGTGGCTTTCACGTAGGTAAGAAAACATTCTTGCTAGAACCCTACTTCAGCCACGTAAAACTTGCAACAACAATTAGAGGACGTCTAACTTGTTTTTGCAGCAAGTGCTTTGTGATATGATATGGCCAAAGTTGTGATGAATGATGAATGATGTATGAGATGTTCATGCTATTGTAATAGGAATCACGACTTGCATGTCGATGAGTATGACAACCGGCAGGAGCCATAGGAGTTGTCTTTATTTTTTGTATGACCTGTGTGTCATTGAGAAACGCCATGTAAATTACTTTACTTTATTGCTAAACGCGTTAGCCATAGTAGTAGAAGTAATAGTTGGCGAGCAACTTCATGGAGACACAATGATGGAGATCATGATGATGGAGATCATGGTGTCATGCCGGTGACAAGATGATCATGGAGCCCCAAGATGGAGATCAAAAGGAGCAAATGATATTGGCCATATCATGTCACATTATTATTTGATTGCATGAGATGTTTATCATGTTTTTCATCTTGTTTGCTTAGAACGACAGTAGTAAATAAGATGATCCCTCGTAATAATTTCAAGAAAGTGTTCCCCCTAACTGTGCACCGTTGCGACAGTTCGTTGTTTCGAAGCACCACGTGATGATCGGGTGTGATAGATTCTAACGTTCACATACAACGGGTGTAAGACAGATTTACACATGCAAAACACTTAGGTTGACTTGACGAGCCTAGCATGTACAGACATGGCCTCGGAACACAGAAGACCGAAAGGTCGAGCATGAGTCATATAGAAGATACGATCAACATGAAGATGTTCACCGACGTTGACTAGTCCGTCTCACATGATGATCGGGCATGGCCTAGTTAACTCGGATCATATTATACTTAGATGACTGGAGGGATGTCTATCTAAGTGGGAGTTCATTGAATAATTTGATTAGATGAACTTAATTATCATGAACTTAGTCTAAAATCTTTACAATATGTCTTGTAGATCAAATGGCCAACGTAGTCCTCAACTTCAACGCGTTCCTAGAGAAAACCAAGCTGAAAGACGATGGCAGCAACTACACGGACTGGGTCCGGAACCTGAGGATCATCCTCATAGCTGCCAAGAAAGATTATGTCCTACAAGCACCGCTAGGTGACGCACCTGTTCTCCCTGCAGAACAAGACGTTATGAACGCTTGGCAGGCACGTACCGATGACTACTCCCTTTTTCAGTGTGGCATGCTTTATAGCTTAGAGCCGGGGCTCCAAAAGCGTTTTGAGAGACATGGAGCATATGGGATGTTCGAAGAGCTGAAAATGGTTTTCCAAGCTCATGCCCGGGTCGAGAGATATGAAGTCTCCGACAAATTCTTCAGCTGTAAGATGGAGGAAAATAGTTCTGTCAGTGAGCACATACTCACAATGTCTGGGTTACATAACCGCTTGACTCAGCTGGGAGTTAATCTCCCGGATGACGCGGTCATTGACAGAATCCTTCAGTCGCTTCCACCGAGCTACAAGAGCTTTGTGATGAACTTCAATATGCAGGGGATGGAAAAGACCATTCTTGAAGTATTTGCAATGCTGAAATCAGCAGAGGTAGAAGTCAAAAAGGAACATCAAGTGTTGACGGTGAATAAAACCACTAAGTTCAAGAAAGGCAAGGGTAAGAAAACCTTCAAGAAAGACGGCAAGGGAGTTGCCGCGCCCGGCAAGCAAGCTGCCAGGAAGAAGCCAAAGAATGGACCCAAGCCCAAGACTGAGTGCTTTTATTGCAAGGAAAGTGGTCACTGGAAGCGGAACTGCCCCAAATACTTAGCAGACAAGAAGGCCGGCAAAACAAAAGGTATATGTGATATACATGTAATTGATGTGTACCTTACCAGTACTCGTAGTAGCTCCTGGGTATTTGATACCGGTGCAGTTGCTCACATTTGTAACTCAAAACAGGAGCTGCGGAATAAGTGGAGACTGGCGAAGGACGAGGTGACGATGCACGTCGGGAATGGTTCCAAGGTCGATGTGATCGCCGTCGGCACGCTACCTCTACATTTACCTACGGGATTAGTTTTGAACCTCAATAATTGTTATTTAGTGCCAAGTTTGAGCATGAACATTGTATCAGGATCTCGTTTAATACGAGATGGCTACTCATTTAAATCCGAGAATAATGGTTGTTCTATTTATATGAGAGATATGTTTTATGGTCATGCTCCGATGGTAAATGGTTTATTCTTAATGAATCTCGAGCGTAATGCTACACATATTCATAGTGTGAGTACCAAAAGATGTAAGATTGATAATGATAGTCCCACATACTTTTGGCACTGCCGCCTTGGTCACATAGGTGTCAAACGCATGAAGAAGCTCCATGCTGATGGACTTTTAGAGTCTCTTGATTACGAATCATTTGACACGTGCGAACCAATGCCTCATGGGTAAAATGACCAAGACTCCGTTCTCAGGAACAATGGAGCGAGCAACCAACTTATTGGAAATCATACATACTGATGTGTGTGGTCCAATGAGTGTTGAGGCTCGCGGTGGCTATCGTTATGTTCTCACCCTCACTGGTGACTTGAGTAGATATGGGTATGTCTACTTAATGAAACACAAGTCTGAGACCTTTGAAAAGTTCAAGGAATTTCAGAGTGAGGTTGAGAATCAACGTGACAGAAAAATCAAGTTCCTATGATCAGATCGTGGAGGAGAATACTTGAGTCACGAGTTTGGCACACACTTAAGAAAATATGGAATAGTTTCACAACTCACGCCGTCTGGAACACCACAGCGTAATGGTGTGTCCGAACGTCGTAATCGCACTCTATTGGATATGGTGCGATCTATGATGTCTCTTGCCGATTTACCGCTATCTTTTTGGGGCTATGCTTTAGAGACTGCCGCATTCACTTTAAATAGGGCTCCGTCGAAATCCGTTGAGACGACACCGTTTGAATTATGGTTTGGGAAGAAACCTAAGGTGTCGTTTCTAAAAGTTTGGGGATGCGATGCTTATGTCAAGAAACTTCAACCTGAAAAGCTCGAACCCAAATCGGAAAAATGCATCTTCATAGGATACCCTAAAGAAACTATTGGGTATACCTTTACCTCAGATCCGAAGGCAAGATCTTTGTTGCCAAAAATGGATCCTTTCTAGAGAAAGAGTTTCTCTCGAAAGAAGTAAGTGGGAGGAAAGTAGAACTTGATGAAGTATTACCTCTTGAACCAGAAAATGGCGCAACTCAAGAAAATGTTCCTGAGGTGCCTGCACCGACTAGAGAGGAAGTTAATGATGATGATCAAGATACTTCTGATCAAGCTCCTACTAAAATTCAAAGGTCCACAAGGACACGTTCCGCACCAGAGTGGTACGGCAACCCTGTCTTGGAAATCATGTTGTTAGACAACGGTGAACCTTCGAACTATGAAGAAGCGATGGCGGGCCCGGATTCCGACAAATGGCTAGAAGCCATGAAATCCGAGATAGGATCCATGTATGAAAACGAAGTATGGACTTTGACTGATTTACCCGTTGAGCGGCGAGCCATAGAAAATAAATGGATCTTTAAAAAGAAGACAGACGCGGATGGTAATGTGACCATCTATAAAGCTCGGCTTGTCGCTAAGGGTTATCGACAAGTTCAAGGGGTTGACTACGATGAGACTTTCTCACCAGTAGCGAAGCTGAAGTCCGTCCGAATCATGTTAGCGATTGCCGCATTCTATGATTATGAAATATGGCAAATGGACGTCAAAACGGCATTCCTTAATGGTTTCCTTAAGGAAGAATTGTATATGATGCAGCCGGAAGGTTTTGTCGATCCTAAGAATGCTGACAAGGTGTGCAAGCTCCAACGCTCGATTTATGGGCTGGTGCAAGCATCTCGGAGTTGGAACATTCGCTTTGATGAGATGATCAAAGCGTTTGGGTTTACGCAGACTTATGGAGAAGCCTGTGTTTACAAGAAAGTGAGTGGGAGCTCTGTAGCATTTCTCATATTATATGTAGATGACATACTTTTGATGGGAAATGATATAGAACTCTTGGACAGCATAAAGGCCTACTTGAATAAGAGTTTTTCAATGAAGGACCTTGGAGAAGCTGCTTATATATTAGGCATCAAGATCTACAGAGATAGATCAAGACGCCTCATAGGTCTTTCACAAAGCACATACCTTGATAAGATATTGAAAAAGTTCAATATGGATCAGTCTAAGAAGGGGTTCTTGCCTGTGTTGCAAGGTGTGAAATTGAGCTCAGCTCAATGTCCGACCACGGCAGAAGATATAGAAGAAATGAGTGTCATCCCCTATGCCTCAGCCATAGGTTCTGTTATGTATGCCATGCTGTGTACCAGACCTGATGTAAACCTTGCCGTAAGTTTGGTAGGAAGGTACCAAAGTAATCCCGGCAAGGAACACTGGACAGCGGTCAAGAATATCCTGAAGTACCTGAAAAGGACTAAGGAAATGTTTCTCGTTTATGGAGGTGACGAAGAGCTCGTCGTAAAAGGTTACGTCGAAGCTAGCTTCGACACAGATCTGGATGACTCAAAGTCACAAACCGGATACGTGTATATTTTGAATGGTGGGGCAGTAAGCTGGTGCAGTTGCAAGCAGAGCGTCGTGGCGGGATCTACATGTGAAGCAGAGTACATGGCAGCCTCGGAGGCAGCACATGAAGCAATTTGGGTGAAGGAGTTCATCACCGACCTAGGAGTCATACCCAATGCGTCGGGGCCGATCAAGCTCTTCTGTGACAACACTGGAGCTATTGCTCTTGCCAAGGAGCCCAAGTTTCACAAGAAGACAAGGCACATCAAGCGTTGCTTCAACTCCATTCGTGAAAATGTTCAAGATGGAGACATAGATATTTGTAAAGTACACACGGACCTGAATGTAGCAGATCCGTTGACTAAACCTCTCCCTAGAGCAAAACATGATCAACACCAGAATTCCATGGGTGTTCGATTCATCACAATGTAACTAGATTATTGACTCTGGTGCAAGTGGGAGACAGTTGGAAATATGCCCTAGAGGCAATAATAAAAGCATTATTATTATATTTCCTTGTTCATGATAATTGTCTTTATTCATGCTATAATTGTGTTATCCGGAAATCGTAATACATGTGTGAATAATAGACACCAACATGTCCCTAGTAAGCCTCTAGTTGACTAGCACGTTGATCAACAGATAGTCATGGTTTCCTGACTATGGACATTGGATGTCATTGATAACGAGATCACATCATTAGGAGAATGATGTGATGGACAAGACCCAATCCTAAACATAGCACAAGATCGTATAGTTCGTTTGCTAGAGTTTTCCAATGTCAAGTATCCTTTCCTTAGACCATGAGATCGTGTAACTCCCGGATACCGTAGGAGTGCTTTGGGTGTACCAAACGTCACAACGTAACTGGGTGACTATAAAGGTATACTACGGGTATCTCCGAAAGTGTCTGTTGGGTTGACACGGATCAAGACTGGGATTTGTCACTCCGTATGACGGAGAGGTATCACTGGGCCCACTCGGTAATGCATCATCATAATGAGCTCAAAGTGACCAAGTGTTTGGTCACGGGATCATGCATCACGGTACGAGTAAAGTGACTTGCCGGTAACGAGATTGAACGAGGTATTGGGATATCGACTATCGGATCTCGGGCAAGTAACATGCCGATTGACAAAGGGAATTGTATACGGGGTTGCTTGAATCCTCGACATCGTGGTTCATCCAATGAGATCATCGAGGAGCATGTGGGAGCCAACATGGGTATCCAGATCCCGCTGTTGGTTATTGACGGGAGAGCGATCTCGGTCATGTCTACATGTCTCCCGAACCCGTAGGGTCTACACACTTAAGGTTCGGTGACGCTAGGGTTGTAGGGATATGTATATGCAGTAACCCGAATGTTGTTCGGAGTCCCGGATGAGATCCCGGACGTCACGAGGAGTTCCGGAATGGTCCGGAGGTAAAGAATTATATATAGGAAGTGCTATTTCGGGCATCGGGACAAGTTTCGGGGTCACCGGTATTGTACCGGGACCACCGGAAGGGTCCCGGGGGTCCACCGGGTGGGGCCACCTGTCCCGGGGGGCCACATGGGCTGTAGGGGGTGCGCCTTGGCCTACATGGGCCAAGGGCACCAGCCCCAAGAGGCCCATGCGCCTAGGGTTTCAAGGAGGGAAGAGTCCCAAAGGGGGAAGGCACCCCTAGGTGCCTTGGGGAGGAGGGATTCCTCCCCTTGGCCACACCCCCCTAGGAGATTAGATCTCCTAGGGCCGGAGCCCCCCCTTGGCCCTCCTATATATAGTGGGGAGATGGAGGACTTCTTACCTTGATCTTTGGTGCCTCCCTCTTCCTCTCCAACACCTCCTCCTCCTCCATAGTGCTTGGCGAAGCCCTGCCGGAGTACTGCAGCTCCATCACCACCACGCCGTCGTGCTGCTGCTGGAGCCATCTTCCTCAACCTCTCTTTCCTCCTTGCTGGATCAAGAAGTAGGAGACGTCACGCTGACCGTACGTGTGTTGAACGCGGAGGTGCCGTCCGTTCGGCGCTAGGATCTCCGGTGATTTGGATCACGTCGAGTACGCCTTCCTCATCCCCGTTCTTTGAACGCTTCCGCGCGTGATCTACAAAGGTATGTAGATGCAATCCAATCACTCGTTGCTAGATGAACTCCTAGATGGATCTTGGTGAAACCGTAGGAAAATTTTTGTTTTCTGCAACGTTCCCCAACATGGACCATCAGGAATTCAAAAGTTTTCAGGAATGAAAGACCATTGTTTAGAACCTAGAGGCACAGTTTCATCCATGATATTACATTTCTTTCACATAGGATCAAATGTAAATATAAGGCTAGTTTCTTGACTAGGATTTCTTTTTTTAGCCTAGTTGTATAGATGACTAGCTACCTTTATGTTTTCCTACGCCTGTAGATTGTGTGTAACCCTTGTTTTTCTAAGTTTCATAAAGGAATTGTGAGGTTGTTTGCCTTGCAGTACATAGTAAAAAAAGGACACATGAGGATTTTTTTTGTAAATGCAACATGAAGAATTCCTCAAATACTCGTGAGTGAGGCTTATTTGGCTTGCGTTTTAAATGTTATGTCTAAACCTATTAGTGGAGAGCCAAAATTATCACTTCTGATCTCGCTTAATCGAATTATCACTTCGGACCTCCCGTAGTTCCATACACCATCGTAAACTTGGCCGACCCGTTTCAAATTTTTACGCTTGTTCCATACTCCCGTTTGTTGGCTTGCATTTTAAATGTTATGTCTAAACCTATTAGTGGAGAGCCAAAATTTTCTTCCACCATCGTAAACTTGGCCGACCCGTTTCAAATTTTTTCGATCGCTGGTGACGTTCATGTTCGATCGATCGTCGTAGCTGCCGGTTTGTTCGACTTGTTTGCTTTTCTTTCCTTTTTTCGTTTCTATTGGTTTTATTTCTTTTGGATTTCTTTGTTTCTTTCCATTTTTTCGGTCTTTCGCCTTTCTTTTTTAGTTCACTGATTTCTCCCCTCTATTTTCATGGTTTTCACTGGATTTTTCTTTTTCTTTCTTTCTTCTATGACTTTTTTGGTTTCTTTTGTCTTCTCATTTTTCTTTTGTTTTTCTCTTCTGCTTTTTTGGTTTCTTTATGGTTTTCTTTGTTTCTTTTCGCTCACTTTGGTTATCTTTTGTTCTCCGTCTTTCACATGTTTTCCTCTTTTCTTTCACGGTTTAAATTGTCTTTCTTTCATTTTTTCCTTGATTTTCTTAGTTTCTCTCGGTATTCACTCATCTTTTTCCTTTGCTTTCTAACTTTATCCATTTTTCTTTGCTTCTTTCTTGGTTATCATCGGCATTCTTTGTTTTTCTTTGTTTCCTTCTACCATTTCTTTGGTTTTCATCTGTTTGCTTTGTTTCTTTTTGATACATGTCCACATTTTCCATACACATCTGTACATTTTCCGCGCACATCCGGAACACTTTTTATAATGTTTACTTTATAAAGTACATGGTTAATATTTTTTAAATTAACTTTGATAACTACTGGCTTCATACATATTGTAAAGTTTTGATATATATCAGGAAAAAAAATAATACATGTTTAATTTTTTTTAAATATATGATCAACATTTTTTATACATGATCTACATTTTTATAAATAATTTTTATGTTCAATTTTTCTAATAAACGTTCTTCATTATCTTATACATCAGTAACATTTTTATACATGTTTGATATTTTGTGAAGTAGATGATTAATATTTTTTTCAATTTCTTGTTACTCTTTTCATACACATTGTACATTTTTTATATATACCAGGAACATTTTTTATACGTGTTCAATTTTTTTGAAATATATGATTAGCATTTTTTGATACACGATCAACATTGTTTAAATTTATGTTGTTATTATCAATTTTATATATGCATGTTATATATTTTTGGTATACATCGGGAGTATTTAAATACATGATCAACATATTTTCATACACATTCTATTTTATACTTTTTGTATACATGACACACTTTTTTTATATACCCATTTAGTATTTTTCAAATGCTAGATTAACATGTTTCAAATAATAAAAATTTCTTCCAAATGCTTGGTAAACAATGTTTTAAATACATGATCAATTTTTCATACACATTATATTATTTTATACATTTCTCGTATAAATGAGAAATATTTTCTCTATACAGATTTAACATTTTGTAAATTGTTAGTTAACATTTTTCGAAATATTTTGTGTAATTTTTTGTAATGTATTTATTTAGAAATTTTGGAAGTATATACACAAACAAAAAAAGGAAAACGAAAATAAAAAAGTGAAAAAAAAAGAAAAGAAAAGACGAGGCAGTGGCCTCTTGGTTGCTGGGCTAGCCCATTTATGAGGGCGCCTGAAGCGAGCAGACGCTCTGTCTCGATTGAAGCGAGACATAGTCGCGCCCTCAGCCTTTAGACTTTAATATTGAAAGCCGAATAGGCCTAATATTGCATCGTTGCCAAGCTACCGAGGCTAGCATTTGCTTCATCTATGTGCCTGATCACTCTAGAGCGATAAGCACGAAAATATAGGAGTACGATATGCATCACTGTTCGCGAGGCTAGGCAGCATTAGATGAGACCTCCTTTAGGCGCTCTCAGCGCCGGTTAGTGTTGCCGCGCTCACATGCAACAAGAAGCGGGCTGGTCCAACTAACGCAAAGAAAAACAATTGACTTCTTGTTTCACTTAGGGCATCTACAACGAGGACGCTAAGAGTGGGCGCCAGGGTGAAAATCCTGTCCGTTACGCTATGTTCCCGTTCGATCTTGGGATTCTTCTTTGCATCGATGCCAGATGATTCCCCCGGCGCTTCAGCGAGAATTTTACGCACGAGGGGGCTGAGGCTGGAGCCGGGCGCTAGCGTAA
The DNA here is from genome assembly GCF_002162155.2 of Triticum dicoccoides. Lineage (NCBI taxonomy): Eukaryota > Viridiplantae > Streptophyta > Magnoliopsida > Poales > Poaceae > Triticum > Triticum dicoccoides. The sequence goes on from NC_041382.1 coordinate 651,324,664, forward strand.
CAGCTCAATACGGCTGATGCGGGTGTGTATTTGTTTTCTGTTGGGCAGGCGCTTGGTCACCTATGCGTTGGAAGGATGGGCACCAGCGTACACCTCTATTTCCTTTTTTAATTCCTGTAGCGCCTATAGATTTTTGTTATCGCTGTGAAGCCCGATGCTAACAAAGGCGCTAAGTAAAAAAAATCAAAAATATCTCGATTAAGCGCCTCTGTAAGCGCTCTGCATTGTTGATGCCCTTATACTGCTAACGTTCATTGCGCTTGTTCCACTCGCTTGTTACGGTCTGCTCGAGCGGATCAGCCGCTTGTTCCCCTCACTTGCTTGGGAGATCTTCCTGGTTGACCGGTTCACCTGCTGACCAGTTGACCGGTGACTTCAAGAAAAAATTAATAAAATTTGAAAAGAAGAGTAAAGTTGAAAATACCTCACAAGAAATAAATAAAAAATTGTGAACTTGAAAAAAAGTTCATGAATTTTGAAGAGTTCGTAAAATTTGAGCGTTCAGAAAATGAGAAAAGTGCACCAAAATGGAAAAAATCATGAAATATGAAAAAAGTTCATGAATTTAAAAATTGATGGCAATTCAGAAAAAATCAAGAAAATAAGAAAATTTTGAGAAATTTTAAAAAGTTCACGAATATGAAAAAAGATCATGGAATTTGAAAAAAGTCACAAAAATAAAAAACTCACAAGCTAAAAGTTCACAAAAATCAAAAAATGATAAAAGTTCACGAATTAAAAAATTACAAAAATAAAAAAATAAAAAAGAAGAAGAAATCAAATAGAAAACCGATAGAAGAACACAACCGAAAAAACGTCAAAAAACTGGAAGTGGATGGGCTGGCCCGCACCTAACCTAGCGTTCGTGTGTGTGTGTGGAGGGGGGCGGGGCATACGCAAATGCCCTTAACCAGCGCTTAATGCATCAAATAAGGATTGGCGTATTATATCATACTAAAAAAATTAGCATGCATTTTCAGCAAACAAAGTCTATATGTAGTATACTGTATAAAAATATTTATTGTTTTTATGAGAATATATTTAATTACTAATATTAATCAGGTGACCCACGGATAGCACCTTACACCCATACCCTACCCAAACTAATCGGGTTACCCATGGGTGCCCATGCCCATGGGCTCTATGTGGTATCCCTTAGAGCATCACAATCGAGCGCCTCAAATCCTCCTCAAACGTCAGGGCGGACGACCCGGTAAAAATTGCGACCCAGGCGGGCGCTGAGGGAGTCATGGACTAAGGGGTCCTCGGGCGTCCGGCCTGTTGGACATGGGCCAGACTGTTGGGCTATGAAGATACAAGACTAAAGATTCTCTCACCCGTGTCCGGATGGGACTCTCCTTGGCGTGGATGGCAAGCTTGACGTTCGGATATGAAGATTTTCTTCTCTGTGACCGACTTTGTACAACCCTAGTCCCCTCCGGTGTCTATATAAACCGGAGGGTTTAGTCCATATAGGCAATCATAATCATATAGGCTAGACTTCTAGGGTTTTAGCCATTACGATCTCGTGGTAGATCAACTCTTGTAACCTCCATACTCATGAATATTAATCAAGCATGACATAGGGTATTACCTCCATCAAGAGGGCCTGAACCTGGGTAAAACTTCGTGTCCCTTGTCTCCGGTTACCATCAACCCCAAACGCACAGTCGGGACCCCCTACCCGAGATTCGCCGGTTTTGACACCGACATTGGTGCTTTCATTGAGAGTTCCACTGTGTCGTCGTCAGAAGGTTCGATGGCTCCATCCATCATCTGCAACGATGCTACCCTAGGGGAGATTTTTCTCCCCGACCAGATCTTCGTATTCGGCGGCTTCGCACTGCGGGCCAACTCGCTTGGCCATCTGGAGCAGATCGACAGCTACGCCCCAGGTCACCAGATTAGTTTTGGAAACCTAGACTATGTCGCTGACATTCGAGGAGACTTGATCTTCCAAGGATTCACGACCCCAACCTCCGCTCTGGCCTTAGAGAAGGAGCGCCTCGCCAGTACCGAAGACGGGATTTCTAAACCCACCGGACTATCTGTGGCCACTAAGCCCAGTACGGGAGAGCCGGAGGAAGCAGCGTCACTGGCATCCATCGCCAAGCCGGACTCTTTCTCGAACGCCGGCTCCGAACTCTCGGAGTCACCATCATGTGAGCTCTGCCAGGGAATTCCCTTCCCGCCATACTCCATGAATTCTCTCCTCCCTTAACAAACCTCGCCTTTAAGCGAGACTCTGGACTTGATGCGATCCCTCGTGATTTCGGAGGAGTAACGTCCGAACTACACCCAACCCGGACTAGGGGCTGAGAGCGGGAAATTTTACATCCCACCCACCACCCACTTCATCGCCACAATAGAGGACTTAACTGACATGCTTGATTACGGCTCCGAAGACATCGACGGTATGGACGACGATGCCGGAGAGGAGCAAGCCGATAACCCACCGTTTGTCGAACACTGGACGGCCACCTCTTCGTATGACGTGTACATGGTGGATGCACCCAAGGAGGGTGACAGCGATAAAGAGAAAAATCCAGTAGAGGATAAACCTCCCGAGATACAACAAAAGCGTCGACGACGCCGCTCTAAATCACGCCGCAGCAAAGACAGCAATACCGGCACGAGAGACAGCAACACTCCGGATGATGCCGAAGACCAAGAAAATCCCGTCGAGCAATACTCCGAATAAGACGGTCGGGAGGATGGGCGAGTTAGCCCTGATAAACATGCTGCAAACGAAGACTTGGAGGACAGTAATTATCTTCCACCCTCCGAGGATGAGGTGAGCCTCGACGACGAAGACTTTATCATGCCCGAGGAACCTCTCGAGCAGGAACGCTTTAAGCAACGGCTAATAGCCACTGCAAGGAGCCTGAAAAAGAAGCAGCAGCAGCTTCAAGCTGATCAAGATCTGCTCAACGATAGATGGACTGATGTCTTGGCAGCAGAAGAATACGGCCTCGAGCGCCCAACCAAAAGTTACCCGAAGCATAAACTGCTACCTCAATTCAATGACGAAGCACTTGAGCCCATACCATCAGTGCGTAATGCAGCTGATCATCCGCCACGTGGCCGGGACAAAACGACAACTCAAGACGAACACCGACCCGTCCTACCTCGCCGTAAAGGCAGAGACAAAACTGCTTAGGGATACACGTATGACCTGCGGCAGGACCTGAAGAATAAAGCAGGTCCGTCCAGATCGATCTACGGATCGCGGGGGCGTGCCCCGGCGTGCGACGACAGCTATCAAGCCGAACATGACAAGCACAATTACGTCCGAGCCGAAAATCGCAGACGGACTCCATCCGAACCAAGTCATGATCTGGCCCGATACAAAGGTGCCGCACACCCCCTCTGCTTCACTGATGAAGTAATGGAACATTAATTCGCAGAAGGGTTCAAACCCATGAATATCGAATCATATGATGGAACCACAGATCCCACGATATGGATTGAAGACTTCATTCTCCATATTCATATCCCACAGTGATGATCTTCATGCCATCAAATACCCCCCCCCCTAAAATTCAAGGGGCCATCCCGGCACTGGCTGAACAGCCTGCCTGAAAACTCCATTGGAAGCTGGGAGGACTTGGAAGAAGCCTTCCTTGACAACTTCCAAGGTACATATGTTCGACCTCCGGATGCCGACGACTTAATTCACATAATTCAACAGCCCGGAGAGTCAGCCAGAAATTCTGGACTAGGTTCTTAACCAAAAAGAACCAGATCGTCGACTGTCCGGATGCCGAAGCCCTAGCGGCCTTTAAACACAGCATCCGGGACGAATGGCTCGCCCGACACCTCGGCCAAGAAAAGCCGAAGTCCATGGCAGCCCTCACGGCGCTTATGACCCGCTTTTGCACGGGCGAAGATAGCTGGCTAGCCCGTAGCAATAACAATGCAAGCGAACCTGGCACTTCGGAAGCCAGAAATAGCAATGGCAAGCCCCGACGCAACAGACACAAGCGTTGAAGCAACGACGACAATAGCAATGACATGGCGGTCAACGCCGGATTCAGTGGCTCCAAGTCCGGTCAACGGAAGAATCCATATAAAAGAAATAATCAGGGCCCTTCCAGCCTGGACCCCATACTCGATCGTCCATGTCAGATCCATGGCACCCTTGATAAACCGGCCAATCATACTCACATGAGTTGGTGGGTCTTCAAACAGGCCGGCAAGTTAAATGCCGAAGACAAGGAGAAGGGGTCGCAAAGCGAGAATGACGGAGCCCCATCCATCGAACACAGGGGGATAGAAGAAGTTTCCCCCTCAAATCAAAACGGTGAACATGATATACGCTACCCATATCCCCAAGAGGGAGAGCAAGCGCGCCCTCAGGGACGTCTATGCGATAGAGCCAGTCGCCCCAAAATTCAACCCATGGTCGTCATGCACGATCACCTTCGATCGCAGGGACCATCCGACCAGTATCCGTCATGGCAGGTCAGCCGCACTGGTCGCTGACCCAATAATTGATGGATTCCACCTCACACGAGTCCTCATGGACGGTGGTAGCAGCCTCAACCTCCTTTATCAGGATATAGTGTGCAAAATGGGCATCGATTCATCAAGGATCAAGCCCACCAAAACTACCTTTAAAGGAGTTATACCAGGTGTAGAGGCCCGTTGCTCAGGCTCAATCACATTGGAGTTCGTCTTCGGATCTTGGGACAACTTCCAAAGTGAAGAGTTAATCTTCGATATCGTCCCCTTCCGCAGTGGCTATCACGCACTAATCGGACAAACCGCGTTTGCCCGATTCAATGCGATGCCGCACTATGCTTATCTCAAGCACAAGATGCCTAGAGCACGCTGTGTCATAACAGTCAATGGCAACACAGAGCGCTCCCTCCGTACCGAGGAGCACACCGCGGCCCTGTCAGCAGAGGTACAGAGCGGCCTTCACAAGCAGAACCTTAATTCGGCGGCCATACTCCCGGACACTGTGAAACGAGTCCGGACTACTCTGCGACAGGACAGTCTAGCTCGTCAGGAGCTCGATTAGCAATTCGACCTCTGTCTCAGTCCTGACTAAGTGGCGGCATACGTACCGCGCGTACATAACTACGCACTAAAAATATCATGGGCAGAGACGGAGACATAACCAGACTGTGGTCCATAATATGGCTCGACCTTCCTTGGACACACATACTTTTACTTTCTTTTTATCCTTTTCAGGTTTGTTTTCCACAGGCCCCTCTCGACGGCCTCATAATCGGTCCTTTCAAAGGACGGATATACCAAGGTGGTAAGTAGCACAGACGTGTGGGAGAATCTCTAGATGTTCTTCTCGACGATCATTCTACCTGTTTTTAGGACCCGTACTGTAACGCCCCGGACACACCCGCCGGTGGTCGTTACTCTTGGCGGGATCTAGACTGGCCCCACAGATCAATACTAGTCTTTTCTGCGCACTTTGTCCTCACTCGTGCGCACCCGGGAGCAACTTCCCGGTCGGTCACCCATCCTGACACTACTCCAAGCTGAGCACACTTAACTTTGGAGTTCTGTCCGAATGGGCTCCCGGAAAAGAAGGAATTCCTTATTGATATGAGTAGTCTATCATCTCTAATAATCCAGGCTATCACATACACCCCCACTCAGAGGAACCAACGTCCTCGTCGGGCCACAGGAACGTCCCTCTTGGCACAAACGTCTGTGCTTCCAGTCCGGTACATGTGCCATGTCGGGTGCCATGACGGGTCACAAACGTCATGAACAACATGACCACGCACCTGTCCGCAACCATCCGTGCAACCGCGAGGGTCGGCTCTGATACCAACTTGTAACGCTCCGGACATACCCGCCGGTGGTCGTTACTCCTAGCGGGATCTAGACTGGCCCCACAGATCAATACTAGTCTTTTCTGCGCACTTTGTCCTCACTCGTGCGCACCCGGGAGCAACTTCCCGGTCGGTCACCCATCCTGACACTACTCCAAGCTGAGCACGCTTAACTTTGGAGTTCTGTCTGAATGGGCTCCCGGAAAAGAAGAAATTCCTTATTGATATGAGTAGTCTATCATCCCTAATAAGCCAGGCTATCACACGTACGCAGCTCCTCCTTGGTCTTGGCATGTTAAATAGCCATTGTTGCTTATCACACTATTTGTACAAAATACGATTTGACGTATTAATCAAACTATAATGGAAATAGTTTGCGGCTGAACTTTTGCGGCACTAGCTTGCTACTTCATTTTTTCTTGATAATCTTATCAATTGCACTCGTACACTTTGGTACGCATTAAATTGTCAGGATCTTTACCGCGCTCCATTCTATGGCAACAAAGTCCGAACACTTTTACAGTACAATTCGGCACCCCGAATTTCAGCATTATATGCATTGACTCTGAATCATGTCTTTGGTCAATAGTTGGGTTGCCCGGCTCCTGTTCTTACTACCTTATGTTCCACTCTATCAACTATGGTAGTGAAGGGAGAACTACTGTGATTGTGTCCTGGTTTATCCGGATGAGCACCTTAGTAGAGAAAGCCGAAAACTGACTATCATGATGCGGCGTGAGCCGGTCAGCAGTTCGGAGGTTAGAAATCTTTTGCGATTTTTTCCGCATTATGCGATGAACCGGTCTTTACCCGATCAGGTGTTTACAACACCCTAGTTCGGACTCACGAACACTAGGGGTTGTGCCTAAAATTCTATTGTCGAACTCCTATGGCTAAGTGAGGGTGATAAAACCACATAGTCCGATTGCCTGGTTCGTTGCGCTAAACACCTCCTTCAAGGACCAAACTTTTGGATAAAGAGTGTTTTAGATTCATCCCGAACACCCCTGTACTACCTACGTGGGGGCTGGAGCCGACGACTGGCCAACTCTCATACTTAATAAAATGGCCGCACAGGAGGTAAAATTTTAAATAATAAACAACAAAGCGTTATATTACATATCAGCCTTGTTTTCATCATACAGGAAGGGACAATATGAATGATTTCATTCAAAGATAATGTATTTTGAACACTGCCCTTCTACAATACGGGATCCCTTCAAGACATCTTCAAAATACCGCTCGGGCGTGCGGTGCTCCTTGCCCGCGGGTGGTCCATCGGTCGCAAGCTTGACAGGATCCATCTTCGCCCATTGTATCTTGACACGGGCGAAGGCCATCCGTGCACCTTCTATGCAGACCGATCGCTTGATGGCATCAAGCCGAGGGCAGGCATCGACCAGCCACTTCACGAGGCCGAAGTGTTGGAAATATGCCCTAGAGGCAATAATAAAATGGTTATTATTATATTTCCTTGTTCATGATAATTGTCTGTTGTTCATGCTTTAATTGCATTAACCGGAAACCATAATACATGTGTGAATACATAGATGACAACATGTCCCTACTGAGCCTCTAGTTGACTAGCTCGTTGATCAATAGATGGTTATGGTTTCCTAACCATGGACATTGGATGTTGTTGATAACGGGATCACATCATTAGGAGAATGATGTGATGGACAAGACCCAATCCTAAGCATAGCACAAGATCATGTAGTTCGTTCACTAGAGCTTTTCTAATGTCAAGTATGGTTTCCTTAGACCATGAGATTGTGAAACTCCCAGATACCATAGGAATGCTTTGGGTGTATCAAACGTCACAACGTAACTGGGTGACTATAAAGTTGCACTACACGTATCAACGGAAGTGTTTGTTGGGTTGGCATGAATCAAGACTGGGATTTGTCACTCCGTATGACGGAGAGGTATCTCTGGGCCCACTCGGTAATGTATCATCATAATGAGCTCAGTTTGACTAAAGAGTTAGTCACGGGATAATGCATTACGAAACGAGTAAAGATACTTGTCGGTAACGAGATTGAACAAGGTATGGGGAGATCGACGATCGAATCTCGGGCAAGTAACATACTGATAGACAAAGGGAATTGTATACGAGATTGATTGAATCCCCGACATCATGGTTCATCCGATGAGATCATCGTGGAACATGTGGGAGCCCACTATTGTTTATTGGACAGAGAGGTGTCTCGGTCATGTCTGCATGGTTCCCGAACTCGCAGGATCTACGCACTTAAGGTTCTGTGATGCTAGAGTTGTAACGGGAATAGTATGTGGTTACCGAAGGTAGTTCGGAGTCCCGGATGAGATACCGGGCATCATGAGGAGTTCCGGAATGGTCCGGAGGTGAAGATCGATATATTGGACGAAGGGTATTGGAGTAAGTGTTCCGGGGGTACCAGGCTATGGCCAGGATGAACTAAAGGTGTTTCGGGAGCCCCGGCAAGTGTTGCAGGGCCTCATGGGCCAAGGGTAGGGGGCAAACCAGACCACTAAGGGGTTGTGCGCCCCCACACCCTTTTCCCATGTTACTTGGGGAAGTGGGGCGCCTCCACCTGGCTTGGGAGGCAAGCCTCCACCTGCTTGGCTTGGGGGGCAAGTCTCCCTAGGGTTTCTCTAGGGAGATCCAATCTGCCCTAGGCGCCGCCCCCTAGGGGAAATCCTAGGGCGCCTCCCCCTCTCCCCTTCCCCCTATATATAGTGAGGAGGTGGGAGGGCAGCCATACCCTTCCCCTGGCGCAGCCCTCCCCCTCTCCAACTCCTCCTCCTCTTCCGTAGTGCTTGGCGAAGCCCTGCCGGAGAACCACAAGCTCCTCCATCACCACGCCGTCGTTCTGCTGGAGTTCTCCCTCGACTTCTCCTCTCCCCTTGATGGATCAAGGAGGAGGAGACGTCCCCGGGCTGTACGTGTGTTGAACGCGGAGGCACCGTCTGTTCGGCGCTAGATCGGATCTTCCGTGATTTGAATCACCGCGAGTACGACTCCATCAACTGCGTTCTTGTAACGCTTCCGCTTAGTGATCTTCAAGGGTATGAAGATGCACTCCCTCTCTCTCTCTCTCTCTCGTTGCTAGCATCTCGTAGGTTGATCTTGGTGGCACGTAGGAAATTTTTGAATTATTACTACGTTCCTCAATAGTGGTATCAGAGCTAGGTCTATGCATAGATTCTATGCACTGATACGTCTCCCTCGTATCTATAATTTTAGATTGTTCCATGCCAATATTATTAAACTTTCATACACTTTTGGCAACTTTTTATACTATTTTTGGGACTAACATATTGATCCAGTGCCCAGTGCCAGTTCTTGTCTGTTGCATGTTTTTGGTTTTGCAGAATATCCATATCAAATGGAGTCCAAATGGGATAAAAATGAATGGAGATACTTTTTGGAATATTTGGAAAATTCCGGAAGAAAAATCCATGCGAGACGGTGCCCGAGGTGGCCACGAGGCAGGGGGCGCGCCTGCCACCCTAGGCACACCCCCTACCCTCGTGAGCCACCCGTAAGGCGGTTGCCACTCTTCTTTTGCCGCAAGAAAGCTAATTTTCGGGAAAAAATCACGGCGAAGGTTTCAGGCCAATCGGAGTTACGAATATCCATATATACACGAAGCGGTGAAACAGAGCCAGGAGAGAACGCAGAAACAGAGAGAGACAGAGAGATAGATCCAATCTCGGAGGGGCTCTCGCCCCTCCCACACCATGGGAGCCAAGGACCAGAGGGGAAACCCTTCTCCCATCTAGGGAGGAGGTCAAGGAAGAAGAAGAAGAAGAAGGGGGCCTCTCTCCCCCTTGCTTCCGATGGCGCCGGAGCGCTGCCGGGGCCATCATCATCACCGCCATCTTCACCAACAACTTCACCGCCATCATCACCAACTCTTCCCCCCTCTATGCAGCGGTGTAACCTCTCTCTTACCCGCTGTAATCTCTACTTAAACATGGTGCTCAACGCTATATATTATTTCCCAATGATGTATGGCTATCCTATGATGTTTGAGTAGATCTGTTTTGTCCTAATGGCTATTTGATGATCGTGATTGGTTTGAGTTGTATGTTTTATTATTGGTGCTGTCCTATGGTGCTCTCCGTGTCGCGCAAGCGTGAGGGATTCCTGCTGTAGGGTTTGCAATATGCTTATGATTTGCTTATGGTGGGTGGTGTGAGTGACAGAAGCACAGACCCGAGTAAGTAGGTTGTTTGCGTATGGGATAAAGGGGACTTGATGCTTTAATTCTATGGTTGGGTTTTACCTTAATGAATCTTTAGTAGTTGCGGATGCTTCCTAGAGTTCCAATCATAAGTGCATATGATCCAAGTAGAGAAAGTATGTTAGCTTATGCCTCTCCCTCAAATAAAATTGCAATAATGATTACCGGTCTAGTTATCGATCACCTAGGGACAAATAACTTTCTTGTTGACAAAAGCTCTCTACTAAAACTAATTTAGTTGTCTCTTTATCTAAACAGCCCCTAGCTTTTATTTTCGTGTTCTTTACTTTCTTGCAAGCTTACCCAAAAACACCTACAAAGTACTTCTAGTTTCATACTTGTTCTAGGTAAAGCGAACGTCAAGCGTGTGTAGAGTTGTATCGGTGGTCGATAGAACTTGAGGGAATATTTGTTCTACCTTTAGCTCCTCGTTGGGTTCGACACTCTTACTTATCGAAAGAGGCTACAATTGATCCCCTATACTTGTGGGTTATCATGCACGAGTAGAACACAAAGTAGTTGTGGGCGATGATTTGGTCGATTTGCTTACCGTTACTAGTCTTATATTGATTCGGCGGCATTGTGGGATGAAGCGGCCCAGACCGACCTTACACGTACGCTTATGTGAGACTGGCTTGGGGATGCTGGGAAGGCATCCCCTCTTTCTTCAACAAGTATCAGTATGTTTTTGGATTCGTTTTGTTCATGCGATATGTGCAATCTTGGAGCGTCTTTTGCATTTAGTTTTCATTTTTTATGCACCATGCTGGTATGAGATAGTCCTTGGTTGATTTATAGAATGCTCTTTGCACTTCACTTATATCTTTTGAGTATGGCTTTATAGAATGCTTCATGTGCTTCACTTATATCATTTGAAGTTTGGATTGCCTGTTTCTCTTCACTTAGACAACCGCCATTTGTAGAATGCTCTTTTGCTTCACTTATACTTGTTAGAGCGTGGGCATATCTTTTGTAGAAATAATTAAACTCTCTTGCTTCACTTATATCTATTTAGAGAGAGGACAGGAACTGGTCATTCACATGGTTAGTCATAAAATCCTACATAAACTTGTAGATCGCTGAATATGATATGTTTGATTCCTTGCAATAGTTTTGCGATATAAAGATGGTGATATTAGAGTCATGATAGTGGGTGGTTGTGAAATTGAGAAATACTTGTGTTGAGGTTTGTGATTCCCGTAGCATGCACGTATGGTGAACCGTTATGTAACGAAGTCGGAGCATGATTTATTTATTGATTGTCTTCCTTATGAGTGGCGGTCGGGGACGAGCGATGGTCTTTTCCTACCAATCTATCCCCCTAGGAGCATGCACGTAGTACTTTGTTTCGATGACTAATAGATTTTTGCAATAAGTATGTGAGTTCTTTATGACTAATGTTGAGTCCATGGATTATACACACTCTCACCCTTCCACCATTGCTAGCCTCTCTAGTATTGTGCAACTTTCGCCGGTACCATAAACCCACCATATACCTTCCTCAAAACAGCCACCATACCTACCTATCATGGCATTTCCATAGCCATTCCAAGATATATTGCCATGCAACTTTCATCATCATCATATACATGACTTGAGCATTCATTGTCATATTGCTTTGCATGATCGTAAGATAGCTAGCATGATGTTTTCATGGCTTGTCCCTTTTTTGATGTCATTGCTATGCTAGATCATTGCACGTCCCGGTACACCGCCGGAGGCATTCATATAGAGTCATATCTTTGTTCTAGATATCGAGTTGTAATATTGAGTTGTAAGTAAATAAAAGTGTGATGATCATCATTATTAGAACATTGTCCCGTGTAAGGTTATCAAAATAAAAGTGGCTAAAGAAGCCCCCCCAAAAAAGAGAGAAGCCAAAGAAGCCTACAAAAAAACAAAAAAACAAAAAAACAAAAAAATGAGAGAAAACGAGAGAAGGGGCAATGTTACTATCCTTTTACCACACTTGTGCTTCAAAGTAGCACCATGTTCTTCATATAGAGAGTCTCTTGAGTTATCACTTTCATATACTAGTGGGAATTTTAATTATAGAACTTGGCTTGTATATTCCAACGATGGGCTTCCTCAAATGCCCTAGGTCTTCATGAGCAAGCAAGTTGGATGCACACCCACTTAGTTTCAGTTTGAGCTTTCATATACTTATAGCTCTAGTGCATCCGTTGCATGGCAATCCCTAGTCACTCACATTGATATCTATTGATGGGCATCTCCATAGCCCGTTGATACGCCTAGTTGATGTGAGACTATCTTCTCCTTTTTTGTCTTCTCCACCATCATATTCTATTCCACCTATAGTGCTATGTCCATGGCTCACGCTCATGTATTGCGTGAAAGTTGAAAAGGTTTGAGAACGTCAAAAGTATGAAACAATTCCTTGGCTTGTCATTGGGGTTGTGCATGATGTGAGTATTTTGTGTGGTGAAGATGGAGCATAGCCAGACTATATGATTTTGTAGGGATAACTTTCTTTGGCCTTGTTATTTTGAAAAGACATGATTGCTTTATTAGTGGGCTTGAAGTATTATTGTTTTTATGTCAAATGATAGACTATTGCTCTGAATCACTCGTGTCTTAATATTCATGCCATGATTAGACATATGATCAAGATTATGCTAGGTAGCATTCCACATCAAAAAATTTCTTTTTTATCATTTACCTACTCAAGGACGAGAAGGAATTGAGCTTGGGGATGCTGATACATCTCCATCGTATCTATAATTTTTGATTGTTCCATGCCAATATTATTGAATTTTCATATACTTTTGGCAACTTTTTATACTATTTTTGGGACTAACATATTGATCCAGTGCCCAGTGCCAGTTCCTATCTGTTGCATATTTTTGGTTTCGCAGAATATCCATATCAAACGGAGTCCAAACGGGATAAAAACGGACGGAGATACTTTTTGGAATATTTGGAAAATTCAGGAAGAAAAATCCACGCGAGACGGTGCCCGAGGTGGCCACGAGGCAGGGGGGCGCGCCTGCCCCCCTAGGCGCGCCCCTACCCTCGTGAGCCACCCGTAAGGCGGTTGACGCTCTTCTTTTGCCGCAAGAAAGCTAATTTTCGGAAAAATATCACAGGAAGGTTTCAGGCCAATCAGAGTTACGGATCTCCATATATACACGAAACGGTGAAACAGAGCCAGGAGAGAACGCAGAAACAGAGAGAGACAGAGAGATAGATCCAATCTCGGAGGGGCTCTCGCCCCTCCCACGCCATGGGAGCCAAGGACCAGAGGGTAAACCCTTCTCCCATCTAGGGAGGAGGTCAAGGAAGAAGAAGAAGAAGGGGGCCCTCTCTCCCTTGCTTCCGGTGGCGCCGAAGCGCAGCCGGGGCCATCATCATCACCGCCATCTTCACCAACAACTTCACCGCCATCATCACCAACTCTTCCCCCCCTCTATGCAGCGGTGTAACCTCTCTCTTACCCGCTGTAATCTCTACTTAAACATGGTGCTCAACGCTATATATTATTTCCCAATGATGTATGGCTATACTATGATGTTTGAGTAGATCTGTTTTGTCCTAATGGCTATTTGATGATCGTGATTGGTTTGAGTTGTATGTTTTATTATTGGTGATGTCCTATGGTGCTCCCCGTGTCGCGCAAGCATGAGGGATTCCCGCTGTAGGGTTTGCAATATGCTTATGATTTGCTTATGGTGGGTGGCGTGAGTGACAGAAGCACAGACCCGAGTAAGTAGGTTGTTTGCGTATGGGATAAAGGGGACTTGATGCTTTAATTCTATGGTTGGGTTTTACCTTAATGAATCTTTAGTAGTTGCGGATGCTTCCTAGAGTTCCAATCATAAGTGCATATGATCCAAGTAGAGAAAGTATGTTAGCTTATGCCTCTCCCTCAAATAAAATTGCAATAATGATTACCGGTCTAGTTATCGATTGCCTAGGGACAAATAACTTTCTTGTTGACAAAAGCTCTCTACTAAAACTAATTTAGTTGTCTCTTTAACTAAACAGCCCCTAGATTTTATTTTCGTGTTCTTTACTTTCTTGCAAGTTTACCCAAAAACACCTACAAAGTACTTCTAGTTTCATACTTGTTCTAGGTAAAGCGAATGTCAAGCGTGCGTAGAGTTGTATCGGTGGTCGATAGAACTTGAGGGAATATTTGTTCTACCTTTAGCTCCTCGTTGGGTTCGACACTCTTACTTATCGAAAGAGGCTACAATTGATCCCCTATACTTGTGGGTTATCATGCACGAGTAGAACACAAAGTAGTTGTGGGTGATGATTTGGTCGATTTGCTTACCGTTACTAGTCTTATCTTGATTCGGCGGCATTGTGGGATGAAGCGGCCCAGACCGACCTTACACGTACGCTTACGTGAGACTGGTTCCACCGACAGACATGCGCTAGATGCATAAGGTGGCTAGCAGGTGTCTGTCCCTCCCACTTTAGTCGGATCGGATTCAATGAAGAGGGTCCTTATGAAGGGTAAATAGCAATTGGCATATCCCCATTGTGGCTTTTGCGTAGGTAAGAAACGCTCTTGCTAGAAACCCATAGCAGCCACGTAAAACATGCAACAACAATTAGAGGACGTTTAACTTGTTTTTGCAGGGTATGCTATGTGATGTGATATGGCTGATACGTCTCTGTCATATCTATAATTTTTGATTGTTCCATGCCAATATTCTACAACTTTCATATACTTTTGGCAAATTTTTATATTATTTTTGGGACTAACATATTGATCCAGTGCCCAGTGCGAGTTCCTGTTTGCTGCAAGTTTTTTGTTTTGCAGAAAATCCATATCAAACAGAGTCTAAATGGGATAAAACGGATGGAGAATATTTTTGGAATATTTGTGAAATATGGGAAGAAGAATCAACGCGAGACGGTGCCCGAGGGGGCCACGAGGCAGGGGGCGCGCCTGCCCCTGGGCATGCCCCTGACCCTCGTGGCCCCCCCCCCCGTAAGGCGGTTGCTGCTCTTCATTGGCCGCAAGAAAGCTAATTTTTAGAGAAAAATCTGGGCGAATGTTTCAATCCAATCGGAGTTACGGATCTCTGGATATATAAGAAACGATGAAAGGGTAGAATCCCAGAACGCAGAAACAGAGAGAGGCAGAGAGGCAGATCCAATCTCGGAGGGGCTCTCGCCCCTCCCATGCCATGGAGGCCAAGGACCAGAGGGGAAACCCTTCTCCCATCTAGGGAGAAGGTCAAGGAAGAAGAAGAAGAAGGGGGGCCATCTCCCCCTCTCTTCCGGTGGCGCCGGAATGCCGCCGGGGCCATCATCATCACCACGATCTTCACCAACACCTCCGCCATCTCCACCAACATCTCCATCATCTTTCCCCCTCTACCTACAGCGGTCCACTCTCCCGCAACCCGTTGTACCATCTACTTGAACATGGTGCTTTATGCTTCATATTATTATCCAATGATGTGTTGCCATCCTATTATGTCTGAGTAGATTTTTCGTTGTCCTATCGGTGATTGGTGAATTGCTATGATTGGTTTAATTTGCTTGTGGTTATGTTGTTGTCCTTTGGTGCCCATCATATGAGCGCGCGCGTGAATCTCACCATAGGGTTAGTTGTATGTTGATAGGACTATGTATTGGAGGACAAGAGTGACAGAAGCTTCAACCTAGCATAGCAATTGATGCATACGGGATTGAAGGGGGACCAATATATCTTAATGCTATGGTTGGGTTTTACCTTAATGAACGTTAGTAGTTGCGGATGCTTGGTAATAGTTCCAATCATAAGTGCATAGAATTCCAAGTCAGGGATGACATGATAGCAGTGGCCTCTCCCACATAAAACTTGCTATCGGTCTAGTAAAGTAGTCAATTGCTTAGGGACAATTTCGCAACTCCTACCACCACTTTTCCACACTCTATATACTAACTTTATTGCTTCTTTACCTAAAACATCCCCTAGTTTTTATTTACGTGTCCTTTATATTCTTGCAAATCTATCCCGTTACACCTACAAAGTACTTCTAGTTTCATACTTGTTCTAGGTAAAGCGAATGTTAAGCGTGCATAGAGTTGTATCAGTGGTCGATAGAACTTGAGGAAATATTTTTTTCTACCTTTAGCTCCTCGTTGGATTCGACACTCTTACTTATCGAAAGAGGCTACAATTGATCCTCTATACTTGTGGGTTATCAAGACCTTTTTCCGGCGCTGTTGCCGGGGAGCAATAGCGTGGAGTGAATATTCTCGTGTGTGCTTGTTTGCTTTATCACTAAGTAATTTTTATTTGCTGTTCTAAGTTGTTCTCTATCTTTAGTTATGGATATGGAACACGAAATACCAAAAAAAATTAGGTGTACCTGCTACTCATGGAGATGGGGAACCTCCTAAAACCCTCGATGCTGGTTATGTGAAAAATATTATGTACTACTTTGATAATCCTGAGAAAACCCCATTCAATTATGTAATGGGAGACACGTTGGATCAACATGAATACTTTAGGTATTATCGCTTGACTCAAAAAGGGAAACTATTATGGGATCAAATTTATATGTTGCATTGGTATGCTCGGGAACTATGCTTGAGATATGATTATACTTGTTGCTCTAGGATGAAGGCTCCACACCTTCCTTTTTCATGCAAATTTAATGATGATTAAACCTTGGCTTCTTATGCTAATGGTATATATGATTACTATGATGTGGAACAAATAGAAGAATTTGCTGCTTTTATGGGTGCTTATGAAATTGAATCTTTGTTTAAAGAGTGTGAAAATTTTGATGATTCAGTTTATAGACCTAAAAATTTAGCTGTCCTTAAATATTGCTATGAGAATTGTGAATTCAATTCCGATATTGATGATTTTATTGAGAGAGTCTCTGCTGTCCAAGAAGAGACTAATATTTTGCAGGAGTCTATGGAAGAAGAAATTGATGAAACTATGAGCTCATTGGATGAAAAAGATGATGAGGAGAGCGAAGAATAAAAGGAGGAAGAGCGGATTGATCACCCATGCCCACCTTCTAATGAGAGTAACTCTTCAACCCATACATTGTTTAATTTCCCTTCATGCTTACCGAAGGATGATTGCTATGATGACTGTTATGATCCCGTTGATTCTCTTGAAATATCCCTTTTTGATGATGCTTGCTATGCTTGTGGCCAAGATGACAATATGAATTATGCTTATGGAGATGAACTTTCTATAGTTCCTCATGTTAAACATGAAATTGTTGCTATTGCACCCACGCATGATAGTCCTATTATCTTTTTGAATTCTCCCGACTACACTATATCAGAGAAGTTTACCCTTATTAAGGATTATATTGATGGGTTGCATTTTACTATTACACATGATGATTTTTATAGATATAATATGCATGTTCTTGCTGCTCCTACTTGCAATTATTATGAGAGAGGAACTACATCTCCGCCCCTTTATGTTTCCAACACGATAGAATTGCAATAAACTGTTTATACTATGCATTGGCCTTTACTTTGTGTGCATGAATTGTTCTTTTATGACATGACGATGCATAGGAAGAGAGTTATACTTCGTCATTACATGATATATGTTACTTTGTGCTCACTACTAAATTACAAATCATTGTTAATTAAAATTGGCTTTGATATACCTTGGGATCCGGGTGGATTCATTACTTGAGCACGTTATGCCTAGCTTAATGGCTTTAAAGAAAGCGCTGCCAGGGAGACAACCCGTAAGTTTTAGAGAGTCATTTATTTCCGTTGTGTGCTTTTATAAAGTTTAAAAACCAAAAAATAAATAGGGGAATCCAAAACTTTTTCAAAAAGGAAAGTGAAAGTGAGAGAGACAAGCATTGTTGAAGTGGGGGAGCTCCTCGAACTTTGTTCATGCTCACGGAAACTTTGTGAGTCTTGATTACAGAAACTTTTCAACAAAAATAATTATCCCCTTGTACAATTCCATTGTATTATAAAAATAATGTGCCAAGGTTTGCCTTTAGGATGTTTTAGATTACTTGTTGGTTTGTACGGTGCAGGACAGAAACTTTGGCTGTAGTGCGCGATTTTACGTTTTTTGCTGGAACGTCAAATGGTTCTGAAACTTTCTGCACTGTCTTTCTATACAAATTTTTTATTTTTCCTAATTTTGGTAGAATTTTTGGAGTACCATAGGTATGGTGAATGTTCAGATTATTACAGACTGTTATGTTTTTGATGCATAGTTTGCTTGTTTTGATAAAACTATCGATTTATATCAGTGGATTAAGCCATGGAAAAGTTATATTACAGTAGCTACAATGCAAAAACAAAATATGAATTAGTTTTCAACATTACTTAGAGTAGTGATTTTCTTTATTATACTAACAAATCTTACCGAGTTTTCTGTTGAGTTTTGTGTGGATGAAGTGTTCAAAGAACGAGGATGTCTCGATGTGAGGAGAAGAAGGAGAGGCAAGAGCTCAAGCTTGGGGATGCCCAAGGCACCCCAAGTAAATATTCGACGAGACTCAAGCATCTAAGCTTGGGGATGCCCCGGAAGGCATCCCATCTTTCTTCAACAAGTATCAGTTTGTTTTCGGATTCATTTCGTTCATGCGATATGTGCAAATCTTGGAGCGTCTTTTGCATTTAGTTTTCATTTTTCTTTTATGCACCATGCTGGTATGAGATAGTCCTTGGTTGATTTCTAGAATGCTATTTGCACTTCACTTATATATTTTGAGTATGGCTTTATAGAATGCTTCATGTGCTTCACTTATATCATCTGAAGTTTGGATTGCCTGTTTCCCTACACATAGAAAACTGCCATTTTTAGAATGCTCTTTTGCTTCACTTATATTTGTTAGAGCGTGGGCATATCTTTTGTAGAAAGAATTAAACTCTCTTGCTTACTTATATCTATTTAGAGAGATGACAGGAACTGGTCATTCACATGGTTAGTCATAAAATCCTACATAAAACTTGTAGATCAATGAATATGATATGTTTGATTCCTTGCAATAGTTTTGCGATATAAAGATGGTGATATTAGAGTCATGCTAGTGGGTAGTTGTGGATTGTAGAAATACTTTTGTTTAAGTTTGTTATTCCCGTAGCATGCACGTATGGTGAACTGTTATGTGATGAAGTCGGAGCATGAGATATTTATTGATTGTCTTCCTTATGAGTGGCAGTCGGGGACGAGCGATGGTATTTTCCTACCAATCTATCCCCCTAGGAGCATGCGCGTAGTACTTTGTTTCGATGACTAATAGATTTTTGCAATAAGTATGTGAGTTCTTTATGACTAATGTTGAGTCCATGGATTATACGCACTCTCACCCTTCCATCATTGCTAGCCTCTTCGGTACCGTGCATTGCCCTTTCTCACCTCGAGAGTTGGTGCAAACTTCGCCGGTGCATCCAAACCCCGTGATAAGATACACTCCATCACACATAAGGCTCCTTATATCTTCCTCAAAACAGCCACCATACCTACCTATTATGGCATTTCCATAGCCATTCCGAGATATATTGCCATGCAACTTCCATCATCATCATATACATGACTTGAGCATTTATTGTCATATTGCTTTGCATGATCGTAAGATAGGTAGCAGGATGTTTTCATGGCTTGTCCATTTTTTGATGTCATTGCTACGCTAGATCATTGCACATCCCGGTACACCACCGAAGGCATTCATATAGAGTCATATCTTTGTTCTAGTATCGAGTTGTAATATTGAGTTGTAAGTAAATAAAAGTGTGATGATCATCATTATTAGAACATTGTCCCATGTGAGGTTAAGGCCAAAGAATCCCAAATAAAAAAAGAGGCCAAAGAAGCCCACCAAAAAAGAGAGAAAAAGAGAGAAGGGACAATGTTACTATCCTTTTACCACACTTGTGCTTCAAAGTAGTAGCATGTTCTTCATATAGAGAGTGTCATTGAGTTATCACTTTCATATACTAGTGGGAATTTTCATTATAGAACTTGGCTTGTATATTCTGATGATGGGCTTCCTCGAATGCCCGAGGTCTTCATGAGCAAGCAAGTTGGATGCACACCCACTTAGTTTTAGTCTGAGATTTCATATACTTATAGCTCTAGTATGAAACAATTGCTTGGCTTGTCATCGGGGTTGTGCATGATTTGAATATTTTGTGTGGTGAAGATGGAGTATAGCCAGACCATATGATTTTGTAGGGATAACTTTCTTTGGCCATGTTATTTTGAAAAGACATGATTGCGTTATTAGTATGCTTGAAGTATTATTGTCTTAATGTCAAATGATAGACTATTGCTTTAAATCACTCGTGTCTTAATATTCATGCCATGATTAGATTACATGATCAAGATTATGCTAGGTAGCATTCCACATAAAATATTTTTTATCATTTACCTACTCGAGGACGAGCAGGAATTAAGCTTGGGGATGCTGATACGTCTCCGTAGTATCTATAATTTTTGATTGTTCCATGCCAATATTCTACAACTTTCATATACTTTTGGCAACTTTTTATACTATTTTTGGGACTAACATATTGATCCAGTGCCCAGTGCTAGTTCCTGTTTGTTGCATGTTTTTTTTGTTTCACAGAAAATCCATATCAAACGGAGTCCAAATGGGATAAAAACGGACGGAGAATATTTTTGGAATATTTGTGAAATATGGGAAGAAGAATCAACGCGAGATGGTGCCCGAGGGGGCCACGAGGTAGGGGGCGTGCCTGCCCCCCTGGGCACGCCCCTAACCCTTGTGGTCCCCCCGTAAGGTGGTTGCTGCTCTTCTTTGGCCGCAAGAAAGCTATTTTTTGGAGAAAAATCTGGGCGAAGGTTTCAATCCAGTCGGAGTTACAGATATCTGGATATATAAGAAACGGTGAAAGGGAAGAATCCCAGAACACAAAAACAGAGAGAGACAGAGAGACAGGTCCAATATCGGAGGGGATCTCGCCCCTCCCATGCCATGGAGGCCAAGGACCAGAGGGGAAACCCTTCTCCCATGTAGGGAGAAGGTCAAGGAAGAAGAAGAAGAAGAAGGGGGGCCCTCTCCCCCTCTCTTCCGGCGGCGCCGGAACGCCGCCGGGGCCATCATCATCACCGCGATCTTCACCAACACCTCCACCATCTCCACCAACATCTCCATCACCTTCCCCCCTCTATCTACAGCGGTCCACTCTCCCGCAACCCGCTGTACCCTCTACCTGAAGATGGTGCTTTATGCTTCATATTATTATCCAATGATGTGTTGCCATCCTATGATGTCTGAGTAGATTTTTCGTTGTCCTATCGGTGATTGGTGAATTGCTATGATTGGTTTAATTTGCTTGTGGTTATGTTGTTGTCCTTTGGTGCCCATCATATGAGCGCGCATGTGGATCACACCATAGGGTTAGTTGTATGTTGATAGGACTATGTATTGGAGGGCAAGAGTGACAGAAGCTTCAACCTAGCATAGAAATTGATGCATACGGGATTGAAGGGGGACCAATATATCTTAATGCTATGGTTGGGTTTTACCTTAATGAACGTTAGTAGTTGTGGATGCTTGCTAATAGTTCCAATCATAAGTGCATAGAATTCCAAGTCAGGGATGGCATGCTTGCAATGGCCTCTCCCACGTAAAACTTGCTATCAGTCTAGTAAAGTAGTCAATTGCTTAGGGACAATTTCGCAAATCCTACCACCACTTTTCCACACTCGCTATACTAACTTTATTGCTTCTTTACCTAAAACAGCCCATAGTTTTTATTTACGTGCTCTTTATATTCTTGCAAACCTATCTCGTTACACCTACAAAGTACTTCTAGTTTCATACTTGTTCTAGGTAAAGCGAACGTTAAGCATGCGTAGAGTTGTATCGGTGGTCGATAGAACTTGAGGGAATATTTGTTCTACCTTTACCTCCTCGTTGGGTTCGACACTCTTACTTAACGAAAGAGGCTACAATTGATCCCCTATACTTGTGGGTTATCAATGGCCAAAAGGATGTGATGAATTATATATATGTGATGTATGAGATTGATCATGTTCTTGTAATAGGATTCACGACTTGCATGTCGATGAGTATGACAACTGGCAGGAGCCATATGAGTTGTCTTTATTTATTGTATGACCTGCGTGTCAATGAAAAACGCCATGCAATTACTTTACTTTATTACTAACCGTTAGCCATAGTATTAGAAGTAATAGTTGGCGAGACAACTTCATGAAGACATGATGATGGAGATCATGGTGTCATGCCGGTGATGAAGGTGATCACGCCGCGCCTCGAAGATGGAGATCAAAAGGCGCAAGACGATATTGGCCATATCATGTCACTTTATGATTTGCATGTGATGTTTATCATGTTTGCATCTTATTTGTGTAGAACGACGGTAGCATAAATAAGATAATCCCTCACAAAATTTCAAGGAAGTGTTTCCCCTAACTGTGCACCGTTACAAAGGATCGTTGTTTCGAAGCACCACGTGATGATCGGGTGTGATAGATTCCAACGTTCGCATACAACGGGTGTAAGCCATATTTACACATACGAAACTCTTAGGTTGACTTGACGAGCCTAGCATGTACAGACATGGGCTCGGAACACAAGAGACCGAAAGGTCGAACATGAGTCGTATAGTAGATGCGATCAACATGGAGATGTTCGCCGTTGATGACTAGTCCGCCACACATGATGATCGGACACGACCTAGTCGATTCGGATCATGAATCACTTAGATGAATAGAGGGATGTCTATCTAAGTGGGAGTTCTTTAATAATTTGATTAGATGAACTTAATTATTATGAATTTAGTCTAAAGTTGTCTTTACAATCTATCATGTGGATCCAATGGCCCACGCCAATGTTGCCCTCAACTTCAACGCGTTCCTAGAGAAAATCAAGCTAAAAGATGATGGTAGCAACTATACGGATTGGGTCCGTAAGTTGAGGATCATCCTCATAGCTACCAAGAAAGCATATGTCCTTGAAGCACCGCTAGGTGAAGCACCCATTTTCCCAGCAACTTAAGACGTTATGAATGCCTGGCAGTCGTGTAGTGATGATTACTCCCTGGTTCAGTGCGGCATTCTTTACAGCTTAGAATCAGGGCTCCAAAAGCATTTTGAGCAGCGCGGAGCATATGAGATGTTCCAAGAGCTTAAAATGGTTTTCCAAGCTCATGCCCGAGTCAAGAGATATGAAGTCTCTGACAAGTTCTACAGTTTTAAGATGGAGGAAAACAGTTCTGTCAGCGAGCATATACTCAAAATGTCTGGGTTGCACAACCGCTTGTCTCAGCTGGTAGTTAATCTTCCAGATGACTTGGTCATTGACAGGATCCTCCAGTCGCTTCCACCTAGCTACAAGAGCTTTGTGATGAACTACAATATGCAAGGGATGGAGAAGTCCATTCCTGAGTTATATTCAATGCTGAAATCAGCGGAGGTGGAAATCAAAAAGGAACATCAAGTGTTGATGGTGAATAAGACCACTAGTTTCTTGAAAGGCAAGGGTAAGAAGAACTTCAAGAAGGACGACAAGGGAATTGCCGCACCCGGTAAGCCAGTTGCGAGGAAGAAGCCAAAGAATGGACCCAAGCCTGAGACTGAGTGCTTTTATTGCAAGGGAAATGGTCACTGGAAGCGGAACTGCCCCAAGTACTTAGCGAGTAAGAAGGCCGGCAACACCAAAGGTATATATGATATACATGTTATTGATGTGTACCTTACCAGCACTCATAGTAGCTCCTGAGTATTTGATACCGGTGCGGTTGCTCATATTTGTTACTCAAAACATGAGCTGCAGAATAAGCGGAGACTGACAAAGGACGAGGTGACGATGCGCGTCGGGAATGGTTCCAAGGTTGATGTGATCGCCGTCGGCACGCTGCCTCTACATCTATCTTCGGGATTAGTTTTAAACCTCAATAATTGTTATTTAGTACCAGCTTTGAGCATGAACATTGTATCAGGATCTCGTTTAATGCGAGATGGCTACTCATTTAAATCCGAGAATAATGGTTGTTCTATTTATATGAGAGATATGTTTTATGGTCATGCCCCACTGGTTAATGGTTTATTTTTATTGAATCTTGAACGTGATGTTACACATATTCGTAGTGTGAATGCCAAAATATGTAAGGTTGGTAATGATAGTCCCACATACTTGTGGCATTGCCGCCTTGGTCACATTGGTGTCAAACGCATGAAGAAACTCCATGCAAATGACTTTTGGAGTCTCTTGATTATGAATCATTTGACACGTGTGAACCATGCCTCATGGGCAAAGTGACCAAGACTCTGTTCTCCGGAACAATGGAGCAAGCAACCAATTTATTGGAAATCATACATACTGATGTGTGCGGTCCAATGAGCGTTGAGGCTCGTGGTGGCTATCATTATGTTCTCACCCTCACTGATGACTTAAGCAGATATGGGTATGTCTACTTAATGATACACAAGTCTGAGACCTTTGAAAAGTTCAAGGAATTTCAGAGTGAGGTAGAGAATCAACGTGACAGGAAAATAAAGTTCTTATGATCAGATCGTGGAGGGGAATATTGGATTCACGAGTTTGGCACACACTTAAGGAAATGTGGAATTGTTTCACAACTCATGCCGCCTAGAACACCTCAGCGTAATGGTGTGTCCGAATGTCGTAATCGCACTCTATTGGATATGGTGCGATCTATGATGTCTCTTACTGATCTCCCGCTATCATTTTGGGGTTATGCTTTAGAGACTGCCGCATTCACTTTAAATAGGGCTCCGTCGAAATCCGTTGAGACGACACTGTATGAATTATGGTTTGGAAAGAAACCTAAGCTGTAGTTTTAGAAAGTTTGGGGATGCGATGCTTATGTCAAGAAACTTCAACCTGAAAAGCTCGAACCCAAGTCAGAAAAATGCGTCTTCATAGGATACCCTAAGGAAACTATTGGGTATACCTTCTACCTCAGATCTGAAGGCAAGATCTTTGTTGCAAAGAATGGATCCTTTCTAGAGAAAGAGTTTCTCTCGAAATAATTAAGTGGGAGGAAAGTAGAAATTGATGAGGTACTACCTCTTGAACCAGAAAGTAGCGCAGCCCAGGAAGATGTTTCTGTGGTGCGTGCACCGACTAGAGAGGAAGTTAATGATGTTGATCATGAAACTTTGGATCAAGGTGCTACTGAACTTCGTAGGTCCACAAGGACATGTTCCGCACCAAAGTGGTACGGCAACCCTGTCCTGGAAATCATGTTGTTAGACAACAGTGAACCTTCGAACTATGAAGAAGCGATGGCGGGCCCGGATTCCAACAAATGGTTTGAAGCCATGAAATCCGAGATAGGATCCATGTATGAAAACGAAGTATGGACTTTGATAGACTTGCCCTATGATCGGCAAGCCATATAAAATAAATGGATCTTTAAGAAGAAGAAGACTGACGCGGATGGTAACGTGACCATCTATAAGGCTCGGCTTGTCGCTAAGGGTAATCGACAAGTTCAAGGGGTTGACTACGATGGGACTTTCTCATCCGTAGTGAAGCTGAAGTATGTCCGAATCATGTTAGCAATTGCCGCATTCTATGATTATGAGATATGACAAATGGACGTCAAAATGGCATTCCTTAATGGTTTCCTGAAGGAAGAATTGTATATGATGCAGCCGGAAGGTTTTGTCGATCCTAAGAATGCTGACAAGATATGCAAGCTCCAACGCTCAATCTATGGGCTAGTGCAAGCATCTCAGAGTTTGAACATTCGCTTTGATGAGATGATCAAAGCGTTTGGGTTTACGCGGACTTATGGAGAAACCTGTGTTTACAAGAAAGTGAGTGGGAGCTCTGTAGCATTTCACATATTGTATGTGGATGACATACAATGGGAAATGATATAGAATTTTTGGAAAGCATAAAGGCCTACTTGAATAAGTGTTTTTCAATGAAGGACCTTGGAGAAGCTGCATACATATTAGGCATCAAGATCTATAGGGATAGATCGAGAGTTCGAGATGCCTCATTGGTCTTTCACAAAGCAAATACCTTGACAAGATATTGAAGAAGTTCAATATGGATCAGTCCAAGAAGGGGTTCTTGCATGTATTGCAAGGTGTGAGATTGAGCACGGCCCAATGCCCGACCTCGACAGAAGATAGAGAAAAGATGAGTGTCATCCCCTATGCCTCAGCCATAGGGTCTATTATGTATGCCATGCTGTGTACCAGACCTGATGTGAACCTTGCCGTAAGTTTGGTAGGGAGGTACCAAAGTAATCCCGGCATGGAACACTGGACAGTGGTCAAGAATATCCTGAAGTACCCGAAAAGGACTAAGGATATGTTTCTCGTTTATGGAGGTGACGAAGAGCTCGTCGTAAAGGGTTACGTCGATGCTAGCATCGACCCAGATTTGGATGACTCCAAGTAACAAACCGGATATGTGTACATTTTGAATGGTGGGGCAATCAGCTGGTGCAGTTCCAAGCAAAGCGTCATGGCGGGATCTACATGTGAAGCAGAGTACATAGCAGCCTTGGAGGCAGCACAGGAAGCAGTATGGATGAAGGAGTTCCTCACCGACCTAGGAGTTATCCCCAATGCGTCGGGCCTGATGGCTCTCTTCTATGACAACACTGGAGCCATTGCCCTTGCCAAGGGGCCCAGGTTTCACAAGAAGACCAGACATATCAAGCGTCACTTCAACTCCATTCGTGAATATATTCAAGATGGAGACATAGATATTTGTAAAGTGCATACGGATCTGAATATCGCAGATCCGTTGACTAAACCTCTTCCACAAGCAAAACATGATCAACACCAGAACTCTATGGGTGTTTGATTCATCACAATGTAACTAGATTATTGACTCTAGTTCAAGTGGGAGACTGTTGGAAATATGCCCTAGAGGCAATAATAAAATGGTTATTATTATATTTCCTTGTTCATGATAATTGTCTGTTGTTCATGCTTTAATTGTATTAACCCGAAACCATAATACATGTGTGAATACATAGATGACAACATGTCCCTAGTGAGCCTCTAGTTGACTAACTCGTTGATCAATAGATGGTTATGGTCTCCTGACCATGGACATTGGATGTTGTTGATAACGGGATCACATCATTAGGAGAATGATGTGATGGACAAGACCCAATCCTAAGCATAGCACAAGATCGTGTAGTTCGTTCGCTAGAGCTTTTCTAATGTCAAGTATCGTTTCCTTAGACCATGAGATTGTAAAACTCCCGGATACCGTAGGAATGCTTTGGGTGTATCAAATGTCACAACGTAACTGGGTGACTATAAAGGTGCACTATAGGTATCTCCGAAAGTGACTGTTGGGTTGGCAAGAATCGAGACTGGGATTTGTCACTCCGTATGACGGAGAGGTATCTCTGGGCCCACTTGGTAATGCATCATCATAATGAGCTCAGTTTGACTAAAGAGTTAGTCACGGGATCATGCATTACAGAGCGAGTACAGAGACTTGCCGGTAATGAGATTGAACAAGGTATGGGGATACCGATGATCGAATCTCGGGTAAGTAACATACCGATAGACAAAGGGAATTGTATACGGGATTGATTGAATCCCCGACATCGTGGTTCATCCGATGAGATCATCATGGAACATGTGGGAGGCAATATGGGTATCCAGATCCCGCTATTGGTTATTGGCCAGAGAGGTGTCTCGGTCATGTCTGCATGGTTTAGGAACCCGTGGGGTCTACACACTTAAGGTTCGGTGACCCTAGAGTTGGAATGGGAATAGTATGTGGTTACTGAAGGTAGTTCGGAGTCCCGGATGAGATCCCGGATGTCACGAGGAGTTCTGGAATGGTCCGGAGGTGAAGATCAATATATTGGACGAAGGGTATTAGAGTCCGGAAGTGTTCCGGGGGTACCAGGCTATGGCCAGCATGACCGAAAGGTGATTCGGGACCCCAGCAAGTGTTGCAGGGCCTCATGGGCCAAGGGGAGGGGGCAAACCAGCCTACTAAGGGGCTGTGTGACCCCACACCCTTTTCCCACATTACTTGGGGAGGTGGGGCGCCTCCACCTGACTTGGGAGGCAAGCCTCCACCTGCTTGGCTTGGGGGGCTAGTCTCCCTAGGGTTTCCCTAGGGAGATCCAATCTGCCCTAGCCGCCGCCCCCTAGGGGAAACCCTAGGGCGCCTCCCCCTATCCCCTTACCCCTATATATAGTGGAGGTGGGAGGGCAGCCATACCCTTCCCCTGGTGCAGCCCTCCCCCTCTCCAACTCCTCCTCCTCTTCCGTAGTGCTTGGCGAAACCCTGCAGGAGAACCACGAGCTCCTCCATCCCCACGCCATCGTGCAGCTAGAGTTCTCCCTCAACTTCTCCTCTCCCCTTGCTTGATCAAGGAAGAGGAGACGTCCCCGGGCTGTACGTGTGTTGGACGCGGAGGCGCCGTCCGTTCGGCGCTAGATCGGATCTTCCGCGATTTGAATCGCTGCGAGTACGACTCCATCAACCGTGTTCTTGTAACGCTTCCGCTTAGCAATCTTCAAGGGTATGAAGATGTACTCCCTCTCTCTCTCTCTCTCGTTGCTAGCATCTCCTAGATTGATCTTGGTGACACGTAGGAAAATTTTGAATTATTACTACGTTCCCCAACACGAAGTAGCTGCTGGGTACGGCTTCGGCAGGCCATAGTCAGATTATCAAATCCTTCATGGCTAGTTCAGCCACCCTATGCAGCTCGACCAGCTGTTTAAGCTGGTCAATAAAGGGCACCGAATGTTCTAGCGTAAGGTATTGCAACCATAACATCTTCTCCATTGAGCTCCCCTCTTCGGCTCAGAAGAATTCCGCAGCGTCAGAAACGCTGCGCGGCACGAAACGCCCTTGGAGAACTCCAAATCCGGGTCAGTAAGAGATACCTCTTCTTCACATACTTGCTTTGCATAATGAAAGCCTTACCCTCCACGATTTTCTTGGCTTCTTGGATTTCCTGGAGGGCACCTTGGGCTTTGGTCCGGGCCTCTTGTGTGCTTTGGCGGGCCTTAGCGAGTTCGGACTCTTGGCCCGCATTCTAGCGCTCCAAGGACTCGCATTTCTTCACAGCATCGTGGAGCTCCCGTTGGACCTCACCAACCCTAGCCTCATGCCTTTCACGGGCGGCTTGTTCCTTTGCCGCTCTCTCCTCTGCCTCAG
The DNA here is from genome assembly GCF_002162155.2 of Triticum dicoccoides. Taxonomy (NCBI): domain Eukaryota; kingdom Viridiplantae; phylum Streptophyta; class Magnoliopsida; order Poales; family Poaceae; genus Triticum; species Triticum dicoccoides. Next base: position 651,353,788 of record NC_041382.1, read on the forward strand.
CCAACGCCTTCTTGAGGGCCTCCACCTTGGTTGCCTCCCCTAATAAATATCATCGCACTGTGGTAAGCACAAAAACATTCACCCTTTTCCGGACACTTACAAGGTCATTGCATACCTTGGGTGTCCTCCAGCTGCTTTTTCGCACGACCGAGCTCTTCCTCGGTCCGCTCCAGCCTCTGCTTCGGTCCAGAGACTTCGGCAGCATGAGAAGTCGTGGCTAGCAGCACGCCTGCTTATTCACAAAGACATATACGGTTAGTCTCCCACGAAAAACTATTTTGATCCTCTGTTCGGCTCTTCTTTCTGAACACCGGACAGAGTCTCAGGGGCTACTGTCTATACTGTAACTTTATTTTCACATAAATGCAGTGCATACCTCAAAGCCTATTAAAAGTCTTGCGCCTTCTTCGGTCATTCCGCTCTTCGCGGACTGAATCTTCTCAATCACCGCACCCATGAGGGTACGGTGTTCCTCGACAATGGAAGCACTTCACAACACTTCCAATAGAGTATCCGGTGCCTCTGGTTGGATAGAGGTCGCCGGCAGAATAGGCATACCTCCTTCTTTCGAACGAGGCTGCTTGCCGGATTCCGGAGCCGTATAGGTCTCCGGGGCCATATTCGGCTGGGGGCCGAATTGGGTATGCCCCCCATCACCGGTCTCCATGGGGATTCGTTCTCCCATGTGTCCGGCGGCCAAGATTTCACCCGCTGGTGCTGCCCTGATAGACTCTTTCGTCTCTCCCTGGCCTGGGGTCCTTTGGGACAGTACCTCGGTGTCATCCATGGCCTTGGGAGAGGAGGCCACCGGAAGGGACCCGCTGTCCATCACCTTCGGGTCCAGCGAATTCCCCAAAGATGAGGATCGCTCGAGTTCGGAACGAGCCGGACTGCAAGTGCATGATTCAACATGTTAAAGCTATAAAGTAAAGGAGCTAATATTTGAGTGCGTCTTTGAGTACTTACGATTCGGCTAGGGGCTTATCCCTGGGGCACCACTCGGAGCTGTTGTTGACGTCCCACGTGGGGTTGTCCACGGTGGAGGCCTTCCCCTTCTTGGATGCTGATACGTCTCCAATGTATCTATAATTTTTGATTGTTCCATGCTATTATATTATCTGTTTTGGATGTTAATGGGCTTTATTTTACACTTTTATATTATTTTTGGGACTAACCTATTAACCGGAGGCCCAACCCAAATTGTTGTTTTTTGCCTGTTTCAGTGTTTCGCCGAAAAGGAATATCAAACGGAGTCCAAATAGAATGAAACCTTCAGGAGCATTACTTTTGGAACAAACGTGATCCAGGGGACTTGGAGTGGACGTCAAGAAACAATCAAGGAGGCCACGAGGAAGGGGGCGCTCCCTCCACCCTCATGGGCCCCTTGTTGCTCCACCGACCTATTTCTTCCTCCTATATATATCCATATACCCCGCAAACATCCAGGAGCACCACAAAACCCTATTTCCATCACCGCAACCTTCTGTACCCAAGAGATCCCATCTTGGGGCCTTTTCTGGAGCTCCGCCGGAGGGGGCATTGATCATGGAGGGCCTCTACATCAACTCCATGGCCCCTCCGATGATGTGTGAGTAGTTTACTTCAGACCTTCGGGTCCATAACTAGTATCTAGATGTCTTCTTCTCTCTCTTTGGATCTCAATACAAAGTTTTCCTTGATTCTCTTGGAGATCTATTCGATGTTATCTTCTTTTGCGGTGTGTTTGTCGAGATCCGATGAATTGTGGGTTTATGATCAAGTCTATCTATGAACACTATTTGAATCTTCTCTGAATTCTCTTATGTATGATTGGTTTATCTTGGCAAGTCTCTTCGAATTATCAGTCTGGTTTGGCCTACTAGATTGATCTTTCTTGCAATGGGAGAAGTGCTTAGCTTTGGGTTCAATCTTGCGGTGCTCGATCCCAGTGACAGAAAGGGAAACGACATGTATTGTATTGTATTGTTGCCATCGAGGATAAAAAGATGGGGTTTACATCATATTGCATGAGTTTATCCCTCTACATCATGTCATCTTGCTTAAGGCATTACTCTGTTCTTATGAACTTAATACTCTAGATGTATGCTGGATAGCGGTCGATGTGTGGAGTAATAGTAGTAGATGCAGAATCGTTTTGGTCTACTTGTCATGGACGTGATGCCTATATACATGATCATACCTAGATATTCTCATAATTATTCGCTTTTCTATCAATTGCTCGACAGTAATTCGTTCACCCACTGTAGTACTTATGCTATCTTGAGAGAAGCCACTAGTGAAACCTATGGCCCCCAGGTCTATTCTCCATCATACAAGTTTCCAATCTATTTTATTTTTCAATCTTTACTTTCAATCTATATCATAAAAATACCAAAAATATTTATCTTATTATTATTATCTCTATCAGATCTCACTCTTGCAAGTGGCCGTGAAGGGATTGACAACCCCTTTATCGCGTTGGTTGCGAGGTTCTTATTTGTTTGTGTAGGTACGAGGTGACTCGTACGTGGTCTCCTACTGAATTGATACCTTGGTTCTCAAAAACTGAGGGAAATACTTACACTACTTTACTGCATCACCCTTTCCTCTTCAAGGGAAAACCAACGCAGTGCTCAAGAGGTAGCAAGAAGGATTTCTGGCACCGTTGCCGGGGAGATCTATGCCAAGTCAAGACATACCAAGTACCCATCACAACTCTTATCCTTCACATTACATTATTTGCCATTTGCCTCTCGTTTTCCTCTCCGCCACTTCACCCTTGCCATTTTATTCGCCCTCTTTTCCTTTCACCCTCTCTTTTCATTCGCTTTTTCTTCGCTTGTTTGCTTGTGTGTTGGATTGCTTGCTTGTCATGATGGCTCAAGATAATACTAAATTTTGTGACTTTGCCAATACCAACAATAATGATTTTATTAGCACTCCGATTTCTCCTCTTACCGATGTTGAATCTTGTGAAATTAATACAGCTTTCCTGAATCTTGTCATGAAAGATCCGTTTTCTCGCCTTCCTAGTGAAGATGCCGCTACCCATCTAAACAACTTTGTTGATTTGTGTGATATGCAAAATAAGAAAGATGTGGATAATGATATTGTTAAGCTTAAGATATTTCCGTTTTCGCTTAGAGATCGTGCTAAAGCTTGGTTTTTGTCTTTGCCTAAAAATAGTATTGATTCATGGAATAAGTGCAAAGATGCTTTTATCTCTAAGTATTTTCCTCCCGCTAAGATAATCTCTCTTAGAAACAATATTATGAATTTTAAGCAACTTGATCATGAGCATGTTGTACAATCTTGGGAGAGGATGAAATTAATGATACATAATTGCCATACACATGGATTGAATTTATGGATGATTATACAAAAAATTTATGCCAGGTTGAATTTTGCTTCTAGAAATCTTTTAGATTTGGCCGCGGGAGGCACTTTTATGCAAATCACTTTAGGAGAAGCTACCAAACTCCTAGGTAATATTATGGTTAATTATTCTCAATGGCATACGAAAAGATCTACTGGTAAAAAAGTGCATGCAATTGAAGAGATTAATGTTTTGAGTGGAAAGATGGATGAACTTATGAAATTGTTTACTAATAAGAGTTCTCCTACTGATCCTAATGATATGCCTTTGTCTACTTTGATTGAGAATAATAATGAATCTATGGATGTGAATTTTGTTGGTAGGAACAATTTTGGTAACAACGCATATAGAGGTAATTTTAATTCTAGCCCGTTTCCTAGTAATTCCTCTAATAATTATGTTAATTCCTACAAAAATTCTTATGGAAATTATAATAAGATGCCCTCTGATTTTGAATCTAGTATTAAAGAATTTATTAGTTCGCAAAAGAGTTTCAATGCTTTGATTGAAGAAAAATTGCTTAAGATTGATGAGTTGGCTAGGAACGTGGATAGAATTTCTCTTGATGTTGATTCTTTGAAACTTAGATCTATTCCACCTAAGCATGATATCAATGAGTCTCTCAAAGCCATGAGAATTTCCATTGATGAGTGCAAAGAAAGAACCGCTAGGATGCGTGCTAAGAAAGATTGCTTTGTGAAGGCGTGTTCTTCTAGTTTTCATGATAATAAGGATGCAGATCTCAAAGTGATTGATGTGTCCCCTATTAAATATTTGTGTTGCCATATGAATCTTGATAATGATGGGACTGGAGATGAGTCAACTTTAGTTAGAAGGCATCACAATAATTCAGAGTTTTTAGATCTTGATGCAAAAATTGATAAAAGTGGGATTGAAGAGGTTAAACTTTAGATAGCAACAAACCCAATCTCTTGGATTTCAAGGAATTTAATTATGATAATTGCTCTTTGATAGATTGTATTTCCTTGTTGCAATCCGTGCTAAATTCTCCTCATGCTTATAGTCAAAATAAAGCGTTTACTAAACATATCGTTGATGCTTTGATGCAATCTTATGAAGAAAAACTTGAGTTGGAAGTTTCTATCCCTAGAAAACTTCATGATGAGTGGGAACCTGCAATAAAAATTAAAATTAAAGATCATGAATGCTATGCTTTGTGTGATTTGGGTGCTAGTGTTTCCACGATCCCAAAAACTTTGTGTGATTTGCTAGGTTTCCGTGAATTTGATTATTGTTCTTTAAACTTGCACCTTGCGGATTACACTATTAAGAAACCTATGGGAAAGATTAATGATGTTATTATTGTTGCAAATAGGAATTATGTGCCCATAGATTTCATTATTCTTGATATAGATTGCAATCCTTCATGTCCTATTATTCTTGGTAGACCTTTCCTTAGAATGATTGGTGCAATTATTGATATGAAGGAAGGGAATATTAGATTCCAATTTCCATTAAGGAAAGGCATGGAACACTTCCCTAGAAATAAAATTAAATTACCATATTAATCTATTATTAGAGCCACTTATGTATTGCCTACCAAAGATGGCAATACCTAGATCTATCTTCGCTTTTATGCCTAGCTAGGGGCGTTAAACGATAGCGCTTGTTGGGAGGCAACCCAATTTTATTTTTATTCCTTGATTTTTGCTCCTGTTTAGTAATAAATAATTTATCTAGCCTCTGTTTTGGTTGTGTTTATTGTGTTTAATTAGTGTTTGTGCCAAGTAGAACCGTTGGGAAGACTTGGGGAAAGTCTTTTTGATCTTGCTGTAAAAAACAGAAACTTTAGTGCTCACGAGAATTGCTGCTATTTTTTATTGGAGGGTGCTATTTAGTTAATTATTTTTGAAGATGATTAATATATAAATTACTCACGTCCACCAATTTATTTTAGAATTTTTGGGGTTCCATAAGTTTGCGTTAGTTACAGATTACTACAGACTGTTCTGTTTTTGACAGATTCTGTTTTTCGTGTGTTGATTGCTTATTTTGATGAATCTATGGCTAGTAAAAGAGTTTATAAACCATAGAGAAGCTGGAATACAGTAGGTTTAACACCAATATAAATAAAGAATGAGTTCATTACAGTACCTTGAAGTGGTCTTTTATTTTCTTTCACTAACGGAGCTCACGAGATTTTCTACTTTAAGTTTTGTGTTGTGAAGTTTTCAAGTTTTGGGTAAAGATTTGATGGATTATGGAACAAGGAGTGGCAAGAGCCTAAGCTTTGGGATTCCCAAGTCACCCCAAGGTAAAATACAAGGACACCAAAAAGCCTAAGCTTGGGGATGCCCCGGAAGGCATCCCCTCTTTTGTCTTCGTTCATCGGTAACTTTACTTGGAGCTATATTTTTATTCACCACATGATATGTGTTTTGCTTGGAGCGTCTTGTATGATTTGTGTCTTTTATTTTTAGTTTACCACAATAATCCTTGCTGTACACACCTTTTGAGAGAGACACACATGAATCGGAATTTATTAGAATACTCGATGTGCTTCACTTTTATCTTTTGAGCTATATAGTTTTTGCTCTAGTGCTTCACTTATATCTTTTAGAGCACGGTGGTGGTTTTATTTTATAGAAATAATTTATCTCTCATGCTTCACTTATATTATTTTGAGAGTCCTTTAGAACAACATGGCAATTTTCTTTTAGGCATAATAAAAACTTTCATATAGGTGCATCGAATACTAAGAGAAGTTTGATACTTGATAATTGTTTTGAGATATGGAGATGGTGATATTAGAGTCATGCTAGTTGAGTAGTTGTGAATTTGAGAAATACTTGTGTTGAAGTTTGTGATTCCCGTAGCATGCACGTATGGCGAACCGTTATGTGATGAAGTTGGAGCATGATTTATTTATTTATTGCCTTCCTTATGAGTGGCGGTTAGGGACGAGCGATGGTCTTTTCCTACCAATCTATCCCCCTAGAAGCATGCGCGTAGTACTTTGTTTTGATAACTAATAGATTTTTGCAATAAGTATGTGAGTTCTTTATGACTAATGTTGAGTCCATGGATTATACGCACCCTCACCCTTCCACATTTGCTAGCCTCTCTAGTACCGTGCAACTTTCGCCGGTACCATAAACCCACCATATACCTTCCTCAAAACAGCCACCATACCTACCTATTATGGCATTTCCATATCCATTCCGAGATATATTGCCATGCAACTTTCCACCATTTCGTTTGTTATGACACGCTTCATCATTGTCATATTGCCATGCATGATCATGTAGTTGACATCGTATTTGTGGCAAAGCCACCGTTCATAATTTTTCATACATGTCACTCTTGATTCATTGCATATCCCGGTACACCGCCGGAGACATTCACATAGAGTCATGTTTTGCTCTAAGTATTGAGTTGTAATTCTTGAGTTGGAAGTAAAAAGAAGTGTGATGATCATCATTATTAGAGCATTGTCCCAGTGAGGAAAGGATGATGGAGACTATGATTCCCCCACAAGTCGGGATGAGACTCCGGACGGAAATAAAAAAAAGGAGAAAAGAGGCCAAAAAAAAGAAGGCCCAAATAAAAAATGAGAGAAAAAGAGAGAAGGGACAATGTTACTATCCTTTTTCCACACTTGTGCTTCAAAGTAGCACCATGATCTTCATGATAGAGAGTCTCCTATGTTGTCACTTTCATAAACTAGTGGGAATTTTACATTATAGAACTTGGCTTGTATATTCCAATGATGGGCTTCCTCAAATTGCCCTAGGTCTTCGTGAGCAAGCAAGTTGGATGCACACCCACATAGTTTCTTTTGTTGAGCTTTCATACACTTATAGCTCTAGTGCATCCGTTGCATGGCAATCCCTACTCACTCACATTGATATCTATTGATGGGCATCTCCATAGCCCATTGATACGCCTAGTTGATGTGAGACTATCTTCTCCTTTTTGTCGTCTCCACAACCACCATTCTATTCCACCATAGTGCTATATCCATGGCTCACTGATACATCTCCAACGTATCTATAATTTTTTATTGCTCCATGCTATTATATTATCTATTTTGGATGTTAATGGGCTTTATTTTACACTTTTATACCATTTTTGGGACTAACCTACTAACCGGAGGCCCAACCCAAATTGATGTTTTTTTTGCCTATTTTAGGGTTTCGTAGAAAAGGAATATCAAACGGATTCCAAACGGAATGAAACCTTCGGGAACGTGATTTTCTCAACAAACGTGATCCAGGAGACTTGAAGTGGGCGTCAAGAAACGATCGAGGAGGGCACGAGGCAGGGGGGGTGCCTACCCCCTGGGCGCTCCCTCCACCCTCATGGGCCCCTCGTTGCTCCACCGACCTACTTCTTCCTCCTATATATATATCCACATATCCCCCAAACATCTAGGAGCACCACGAAAACCTAATTCCACCGCCGCAACCTTCTGTACCCGAGAGATCCCATCTTGGGGCCTTTTCTGGAGCTCCGCCGGAGGGGGCATTCATCACGGAGGGCCTCTACATCAACTCCATGGCCACTCCGGTGATGTGTGAGTAGTTTACTTCAGACCTACGGGTCCATAGTTATTAGCTATATGGCTTCTTTTCTCTCTTTGGATCTCAATACAAAGTTCTCCTCAATCTTCTTGGAGATCTATTTGATGTAATCTTCTTTTGCGGTGTGTTTGTCGAGACCCGATGAATTGTGGGTCTATGATCAAGTTTATCTATGAACATTACTTGAATCTCCTCCGAATTCTTTTACGTATGATTGGTTTATCTTTGCAAGTCTCTTCGAATTATCTGTTTTGGTTTGGCATACTAGATTGATCTTTCTTGCAATGGGAGAAGTGCTTAACTTTGGGTTCAATCTTGCGGTGTCCTTTCCTAGTGACAGCAGGGGCAGCAAGGCACATATTGTATTGTTGCCATCGAGGATAAAAAGATGGGGTTTATATCATATTGCATGAGTTTATCCCTCTAGATCATGTCATCTTACTTAAAGCATTACTCTATTCTTATGAACTTAATACTGTAGATGCATGCTGGATAGCAGTCGATGTGTGGAGTAATAGTAGTATATGCAGAATCGTTTCGGTCTACTTGTCGCGGACATGATGCCTATATACATGATCATACCTAGATATTCTCATAACTATGCTCAATTCTATCAATTAATCGACAGTAATTCATTTACCCACGGTAATACTTATGCTCTTGAGAGAAGCCACTAGTTAAACCTATGGCCCCCGGGTCTATCTTCCATCGTATTAATCTTCCAACACTTAGATATTTCTATTGTTGTTTATTTTACTTTGCATCTTTATTTCTCTTTATCATAAAAATTCCAAAAATATTATCTTATCATATCTATCAGATCTCACTCTCGTAAGTGACCGTGAAGGGATTGACAACCCCTTTATCGCGTTGGTTGCGAGGTTCTTATTTGTTTGTGTAGATGCGTGGGACTCGAGCATGATCTCCTACTGGATTGATACCTTGGTTCTCAAAAACTGAGATAAATACTTACGCTACTTTACTGCATCACCCTTTCCTCTTCAAGGGAAAACCAACGCAGTGCTCAAGAGGTAGCAAGAAGGATTTCTGGCGCCGTTGCCGGGGAGATTCACGCCAAGTCAAGTCAAGATTTGACTCCCGACAACGAGCCATTTCTGGCATCGTTGTCGGAGAGTCTACGCACAATTCAAGACATACCAAGTATCCATCACAAACTCTTATCCCTCGCATTACATTATTTTCTATTTGCCTCTCGTTTTCCTCTCCCCCACTTCACCCTTGCCGTTTTATTCGCCCTCTCTTTTCTGTTGGTGGCTTTCTTGCTTGCCTTGTCGTTATGGCTAGTCCTCTATCTTCTCTGTTGTCTCCCGAGAATGAAGTTCTTAATTTTAAGCAAAGGGAGGGAGAAAATCTAAACGATGCTTGGTATAGAATTTGCAATGCTCAAAATAGATCTACCAGGAAGCAATCTAATTCCGTTCTTCTCTGCAATTTTTATGTAGGCGCTACTCCTTGGTACAGATATATTCTTGATACGATTACCGGAGGGAATTTCTTGGGTAGCCATACTTTTGATTCTTATAACCTTATGATAGATTTGTTTGGCTCACCACCTCTTTTGGTTAATGGAACTATGTTAACTTTGGAACATGTGATGCAAAGGCTTGAAATTATTGAGAATAAAGTTGCTACTGTAGAGTTGATTGAGAATTTGGATAAAAAGATCCACAACCAAATTACCCAACATGGATCTAAGGTGGGAGTTACTCTAAAAAGTTTTAAGGAAAAAGAACCCATAGTTAATGAAAGAATAGATCAAGATTCTACTAGAATCAATAAACTTGAGGGAATTATCACCAACTTGGGGTCCGCGTTTTCTTCCATTAAAAATACTCCAAAACTCCTACCAAAATTGCCAAGCTTGTTTATGTTCCTAAAAATAAGGGTGAATTCTCTAGTAAGGAAACTGCGGATTTAAAATCAATAAGTGTTCATCCCAATCTTTTTGCTATCATTAACGAACCATTTGCTACAAATGATTTTCTAGATTTTGTGCCTAGGAGTTTGATAATTAATAAAAAGAAAGAAACTCCTAGGGGTTATAGGTGTCTTATTGAAGAATTGCCCACCAAAGATGGCAATACCTAGATCTATCCTTGCTTTTATGCCTAGCTAGGGGCGTTAAACGATAACACTTGTTGGGAGGCAACCCAATTTTATTTTTATTCCTTGCTTTTTTCTCCTGTTTAGTAATAAATAATTTATCTAGCCTCTGTTTTGGTTGTCTTTTTTGTGTTTAATTAGTGTTTGTGACAAGTAGAACCGTTGGGAAGACTTGGGGAAAGTCTTTTTGATCTTGCTGTAAAAAACAGAAACTTTAGCGCTCACGAGAATTGCTTCCATTTTTATTTGGAAAGTGATATTTAGTTAAATATTTTTGAAGATGATTAATAGATAAAGTACTCACGTCCAGAAATTTATTTTAGAATTTTTGGGGTTCCAGAAGTTTGCGTTAGCTACAGATTACTACAGACTGTTCTGTTTTTGACAGATTCTGTTTTTCGTGTGTTGTTTGCTTATTTTGATGAATCTATGTATAGTAAAAGAGTTTATAAACAATAGAGAAGTTGTAATACAGTAGGTTTAACACCAATATAAATAAAGAATGAGTTCATTACAGTACCTTGAAGTGGTGTTTTGTTTTCTTTCGCTAACGAAGCTCACGAGATTTTCTATTTTGAGTTTTGTGTTGTGAAGTTTTCAAGTTTTGGGTAAAGATTTGATGGATTATGGAACAAGGAGTGGCAAGAGCCTAAGCTTGGGGATGCCCATGGCACCCCAAGGTGAAACTCAAGGACACCAAAAATCCTAAGCTTTGGGATGCCCCGGAAGGCATCCCCTCTTTCTTCTTCGTCTATCGGTAACTTTACTTGGAGCTATATTTTTATTCACCACATGATATGTGTTTTGCTTGGAGTGTCTTGTATGATTTGAGTATTTTCTTTTTAGTTTACCACAATCATCCTTGCTGTACACACCTTTTGAGAGACACACACATGAATCAGAATTTATTAGAATACTCGATGTGCTTCACTTTTATCTTTTGAGCTATATAGTTTTTGCTCTAGTGCTTCACTTATCTTTTAGAGCACCGTTGTCAGAGTAATGGGCCACGGGTAGGCCAACCCGAGCCCCAGAACCTTTCAAGACATCGGGGCAGGCTGCGCCCCTCAAGGCCCTAGGACGAAGAGCCGCCTTCAAAAAGTCAATGGCAAGACGGCCGACTGACCACTCGCGGCCGAGTCCCAGGGACGATCGCAGGGTAAGCCGACTCCTGACTGGCGACTTCCGGAGAAGCCGGCTTTGGGGAGTCGGCCTGCGACTCCAACAAACCCCGTGACCTCATCAAGGGGGACGGGGCGGGAGAGTGGCTACAGTGAAGCCCACTCCTGCCCTTACCAAGGGCGGGCATGGCCACAGCACGCCGTACCCCGGAAGATCTCCGTGCGGCGTGGCACTGTTGCCATGCCGGCCCTGACATCAGCACCGCAGGACCGAATCCTGCACCCACGACAGCTTGTCTATACGGCTCAGAGGCAGCGGGTAAGATTCGCCGGCGTGCATGCCTTCGCCTCATCCCGTTTCTAGGCACCGGCGACGTTCTACTCGCCCCCACCATGATAAGCCATCCTTTGGCATATGTCACACCAAACCCCCGACATTTGGCGCCCACCATGGGGCCTGATGCACCGCCGTCCGGAGACCTGTTCTGGACGGGAACCCTTTTTCTCCCTCGCGAGCGCAGCCAGCCAGGCACGCCAGACGGAGTTTGCGCCGACGCGCTAAGCGGCGTTGAAATCGCCTGCGCGGCCAGCTGCTTGGCCGAACTTGTCAGCGAGGTTCGCCTCTCCGACGAACCTACATCCAACGCAGGCACGTGCGGCCCCGAGAGCCTCCTCGCGGGCCTCCTCGATCAGCTCCACGTTTCCGACGAGCCTGCCGTAGACTTAGAGTCCGTAGGCTCCACCGACCCGATGCTGGTCGACTCCGACACCGCGTCGCTCGACGCGTTCCCCACCAATGTGGTGGTCTACGACGAACCTCTCCCTTGCGCGGAGAGCAGCGGAAGCACTATCACCGAGGTGCTCGTCATCAGTCATGACGAGCTCCCCGGTGGAGGAGCGCACGACTCACTCGGCGTGGTGCTACAAGACCTAACTGCGCCCATTCCGGAAGACGCTGACGCAGAGACGTTGGAGGCGCGCCGCCTTCAGCTCGTTGAAGGCGCGAAGAAGCTGGCCAACATGAGGCGCTTGTCAGAAGCCTACCAGCGGGAGATGGATCGCGCCGTCGGCGGCTCGCCGGCCCCGGCGAGGCCCAGCCGCCTTGGCGCGGTCCAGCAGCGCGGCGTAGCCATCGCCAACCTGTTTGGGGCAAGCCGCCCTGTGTACGCTACACCAGCGGAGAACATCTGAGCCGCCCAGGCAGCGGCGGATGAGCTGGACAATTTCGAGGGCGAAGAACGCCGCCTCATGATGGAGCGAGTCCAGCGGCTCCTCACGCGGCTGCCGCGCAGAACGAGGCTGGCTGCCGCACGGAGGCGCCGCAGCGGCCAAACGACGACCTTCACCGAGATCAAGGCGCGACGTCTCAGACGCCGACTGGCAGCGCCCGAGGAAGAAGAGACAAGGAGCCGGCTGTCAGCCACAGTCGGACTCGCATTACCATAGAGCGCGACCGAGAGCAGTGGAACGACGGGACGACTGTCCGCCTCCCCCTCCCCGCAAGGAGAGGCGAGTCTCCCCGCTGCCTGTTGACCATCCGACTCTCGGCGACCGCTTTGGCTGCCGAGAAGGAGTTGGAGAGAATGACGCCCGCCACCGGATCGACCGACTTCACCAATCCTTAGCGCTGGAAGAAGAAGACGAGCTGGGTCCACCTTGTTTCGGGCCCCGCATTCGGGACGAGCCCTTTCCCAGAGGGTTCACGCTCCCAAGAGACACGCCAAAGTATACCGGCTCCGTGAAGCCGGAAGACTGGCTAGTCGACTACTCCACGGCTGTCAGCATAGCAAATGGAAACAAGCGTGTCGCCGTAAAGTACGTTCCGCTCATGCTCCAGGGCACGGCCCGGACATGGCTGAACAACCTGAAGCCCCGCAGCATCAACAGCTGGGTCGACTTCACCGAAGCATTCGTCTGCAACTTCACCAGCACGTACAAGCGTCCTCCCAAGCCTCGTCAGCTCTCCTTGTGCGTGCAAGGCCCCGACGAGTCGACTCGCGATTACCTCACACGTTGGGCCGAGCTTCGAAACTCCTGTGAGGGTGTGCACGAGGTGCAGCCATCGAGTACTTCACAGCCGGGTGCAGAGAAGGCACCCTCCTCAAGCACAAGCTCCTCTGCGACGAGCCAGAAACCCTCGGCAAGCTGCTGATCATAGCGGACAAGTACGCCAGGGCCGACTCCTCCATGAAGGCGGAGATTCAAATCAGCATAACTGGCAAAGTGGCCCCTCAAGCTCCAAGAACTCCGGTGGCAGACGCCAACCGGCGACAACAGCAGGGTGACCACAAGCGCAAGGCCCCGCAGCCGGCTTCCAGCAGCCGGCAGGTCGCGACCATTGAAGCCCAGCAGCCAGATGAGCAGCCTCCGCCCAAGCGATAGAAAGGCGGCAAGCCAAACTAGTTGCCGGCCTTCTCCTATGAGCAAACCCTGGATGGACCTTGCAAGTTCCATAGCGGGGCGAAGCCGTCGAATCACACCACCCAGAAGTGCCACTGGCTCACTAGGATTGCTAAGGGAGACGGCCTCCTGCCTTCCCCGCCTGCTGGGCAGCCGCCTCCGCCTCCGCCCCAGCAGCCGGCTGTCAGGCCAGTCGACGCAGTACAAGACGAATACCCTGAAGAGCACGGAGCCTACATGGTGTTTACCAGTATGGCTGATGATCGACGTAGCAGGCGGCTGCAGCGACAAGAGGTGAATACAGTAGCATCGGAGACGCCAGAGTTCATGCACTGGTCCGAGAAGCCCATCAGCTGGAGCAGGGCTGACCACCCAGAAGTGATGCCGAGTCCGGGCTCCTATGCCTTGGTCCTAGACACCACCTTTGCTACAAACAGACGAGCCGCGCGTTTCTCGTGAGTTCTGATAGACGGAGGCAGCAACATCAATATCCTGTACAAGGACACCATGGAGAAGTTAGGAATCAAGCAAAGACAGCTTCAGAACAGCCGAATTGTGTTCCACGACATTGTTCCTGGGCTTTCCTGCTCACCAATCGGCCAGATCCTGATGGACGTCCTCTTTGGAGACAAATATCACTTCCGCCGAGAGTCTGTTTGGTTTGAGGTGGTGGACCTCGAGAGCCCATACCATGCGCTACTCGGCCGACCCGCCTTGGCCAAGTTCATGGCGGTCCCCCACTATGCCTACCTCAAGATGAAGATGCCCAGTTCCAGAGGAATTCTGACTGTGGCTGGCGACTACCGGAAGTCGTCTGTTTGCGCGGCTAAGAGCAGTCGGCTGGCCGAGTCCCTGGTAATCGCGGCCAAGAAGCGGCTCCTTGAGCGAGTTGTGGCGATGGCCGGCAAGCAGCCTGAGGTATCGCCCAACCCAAAAGAGTCGGAGGCTGAGGGTTCGTTCAAACCGGCCAAAGAGGCAAAGAAGATACCCTTGGATCCGGAGCACCCAGAGAGGTATGCCGTCGTAGGTGCAAACCTCGACAGCAGATAGGAAGGCGAGCTTGTCGATTTCCTCCGTGAGAATCGGGACATCTTCGCATGGTCCCCCAAAGACATGCCAGGTGTACCGACGGAATTCGCCGAGCACAAGTTACATGTCCGATCTGATGCAAAACCGGTCAGGCAGCCCCTGCGCCGCCTATCAGAAGAGAAGAGAAGAGTTGTCGGAGAAGAGATAGCCCGACTCCTAGCAGCCGGCTTCATTATGGAAGTGTTCTTTCCAGAATGGCTAGCAAATCCGGTCCTGGTACTGAAGAAGAACAAGCAGTGGCGAATGTGTATTGACTACACGAGCCTCAACAAGGCCTGCCCCAAGGACCCATTTGCTCTACCAAGAATCGATCAGGTGATAGACTCCATAGCCGGATGCGAGCTGTTGAGTTTTTTGGATGCATACTCAGGATATCACCAGATCAAGCTGAACCCGGCTGACAGACTGAAGACCGCCTTCATCACACCGTTTGGAGCCTTCTGCTACCTCACCATGACGTTCGGCTTAAGGAATGCCGGCGCCACCTTTCAGCGTTGCATGCAGAAGTGCCTCCTCAAGCAGCTCGGCAGAAACGCCCACGTCTACATAGACGACGTGGTGGTGAAGACGGAAAAGCGCAAAACGCTGCTGGAAGACCTCAAGGAGACCTTTGAGAACCTACGCCGATTCCAGATCAAGCTCAATCCCGAGAAGTGTGTCTTCGGAGTACCAGCCGGCCAGCTCCTTGGCTTCCTGGTCTCTGAACGCGGCATAGAATGCAACCCAGTAAAGATCAAGGCCATTGAGAGAATGGAGGTACCCAGCCGACTGCTGGATGTGCAAAGGTTCACCGGCTGCTTGGCGTCCATCCGCCGATTCATCAGTCGGCTGGGCGAGAAAGCTCTCCCCTTATACCAACTCATGAAGAAGACCACTTTTTTCGAGTGGAACCATAAGGCAGACGAAGCTTTTCTCCAGTTGAAGAAGATGCTGACTACTCCACCCGTCCTGGCGGCTCCGACCCCCAAGGAACCTATGCTCCTGTACATCGCCGCCACCAGCCGGGTGGTCAGCACGGTCATTGTAGTAGAACGCAAGGAGGAAGGCAAGGCACTACCTATCCAGAGACCGGTATATTACCTAAGCGAAGTACTGTCGACCTCCAAGCAGAACTACCCCCACTACCAGAAGATGTGCTATGGTGTACACTTTACTGCCAAGAAATTGAAGCCTTACTTTCAAGAGCATCCAATCACGGTGGTCTGCACGGCCCCGCTTGCCGAGATCATTGGTAGCCGAGATGCTTCTGGTCGAGTGGCCAAGTGGGCCATAGAGCTGCCCTACACCATCCACTACCAGCCCCGCACCGCTATCAAGTCACAAGCATTGGCCGACTTTCTCGTCGACTGGGCCGAGACCCAGTACCTACCTCCAGCGCCTGATTCCACCCATTGGTGGATGCATTTCGACGGCTCCAAGATGCGCACCGGCTTGGGAGCCGGCGTCGTCCTCACCTCTCCCAAAGGCGACAAGCTCAAATACGTGATGCAAATCCACTTTGCCACCTCCAACAACGTCGCCGAGTACGAGGCGCTCATTCACGGGCTCCGGCTTGCCAAAGAACTTGGCATCCACCGGATCTTGTGTTATGGCGACTCGGACTTAGTGGTCCAGCAGTCATCTGGCGACTGGGACGCGAAAGATGCAAACATGGCGAATTATCGTTTCCTCGTGCAGCAACTCAGCGGGTATTTCGAAGGGTGCGAGTTCCTCCATGTGCCAAGAAACGACAACGACCAAGCAGACGCCTTGGCACGAATCGGCTCTACCCGCCAAGCAATACCATCCGGCGTCGCCCTTCAACTCCTCCTCAAGCCGTCTGTCAAGCCTTCACCAGAACCAGACTCCATTTTTGTGCCGACTCCCCCCGAAGACGTCGGAACCGACTCCAGAGCCCCGACAGTCGATACGGGGATTTTGGCAGATGGCTCCAAAGTCACCACAGTCGAACCCGGCCCGGGGACTGGGGCAGCGGACTCGAAGACTCCAGAACTCGACCCAAGGGCCGCGCCAGTCGGCCTGGGGACTTCATTAACCCAGCAAGCGGTTGTTAACTCCAACCTGCCGCTTCCCAGCCCAACCGCCCTCGTCCAAGTCGCAGTTCTGGCAGTCAAAGAAGTAGCAGCACCCTCATGGGTGCAGCCCATCCTCAAATTCTTGGTGAGCAAAGAGCTGCCAACTGATGAGACCTCAGCTCGGCAAGTACAATACCGGGCGGCAGCCTACACCATAGTCAACAAAGAGCTGGTCAGGCGCAGCGTCACTGGTGTGTACCAGCGCTGCGTAGAGCCAAAGCAAGGCCAAGCAATTCTCAAAGATATCCATCAAGGCGAGTGCAGCCACCATGCGGCTTCAAGAGCACTCGTCGCAAAAGCCTTTCGACACAGTTTCTTCTGGCCGACTGCCCTAGAAGAGGCCAATCAGTTGGTCCAAAAATGCAAAGGGTGCCAGAAGTTCAGCTCCAAGCCGCACCAGCCTGCTTCTGCACTCAAGACCATCCCCATTGCCTGGCCTTTCGCAGTTTGGGGTCTAGACATGGTGGGACCATTCAAGACAACAGGAGGTGGCTTAACTCACTTGCTTGTCGCAGTGGACAAGTTCACCAAGTGGATAGAAGCGAAGCCAATCAAGAAGCTGAACGGCCCGACTGCCATGACTTTCATCGCCGATATCACAATTCGGTACGGTGTACCACACAGCATCATCACCGACAACGGCACAAATTTCGCCAAAGGCGCCTTGGCCCATTTTTGCGCAACACAGGGCATCCGACTGGACCTAGCATCCATCGCCCATCCACAATCAAATGTCCAGGTGGAGCGAGCAAACAGCCTCATCCTGTCCGACATCAAACCCCGGCTGATCGAGCCTCTAGAGCGCTCGGCTGGCTGCTGGCTCGACGAGCTACTAGCCATCCTCTTGAGTCTGCGCACGACTCCAAACAAGTCAACCGGCTTCACGCCTTTCTTCCTCGTCTACGGTGCCAAAGCCGTCATCCCAACGGACATAGAGTTCGACTCCCCACGAGTCACCATGTACACCAAGGAGGAAGCAGAAGAAGCACGACAAGACGGCGTCGATCTGCTGGAAGAGGGCCGGCTGTTGGCACTCAGCCAGTCCAGCATCTAGCAGCAGAGCCTGCGCCGATACCACAACAGGAAGGTCAGGCCAAGATCTTTCCAAGAAGGCGACCTTGTGCTCCAGCTGATCCAGCGAACAGCCGGCCAGCACAAGCTGTCGGCGCCTTGGGAAGGCCCTTTCATCATCAGCAAAGTACTGGGCAACGACTCCTACTACCCGATTGACGCTCAGAAGCCCTGATCACGCAAGAGGGACGACTCCGGCAAGGAGACAGAGCGGCCATGGAATGCAAATCTCCTCCGAAGATTTTACAGTTGATGCGGTATGTAACACGCTACCTTTTGTATTAAAGTACCAAGACTTCGGGGCCCCCGAGACGAGCTCGGGGACTGCCCTCTTTTGTCTGTATGGTAAAAATTATGCCTGCAAGTATGTTACTCCTTTTTATGCCGTTTGGCACCGGGCTCGACAAGTCGGCCCGGGGACTTGCCGCCTTGCACTATGAAATGCTTCCTGCAGACGGACAAGTAGTGTGTAAACGCCTAAACCGTCTCCTGTCAGAAGCCGCAGCTTGCAGAGCGATTGTATGGTGGACAGAAGTAAGGTAGAATGGGCATTCGCATGAAAAATGGCTAAGGACTCAACGCATAAAACATAGCTCAAGACGGCTTCCAGCCTTTTTGCAAACCGACTCTCGAGTAGTCGGATTGCCGCCTCCTATTCAACTTGCTCAAAAACTCTTAAAACGGCTAAGTACTTGCCTTCCCAAAGTAGCCAAGCATTTGATCCAGCGGCAGTCCGCAGAGTGGCTGTCCGATTGGCAAGGCAGGCAACTAAGAGAAAGCAGCAAAGAGAAAAAAGCCAAAAGAGCAATGAGCAAGATAAGATAGAACTCGGATAAATATATTTACATAGCATAGGCCCTTGGCCGAATCTTCGAGCAGAAGTTCAAAATACACCCGCGGGTGGAATTGTGCGAATTAACAAGTTCTTCAAAGACTACTGAAGCAGATAAAATAAAGGTAAACCGGCAGCTTAGGAAGCAGCTGACGGATTCGGAGGGTCGGACGAGGTGGCCGCATCAGGCATCGGGGCGTCCAGCTGGCTAGTCTCGGCTTGATCGCCTCCGGTGGCAGTCGGGTCGGTCGCACGCGGCTCGTTGCTGGAGGCACAGTCGAGCTGAGGCTGGCCGTCTGCTCCGTCTTCCGGTGCCTCCGTCTCGCCTCCGTCCTCTGCCTCGCCTTCCTCCTCGACGCTGGAGCCAATCACTTCCGCCAAGTCCTCGCCGTAGTCTGGGTTCATCCCAAACCACTCCGGCGGTACCTCCTCGCCGTCTTCAGACCGCTCGGGGACGAAGATGCTGGTGTCGGTGTACTCGGCGATCGCCGCAGCACGCTTGACGAGGGCGTCTTCCACAGCTGCCAGCTCCGGCTGGGCCTCCGATCGAAGCGTGGCCAGCTGGTCTAGATCCAGCCCCAGATACCACGCCTTGACGAACTCCAAGGCCCGGCGCGCTCCAGCTCAGGCCGAAGAGCCCTTCCAGGCCTCAAGACGACCAGCCGCGACCTCTAGCCAGTCGGCCGTCAGGCTGGGGGTGCGCGTAGCCTGCATGTCCGGCCATAGGGCGGCCATCGCCTGGGCACCGACACGTTGAAGTCGGCGCAGCATCCGCTGAGTCGGCCAAAGGCGAGCCTCGATGCTCAGGATGTGCTCGTCAAGGGTTCGGGGGGCGTCGGCGGCGATCTTTGCGCCCTCTGCCCTCCGACCTTCACGATAAGCCTCGATGGCTTGGATGGCGGCCTGCGAGTGCCTAGGAAAGAAGTCTGCCAAGATGGAAGAAACGAAGAAGCAAGTCAAAAACCAGGGGTCGGCACGACTTATAATCGGCAGCTCGAAGAAAGAAAGTAAAGAAACTCACCATCAATGATGTCTTCAATCTCATGGAAGCCGGAGGCCAGCATCGCCTCCTTGTCAGACTAGGAGGAGCGCTCGCTCGCGAACTCGGCCAGGAGGGCGGTCTCCGTCTCTTCCGCCTCCCTTTGCGTCTTCACAAGCAGCTCCTTCTGCTCTGCCAATTGAGTGGCTAGAAGGTCGCGCTCCGTGGTGAGCTTGCTGCACTCCGCCCCTTTGGTGCACAATGCGGAGTTGGCTTCGCTTAGCTGCTGTTGAAGAGCAGCATTGGCTCGTGAAAAGAAGAAAGAAAGAAGGCGTTAAGTCATCAATAAAGAAAATCGCCGGGGAGATCCAGCCCGACTGCTCAGCAGTCGGCCCGAATCTCGGGGACTACAGCCCGTGGGTGCACCAGCGCGCCCCCGCAAAGAAGGAAAAATACTTACTCCGGCTCTCCGACAAATCGGCGGTCCGCTTGCCTAGCTCTTCAACATTACGGTTGAAGGCAGTGACGTGGAGGTTGTGGTAATCCTGCGTCAAGCATTTCAGACAAAAAATTAATACCCGGAGTTCATCAATTGGAGTTCCAGGCCGCCTGCTCAGCAGCCAGCCCGAAACTCGGGGACTACACCCAGTGGGTGCGCTGGCGCGCCCCCACAGAGAGGAACAAGGAAACAAGGACCAAAGGAAAAAACATACCCGGACGGCTGCCCGCGACGCCGGGTACGCCTTGGTGCAATTCTGGAGAGCGTCGCCCTCGACACGAAGCTTCACCTGTACGTCCAGAAGCGCCTGGTTCAGCGGCCCTGTGCCGCCTCCTCGCACCCACCCAATGGGCGCAACGCTCGTCGCTTCGGCGTCTGGGATCGCCAAGCTGGTGGTGCCGGCCTCCAAGGGGTGGGGTGCCGAAGTCGCCTTCTCCAGACGGCAGTGTGTCGGCGAGCCGACTTGGAGGAGCAACCTCGCCACGGCCTCGTCTTCGGTCTGCGGCACCGGAGGGTCCGCTGGCTGCTTGCCTTCCGCTCCCTCAGACGGCGGCGGAGGCGGCGGCGGATCGATCACGTCTGGTGTAGAAGGGTCGCCGCCTTCCCTCTCCACGGCGGGGTTCTCGCCGCCGGCTTCCCCAGTCTGCCCCGTGAACTCCGGAGGCGGCGGCGCAGAGTTCAACGGGGTGACGAACACCGCCGATTGGCGGCGTGCGGCCTCCTCAGCCTGCCGCTTCATCGCGGCGGCGGCTTCGGCCTCTGCTAGTTTTTTCTTGGTGGAGGCCTCCGCCCTATCGGCCTCCGCCCTATCGGCCTCCGCCTTCTCCAGGCGAACGGCCTCTTCTTCGTTGCGCTTCTCCTGCGCATTCCGCTCTGTCGCCTCCCGGAGGTCAGCAGCGGGGTCAATCCGCCGAGTGGTGGCGGACGTCTCCGCTAACCCCATGACGGAGGCGGCGGTGACCCTCTCAAGAGTGAGGGGAGCCCTGAAGCAAGGGGAGCAAGCAAAGACTCGGACAAATCCACAAAGAAGAATAAAGCATTAAGACAGAATACTCATGCGGAGACCAATGGCGGCTTCTTCACTTCCTTACAGAAGCGGATGGCCTTCGCAGCCGCCTCGTCCCACCGGGTCACCATAGCCGGACCCTTGGGCTTCTTCGGCTGACTGCCGAACAAGGTCAGCACGGCCCTGCGCTTCTTCCCACCGCCGGGAGCCCCCGGCGCAGCAAAAGAGCCCACACTAGGCTGGCCGACTCCTGGCCGATGGCGGGGGGCGACTTCTCCCTCGGCGTCGTTGTCAGGCCAGTCAGCGAATGTGGCCGAAGGCCTGAAGTCGCCTGCTGCTCCTCCTCCTCCCTCGGCGTCGTCCTCCAGAGCCGCCGCCCCCAGATCGGGGTCGTTGACGCCGCTCTCCGTCCGGTCGGCGAGGAACTTGCGGGCCGGCCCCGAGGTGCCGGCTGGCGGGTGGATGAGGGGATTCTGACCAAAGCCGACTGGTCAAAACAAACTCGGCAAGAAAAAAGACAATCCAAAGAAAGAAAGGAAAGGTAACTCACCACAGGCGGGGGGTTGGCGCGGGAGTACGGCTCCTTGCCGAACCGCCAATCCTCCAGGAGCTTGCTGTCCGAGAGGTAGTTCACCATGAAGGACACCTCCTCGTGAGGCATGTCCTTGGTGCACATCCGACTCGGGTTGTGGTGCCCGCTCATCTGGCATATCATATGGGGGCGGCCTTGGAGCGGGAGAACGCGACGCGCCACGAAGGCAGCCAGCAGGTCTGGACCAGTCAAGCCCTCCGATTGCGTCCGCACTCGGAGTCGCATGATGGCGGCGGCTCCCGCACGCGTCAGCGACTTGGCCCGGTACGACTAGTTGGGCAGTCTCCCAGCCGACGGGCCGGCTTCGAAAGCCGGCAGGTTGACCCAGTCGCCCCTCGCGGAGATGCTCCTGACGTAGAAGTACGATCTCTGCCACATCTTCACCGACTTTATCAGCGAGATGGAGGGGAAGGGGTTGTCGGCCGCCGACCTTCGCACGGCGATAAAAGCGCCGCATTGAGCTGGCACGCCTGCAGCCTGGGTGCCGAGCTTGGAAAAGAAGAACTCCCCCCAGAGATCAAGGGTGGGAGGACTCCGAGGAAGCCTTCACACAAGGCCACGAAGGCGGACGGTAGCACCACTGTGTTGGGGGTGAGGTGGTGCGGCTGGAGGCCATAGAACTCCAGGAAGGATCGGAAGAAACTGCTCGCCGGCAGCCCCAACCCGCGCAAGCAGTGCGAGCGGAAGATGACCCGCTCGCCCTCCTGCGGCGCGGGGGAAATCTCCCCCTTCGGCTCAAGACGCACCCGCACGTGATCCTCGCCGGGGAGCCGACGAGTTCGGCGGAGGAACTCGACGTGGTCGTCGTGAACTTCGGAGCCGTCCCAGGTGCCGGAGCGCACCGGGGGAGGCACGGCGGCAGAGGAAGAGCTCATCGCGAGCTGATCGCCGCGGTGTTCGTTGGAGCTTGGGCGCGCAGCGGAGCGAAGAAGAAGAAGAAGGAGGAGAGCGAGGACCAGTGAGAAGGAAGAGAGCGAGGAGTGGTGGGAAGGAGGAGCGCACGTGCCCCCCTCTTTCCCCTACTTATAGCCTCATGGGCTGCGAAGCCGAGGGGGCGGTCGTGGGATTTACTGCGCCCACGGCCCCACGACCCCCACGTTCCATGACAAACTTACTGCGCGCAGTAACTCCACGAGAATCCCAACCGTCCGCCGGGGCCGCGGCGGATCCGCTCGGGCGCCGAGGCGTGGTAGTGGCGGGCCCCGCCTATGGGCCTGTCCCGTCGCACGCGTAGGTTGGTAGAATGGCCCAGCCACGTGTCATCGCATGACAGGCCTAGAACGGGCAGCGGCCTGGAGGCTTAGCTAGCACGCTACTTGGATCCCGCCGCGACGTTCGAAATATTGTGCGAGTCGGAATTGAGCGAATCTGAGTTGAGCGAGTCCGACTCCTTCTAGTCGGCCCGCCAGAAGTCCATCCAAGACCATGTGTTGAGCACCCGGAAGGAGAAAATGCTGAGGCTTCTCGGCCGATCCTCCGCGGCGCCTCATCAGCTTCAGGGACTACTGTCGAAGTAATGGGCCACGGGTAGGCCAACCCGAGCCCCAGAACCTTTCAATACATCAGGGGCAGGCTGCGCCCCTCAAGGCCCCAGGACGAAGAGCCACCTTCAAGAAGTCAATGGCAAGACGGCCGACTGACCACTCGCGGCCGAGTCCCAGGGACGACCGCAGGGTAAGCCGACTCCTGACTGGCGACTTCCGGAGAAGCCGGCTTTGGGGAGTTGGCATGCGACTCCAACAAACCCCGTGACCTCATCAAGGGGGACGGGGCGGGAGAGTGGCTACAGTGAAGCCCACTCCCGCCCCTTACCAAGGGCGGGCATGGCCACAGTACGCCGTACCCCGGAAGATCTCCGTGCGGCGTGGCATTGTTGCCATGCCGGCCCTGACATCAGCAACGCAGGACCGAATCCTGCACCCATGACGGCTTGTCTATACGGCTTAGAGGCAGCGGGTCCCACCAGTCGGTGAGACCCCAGGAGACGGCAAGAGGACCACCAGTCGGACCCGTCGGGAGTCGGCCCAGGGGAGTCGGCCGAGCCCTTCCCCGAGGCCCACACACCATTAATCAAGATGTGATGGAGAGTGGCAATAGTGATCGCCCGCCAGGCGGCGGGGCTGTTGCCACGACCCCATGATCAAGCCCGCGTCATTAGAAGCACGGCACAGTAATCAGCAGTCGGCAAGACCCGCCCGCGGTGGACGCGGCCTGTCGGCTCCGTACCAGGCCAGTCGGCGGGCCCCAGCGGTCGGCGGGGAAGACGGAGGCCAGAGGCGCTGACGGCTGGGCCCGCGTCCTGCCGGATTACCATTGTACCCCTGGGGGGTAGGCCTATATAAACCCCCCCAGGGCACCCATGCAAAGGGTTGGAACCCATTAGCTCTAGGCCAGATCATATAGAAGGGAGAGAGCTAGCCTTGCCCTCTCCTACCTCCAAGAAATAGCTCAAGGAGCAACCGTGTAAACACTTTGCCATGGTGATCATGCGGAGACCCCGCAGAGCAGCAGTAGGGGTATTATCTCCCCGGAGAGCCCTGAAGCTGGGTAAGATTCGCCGGCGTGCATGCCTTTGCCTCATCCCGTTTCTAGGCACCGGCGACGTTCTACTCGCCCCCACCATGATAAGCCATCCTTTAGCATATGTCGCACCAAACCCCCGACAACCGTGGTGGTTTTATTTTATAGAAATAATTGATCTCTCATGCTTCACTTATATTATTTTGAGAGTCCTTTAGAACAACATGGCAATTTGGTTTTAGGCATAATAAAAACTTTCTTTTAAGTGCATCGAATATTAAGAGAAGTTTGGTACTTGATAATTGTTTTGAGATATGGAGATGGTGATATTAGAGTCATGCTAGTTGAGTAGTTGTGAATTCGAGAAATACTTGTGTTGAAGTTTGTGATTCCCGTAGCATGCACGTATGGTGAACCGTTATGTGATGAAGTCGGAGCATGATTTATTTATTGATTGCCTTCCTTATGAGTGACGGTCGGGGATGAGCGATGGTCTTTTCCTACCAATCTATCCCCTAGGAGCATGCACGCAATACTTTGTTCGATAACTAATAGATTTTTGCAACAAGTATGTGAGTTCTTTATGACTAATGTTGAGTCCATGGATTATACGCACTCTCATCCTTCCACCATTGCTAGCCTCTCTAGTATCAGGCAACTTTCGCCGGGACCTTAAACCCACCATATACCTTCCTCAAAACAGCCACCATACCAACCTATTATGGTATTTCTATAGCCATTCCGAGATATATTGCCATGCAACTTTCCACCATTCCGTTATTATGACATGCTTCATCATTGTCATATTGCTTGCATGATCATGTAGTTGACATCGTATTTGTGGCAAAGCCACCGTTCATAATTCTTGATACATGTCACTGATGCATCATTGCACATCCTGGTACACCGCCGGAGGCATTCACATAGAGTCATATTTTGTTCTAAGTATTGAGTTGTAATTCTTGAGTTGTAAGTAAATAAAGTGTGATGATCATCATTATTAGAGCATTGTCCCAAGTGAGGAAAGGATGATGGACACTATGATTTCCCCACAAATCGGGATGAGACTCTGGACGAAAAAAGTGGCCAAAAAGAAAAAAGGCCCAAATAAAAAAATGAATGAGAGAAAAAGAGAGAAGGGACAATGCTACTATCCTTTTTCCACACTTGTGCTTTAAAGTAGCACCATGTTCTTCATATAGAGAGTGTCTTGAGTTATCACTGTCATATACTAGTGGGAATTTTTTATTATAGAACTTGGCTTGTATATTCCAATGACGGGCTTCCTCAAAATGCCCTAGGTATTCATGAGCAAGCAAGTTGGATGCGCACCCACTTAGTTTGTTTTGTTGAGCTTTCATATACTTATAGATCTAGTGCGTCCGTTGCGTGGCAATCCCTACTCACTCACATTAATATCTATTGATGGGTGTCTCCATAGCCCATTAATATGCCTAGTTGATGTGAGATTGTCTTCTCCACAACCACCATTCTATTCCACATATAGTGCTATATCCATGGCTCACGCTCATATGTTGCATGAAGATTGAAAAAGTTTGAGAATATCAAAAGTATGAAACAATTCCTTGGCTTGTCATCGGGGTTGTGCATGATTTAAATATTTTGTGTGGTGAAGATAGAGCATAGCCAGACTATATGATTTTGTAGGGATAACTTTCTTTGGCCATGTTATTTTGAGAAGACATGATTGCTTAGTTAGTATGCTTGAAGTATTATTATTTTTATGTCAATATTAAACTTTTATCTTGAATCTTTCGGATCTGAAAATTCATGCCACAATAAAGAAAAAATTACATTGAGAAATATGTTAGAAAGCTTTCCACATCAAAAATTCTTCTTTTATCATTTACCTACTCGAGGACGAGCAGGAATTAAGCCTGGGGATGCTTGATACGTCTCCAACGTATCTATAATTTTTGATTTCTCCATGCTATTATATTGTCATATTGCATGAGTTTATCCCTCTACATCATGTCATCTTACTTAAAGCATTACTCTGTTCTTATCAACTTAATACTCTAGATGCATGCTGGATAGCGGTCGATGTGTGGAATAATAGTAGTAGATGCAGAATCGTTTCGGTCTACTTGTCGCGGACGTGATGCCTATATACATGATCATACCTAGATATTCTCATAACTATGCTCAATTCTACCAATTGCTCGACAGTAATTCTTTTATCCACCGAGAGATCCCATCTTGGGGCCTTTTCCGGAGCTCCGCCGGAGGGGGCATCGATCACGGAGGGCCTCTACATCAACTCCATGGCCTCTCCGGTGATGTGTGAGTAGTTTACTTCAGACCTACGGGTCCATAGTTATTAGCTAGATGGCTTCTTTTCTCTCTTTCGATCTCAATACAAAGTTCTCCTCGGTCTTCTTGGAGATCTATTCGATGTAATCTTCTTTGGCGGTGTGTTTGTCGAGATCCGATGAATTGTGGGTTTATGATCAAGTTTATCTATGAACAATATTTGAATCTCCTCCGAATTCTTTTATGTTTGATTGGTTTATCTTTGCAAGTCTCTTCGAATTATCTGTTTTGGTTTGGCATACTAGATTGATCTTTCTTGCAATGGGAGAAGTGCTTAGCTTTGGGTTCAATCTTGCGGTGTCCTTTCCTAGTGACAGCAGGGGCAGCAAGGCACATATTGTATTGTTGCCATCGAGGATAAAAAGATGGGGTTTATATCATATTTCATGAGTTTATCCCTCTACATCATGTCATCTTACTTAAAGCATTACTCTGTTCTTATGAACTTAATACTCTAGATGCATGCTGGATAGCGGTCGATGTGTGGAGTAATAGTAGTATATGCAGAATCGTTTCGGTCTACTTGTCGCGGATGTGATGCCTATATACATGATCATACCTAGATATTCTCATAACTATGCTCAATTCTATCAATTGCTCGATAGTAATTCGTTTACCCACCATAATACTTATGCTCTTGAGAGAAGCCACTAGTTAAACCTATGGCCCCGGGTCTATCTTCCATCATATTAATATTCCAACACTTAGCTATTTCTATTGCCGTTTATTTTACTTTGCATCTTTATTTCTCTTTATCATAAAAATACCAAAAATATTATCTTATCATATCTATCAGATCTCACTCTCGTAAGTGACCGTGAAGGGATTGACAACCCCTTTATCGCGTTGGTTGCGAGGTTCTTATTTGTTTGTGTAGGTGTGTGGGACTCGAGCATGATCTCCTACTGGATTGATACCTTGGTTCTCAAAAACCAAGGGAAATACTTACGCTACTTTACTGCATCACCCTTTCCTCTTCAAGGGAAAACCAACACAATGCTCAAGAGGTAGCACTCACGCTCATGTATTGCGTGAAAATTGAAAAAGTTTGAGAACATCAAAAGTATGAAATAATTGCTTGGCTTGTCATCGGGGTTGTGCATGATTTAATATTTTGTGTGATGAAGATAGAGCATAGCCAGACTATATGATTTTGTATTGATAAGTTTCTTTGGCCATGTTATTTTGAGAAGACATGATTGCTTAGTTAGTATGCTTGAAGTATTATTATTTCTATGTCAATATTAAACTTTTTTTTGACTATTTTTTCCCAAGCCTGTTTATATCCGCTCCCACCGGGAGTCAAACCAAGAACCTGGGGTGCTACTAAGGTCAATGTTAAACTTTTATGTTGAATCTTTCGGATCTAAACATTCATGCTACAATAAAGAAAAATTACATTGAGAAATATGTTAGGAAGCATTCCACATCAAAAATTCCATTTTTATCATTTAGCTACTCAAGGACGAGCAGGAATTAAGCTTGGGGATGCTTGATACGTCTCCAACATATCTATAATTTTTGATTGTTCCATGCTATTATATTATCTGTTTTGGATGTTAATGGGCTTTATTTTACACTTTTATATTATTTTTGGGACTAACCTATTAACAGGAGGCCCAGCCCAAATTGCTGTTTTTTTGCCTATTTCAGTGTTTCACCGAAAAGGAATATCAAACGGAGTCCAAACGGAATGAAACCTTCGGGGGCGTTATTTTTGGAACAAATGTGATCCAGGGGACTTGGAGTGGACGTCGAGAAACAATCAAGGAGGCCACGAGGCAGGGGCGCGCCCACCCCCTGGGCACACCTGTAACGCCCCAAGACCGGAGCTTCAGATGCCTTCCAGGGTTTCCGGATTTTTCGTCATGTGAGTTGGTTTGGTTCGTTGCATTTAATCTTTGCATCATGTGCATTGCATCATATCATCATGCTATCATCTCATAAATCTTTTGCATCTCAACTAAATAAATGGCATGGATATTTGATCCATTTAAATCGAGGGAATTCACTCGTGATATCTCTTTATAACATATTGAAGCCTCTCAATATTATTAGAGAGCTATAATAAAAATATTCCATTCTTCTGGAATTAACCAAAACACACTTGAAAAATCCCCACTCCCTTTCTACTTCAAGTTTGGTCCCCAAACTTTGCCAACATTTCTTTTCCCATTTATCGAGGCTCCTCCTAAATTCTCAACATTTTTGGACTCTTCTAAATCCTAGTCCTTGTTCAAACCTTTTAAATTAAATTCAAATGACTTTGAATTTAATTCTTGCAATCTTGCCCACTCCATTTTTCTTGGGTCAAGCTCATTTTTGTGAGTCCGGGAAAATAATCCCCATGCCCAAATTCTTGTCCACTCATTTCTTTTCTCTCCTTTTCTTTCTTTGCTTTTCTGTTTTTAGTAGAGATTTGAAAAGAGAGAGAGAGATGGAGCCCAGCAGCCTGGGCCTCCCAACCTCCCGCGCCGGCCCAAGGCCAAGGCCCAGCCGCCCCCACCAATCCCTCCTAACGCTCGACCGAACCCTAGCCCGACCCCCTCGCAGACTCCCTCTCCCCGCGCGCCGCCAGAACGACCCCATCTCCCGATCCCCATCTCTCTCGCTTTCACCCTCTCCCGATCCCCATCTCTCCTCCTCCCCGTTCGTCTTTCTCGCCGGGAGCTCGAGCTCCGCCTGGAGACGACCTGCCCGCGCCCCTGCCGGCCCTCCTCCGACCTCATCCCCACGAGCACGGCCGCCGGGACGCCACTTCGCCGGTCCCCGTCGCTCCGCCTCTCCAGGGAACAGCAGGCGCGCCGCTCCACGCCAAGAGCAGCGCCTCGCATCGCCGCCTCCTCGCCATGGCGCCCTGCCGGCCGGCGAGCCCAAGCCTGCCGCCGCGCCGACCGAGTCTCCTTCCACCTCGCCTCTCTGCAACTCCCGTGGATGCCGTCCAGGGAACCCATGGCGTCGTCGTCTCAAGGCCGTCGCCGGTGGGTCCCTCCGCCATCTTCCTGGTCAAGTGACGCCAGGGCCGACCCCGCCGCGTTCCTCTACTCCTCTCGCCTCGAGCACCTGCCGCTGAACACCACCTTCGTCTTCTGCTGCTGCTTCACCGATGAGCACAGGCCGCCGCCGCGTTGCTTTGCCTTCGCCTCCCGGCTTCGTCCGCGAGAACGGTTACAGCCACTTGGGTTCGACAAGTTTCCGAGTACCACTGCATTTACCATGTACATCTGCACCGAGACGAGACCGCCAAGATGCATCCTGATGTCGCCGAAGACACGTGAACATCTACACGACGAACCAAGAACAACTACCGTCGACGTGCATTTTGCCAAGTACCACTACCGCCATCGCAAGAACGGGACCGGAAAGTTCGAAGACCCCAAGTACCACGACACCGATGACATGAACATCTACGGAATGTGTACGACTACGCGATGTGACGCCAAGTTCGATGACGACCGTGTACCCCTACCGCTCCTCGAACATGAACGTCTACTTCCTCTTCGACTCGTGAACGTCTACTTCCACTACTTCCACTACGAACGTCCCGAGAACGTCTACTTCCTCTACTTGGCACCGATCGAGAACCGTCCCGTTTGCACACTTCGAAGGTATAACCCGAGACGACGTCCGTGTAACGAATGCTTGCGATGTTTGGGATGCTCATGTTTGCACAGTGTCCAGATTGTCACTCGTTTCCTTGTCGCCAACTTGTGGGACACCTGGTATCCGGGAGTGCCCCGCCATCTTTTGCACGCATACGCATACTTCTCCTTTGCATCGGTATCTCAATCGAGTTACCGGAACCGAAACGCTGCCGTGGCATCGTTGTCGTTACCGTCATCGTGGCACCCTTTCTTTCCACCACGATGACGAAATGCCCCATATCTTATAACATGCCGACATTTTCATAAATATTGCACAAAACTTGCTCATGTCATTCGCATCATGATAATAACATTTAAATGGTTTAAATTGTTGTTGCACCAAATTGAGTAATGCATATGGGGATTTACTGGAATTGTTGTTTGGCGTTCCGGCCTCATTTAAACTTTCCTAGATAGGTAGTTTTACTTTGCTTCACCTCTTGCCCTGTTAATCAACATTTAATATTGTTGGGTACATAAACGAGATCAAACTAAATTACTTGTATGTGGTGTTTCGTCAATATGCAACGGAGTTGCATATTGAGCTCCACTTAATTTGTAGGATTGTTTGTGCACTTTGCCATGCCATGCATATTTAAACCGGACATGCATCATACTTGGTTGTGCATCATGCCATGTTTATGTGTTGGTTGTTTACTTTGTTGTGTGCTTCTTTTCCGGTGTTGCTTCTTCGGGTTGGTTCCGGTAACGTCGTGTTTGTGAGGGCCCGTTTGTCTATGTCCGTTTGTCTTCTTCATGGAATCGTTCTTCTTCCTTGCGGGATTTCAGGCAAGATGATCATACCCTCGAAATCACTTCTATCTTTGCTTGCTAGATGCTCGCTCTTTTGCTATGCCTATGCTGCGATACCTACCACATGCTTATCATACCTCCTATATCGTTGAACCAAGCTTCTAACCCACCTTGTCCTAGCAAACCGTTGATTGGCTATGTTACCACTTTGCTCAGCCCCTCTTATAGCGTTGCTAGTTGCAGGTGAAGATTGAAGTTTGTTCCTTGTTGGAACATGGAGATGTTGTTCTTTGTTGGAACATGTTTACTTGTCGGGATATCACTATATATCTTATTTAATTAATGCATCTATATACTTGGTAAAGGGTGGAAGGCTCGGCCTTATGCCTGGTGTTTTGTTCCACTCTTGCCGCCCTAGTTTCCGTCATATCGGTGTTATGTTCCCGGATTTTGCGTCCCTCACGCGTTTGAGCTATTATGGGAACCCCTTGACAGTTCGCCTTAAGTAAAGCTCTTCCAGCAATGCCCAACATTGGTTTTACCATTCGCCACCTAGCCTTTTCTTTCCCTTGGGTCGGCCAGCCCAAGGGTCATCATTATTTTACCCCCCCCCGGGCCAGTGCTCCTCTGAGTGTTGGCCCAAACTAGAGTCCTGTGCAGCGCCCCCTCGGGGAAACTCTGTGACGCCCGGGTATTTAAGCTACAGTGAACCTCTGCTAATGATGCCACGTCACCTCGTTTACTGTTGGTAAACTCGTGTTAGTTCAAAACGATTCAAATTCAAATTTAAAATATAGGCAAACAACAAAAGTTTTCAAATAATAAAACTAAAATGTTCTGGTTGTGCCAAATAATGCGTAGGTAATTATGGTGGAGAAACCACACTTGTATAAAATATGTAAATACTTAAAATGAATATAATAGTAGCAAAACAATTAGTTAAATGATTATAAAATAATAAACAATTACAAATGGTTTTATATTAGGTGCCAAGTTAATTGCGGTAGTGGCATAAGTATTAAAAATATTTTAGGTGCAACTTGGGTTTTTCATAAACACCGAAATTTAATAAAACAGAAAAGAAGAAAAGAAATAAAATAGAAAAACAAACTAACAAAAAAAAGAAAAAGAAACCCCCCAAACCC
>NC_041382.1:651386079-651394200 GCF_002162155.2 Triticum dicoccoides
CCGTCGCTCGCCGTCGTCCTCACCCCCTCCCCCTTTCCTGGACCGGAAGGGGCCCCCCTCCGTCGCCGCCGCGCCAACCCCCGCCGTCGCCGCCTGCCCTCGCTCAAGGGCCCGGCCCCGTGCCCCTGACGCCATTCCGGCGCAGCCCCGCCACCTCATCACCGTCGCTGGACCTCGCCGTACGCCACCATCACCGCACGAAGGCCTCGCCGTCGCCGGACCTCCCCACCGGGCCTCCTCATCTCCTCCCCGTCGGACTGCCTCCCCGCCACCGTTGCCGAACCGTCCCCGTCCTCCTCCCCGCCGGACCACATCGAGCCTCGCCGCCACCTCTGCTCGCCAACGCCGGTGAGGGCCGCACCCTCCTCGTCTCCTCTCTACCCCGTGTGCCACGACCTCATCCGTCGCTCGACGTTGCCACCTGACCCACGCGCCGGATGCACCCAGTGCATGCGCCCGCGCCCGCCGGCGGTGCTCTGTCCGCTTCTGTTGCGGCTCGCGCGCTGCCTGCGCCCCAACTCGGCGCCTCGCCCCGCGGCCATCTCCGCCTTCCCCTCGCCGCGCCGGGGGTGCGCCTTCGCCACCGCACACGCGCCCCGCGCCCGTGCCTCTGCACGCGGCCGCTCGCCCCGTTCCCCCCCTCCCGCACACCGCCCTACGCGGCCGCCATCGGCTGAGGCCATGGCCTCGACGACCCTGCTGGGCGAGCGCCCGTGCCCCCGCCCGATAACCCGTCGCCCGCACCCAGCGCCCACGCCCGCCCGTTAGCGCCCGAACCCGCTAGGCCCCCTGGGGCCAATGACATGGGGGTCCCACCCCAGAACGTTAAAAAAAACAATAAAAATAAAAATGCTAATTAATTAATTAATTAACTTAATTAATCATGTTTAATTAACCTAATTAATCTGTTAATTAAACTAACTAGGTTAATTAGTTAACAGTCAATGACTAACAGACCCCACATGTCAGGTTGACCAAGTCAACTCTGTTGACTGCTGATGTCAGCATGACCATGCTGATGTCATTAATCTGTTTTCCGAATTAATTAAATTCCAGAAATTAATAAAATCTTTAAAAAAATCATATCTTTTAATCCGTAACTCGGATTAAAATATTTTCAACATGAAAGTTGCTCAGAACGATGAGACGAATTC
Source organism: Triticum dicoccoides (assembly GCF_002162155.2). Lineage (NCBI taxonomy): Eukaryota > Viridiplantae > Streptophyta > Magnoliopsida > Poales > Poaceae > Triticum > Triticum dicoccoides. Next base: position 651,387,234 of record NC_041382.1, read on the forward strand.
GGATACGCAGTCCGTTCGTTCGCCACACACCCCTAACCTATCGAACTCGCAACTTTCCCCCTCCGGCTCCTCTGCCCGAAAACGCGAAACACCAGGAATACTTTCCCGGATGTTTCCCCCCTTAACCGGTACCACCTCATACCACGTTAGGGCACACCTAGCACCGCTCATTGTCACGTCACGCATTGTCATGTTTATGTTTGCATTGTATTCATTGTTTCTTCCCCCTCTTATCTCCAGTAGACTACGAGACCGACGCTGATGCCACCGAGTACGACTACGTCACCGACGACCCCTCCTTGTCTGAGCAACCAGGCAAGCCCCCCCTTTGATCACCAGATATCGCCTACTCTTTTCTCTATACTGCTTGCATTAGAGTAGTGTAGCATGTTACTGCTTTCTGTTATTCCTATCCTGATGCATAGCCTGTCCTTGCTACTATTGTTGTTACCATTACCTGCTATCCTACTGCTTAGTATAGGATGCTAGTGTTCCATCAGTGGCCCTACACTCTTGTCCGTCTGCCATGCTATACTACTGGGCCGTGATCACTTCGGGAGGTGATCACGGGCATATACGATATACTTTACACAGTTACATTACCTATGATACTGTTCGGAGATGGGGGCTGAAGGGGCAGGTGGCTCCATCCCGGTAGAGGTGGGCCTGGGTTCCCGACGGCCCCCGACTGTTACTTTGTGGCGGAGCGGCAGGGCAGGTTGAGACCACCTAGGAGACAGGTGGGCCTGGCCCTGGTCGGCGTTCGCGGATATTTAACACACTTAACGAGATCTTGGTATTTGATCTGAGTTGGCTACGAGCCTATACGCACTAACCATCTACGCGGGAGTAGTTATGGGTATCCCGGCGTCGTGGTATCAGCCGAAGCCTTCTTGACGTCAGCGACTGAGTGGCGCGCGCCGGGTTGGACTGCGTTAACGCAACTTCCTTTGTAATGGAGGTTGCTAGGTCTGCTCACCGGCCGCATACGCAACGTGCAGGTGTGCTAAGGGCGATGGGCCCAGACCCCTGTGCGCTTAGGTTTAGACCGGCGTGCTGACCTCTCTGTTGTGCCTAGGTGGGGCTGCGACGTGTTGATCTTCCGAGGCCGGGCATGACCCAGGAAAGTGTGTCCGGCCAAATGGGATCAAGCGTGTTGGGTAAGTTGGTGCACCCCTGCAGGGAAGTTAATCTATTCGAATAGCCGTGATCTTCGGTAATAGGATGACTTGGAGTTGTACCTTGACCTTATGACAACTAGAACCGGATACCTAATTAAACACACCCTTCCAAGTTCCACAGACAACCCGGTGATCGCTTTTCCACAGGGCGATGAGGAGAGGATCGCCGGGTAGGATTATGCTACTGGAGATGCTATTTGGAGTTGCTACTTGGAGATGCTACTTGGAGGACTTCAATCTACTCTCTTCTACATGCTGCAAGACGGAGGCTGCCAGAAGCGTAGTCTTCGATAGGACTAGCTATCCCCCTCTTATTCTGGCATTCTGCAGTTCAGTCCATCGATATGGCCTCCTTACACATATACCCATGCATATGTAGTGTAGTTCCTTGCTTGCGAGTACTTTGGATGAGTACTCATGGTTGCTTTCTCCCCCTTTTCCCCCCTTTCCTTTCGTTCTGGTTATCGCAACCAGATGCTGGAGTCCAGGAGCCAGACGCTACCGTCGACGACGACTACTACACCGGAGGTGCCTACTACTACGTGCAGCCCGCTGACAACGACCAGGAGTAGTTAGGAGGATCCCAGGCAGGAGGCCTGCGCCTCTTTCGATCTATATCCCAGTTTGTGCTAGCCTTCTTAAGGCAAACTTGTTTAACTTATGTCTGTACTCAGATTTTGTTGCTTCCGCTGACTCGTCTATGATCGAGCACTTGTATTCGAGCCCTCGAGGCCCCTGGCTTGTATTATGATGCTTGTATGACTTATTTATGTTTTAGAGTTGTGTTGTGATATCTTCCCGTGAGTCCCTGATCTTGATCGTACACATTTGCGTGCATGATTAGTGTACGATTGAATCGGGGGCGTCACAAGTTGGTATCAGAGCCGACTGCCTGTAGGAATCCCCCTTCCAACTCCTTGGCCGAAGTCGAGTCTAGACTTTACAAAACTTTTACTAACATGGCTGTGCGGCCCATGGGTCCACGTCGCCATTGGGTGGTATTAGGATCTTTTACTCCTCGACCTTTACTCTGGGATTCTGAACTCTCTTCTATTCGGGTTAAATGATTTTGCTAAAAACAAAACTAACTTTAGGTTCTCGCAAGTACTTTTTCCCGGAGAGCCCCTCACTTCAGATGATCGCCTGCTACATCAGAAGATTCCGAAGATACTCTCTGATGTTCTCTCGAGACTTTGTGCCCATCACTTTTGCTATTCCTGACCACCGATAAATCCGTATGGATAACTACTTACACTTGCCATTCATACGATCATCCCCCATTGATCTTGTTATTACAAGATACCCCGAAGTTTTCTTTACTGTTCCGAAAATACTTTGTGCCTACTGCCTAGCAGTTCTTTGCCACATGAATACCCCTTCAAATAAATCCTCGCACTTGTCGAGTATCCGCTCATCCCCAGTTGTTCATGTGTTTCACAAAAGTCTTCAAAATACTATTCGTTCTTCCGAAAATCCTCTGGAGCCTTTGGCTCTTGAAATTCTTGCTTGCTTGCATTATGGTTAAACCCATAAGTCTCGTAGTCTTATTGACATTCCTTGTCATTATCATTTTGAGTCTGTTGACTCAATATGTTTGCGAATACCCGCAATCATCATTGATCCTTATAAATTACCTTTCCGGCTGAGCTTCCATTCTTTTAACTGGAATTGGTTCTCGACCAATCCAATTGTCGTTAATTGTACCCTAAGGCTATTCAACTTATCCATCCCTAATCAGAGCATTGCTTTTGATCCCTTGATTTGGAAATCATAATTCCTTTGCATTTGACAATTGAGTTAGTCAGTTGTTTCTATAATCTGATCTCCTTGCATTCTTCTTCCTCTAGTTGAGTACCGATACTCGTATCAGATCCTTTGTGGACCACCAAGTCCTTTGTTGGATTGTTATCCGACAGTGTCCTTCACATTTGATCACCTTGTGAGTTCTTCCCCTGATACATAATGCCTTTGTTAAGTTGTATCCTCTGTTTGGCCAACCATGCTCTGCTTTCGGGCTTGTGTTATTTACTCTTGAAACTTGTGGTATATGTTTCTAAGAAGCCCCTATGGGTTGAACATATGCCTTCTCTAAACCGTGTGAACCCGAAAGTTTTCATGAGTCATACTCTTCTGGTGCTTCACCAGATAAAATTTCAACACTGCAACTTCATCGAACGTGAGAAGTGAATGAAAGGTTATGGATTGGAGAAGTGGGAGTCGACCTTGAACTTGTGTTCATGCCCATGGACACGATGTAGATCTTATCATTAAAGCTTCTCTTAAATAAATTATTCCTTTGGTATAAGTTCATCTTATATCTAGGATCTGGCCTTTTGCAACCGTGGTTCCGACCATGATTGTTCTTCTTTGATCTCATTTCTCGGACAAGTTAAAACAATTGTCTTCTATGGATCAATACACCAGTCCAACCTTTACTTTGATCTTGTGTCGAGTATTACCCCCCTGGTATCTCGAGATTATCATGGAACTGCATAACTTTTTATGAGTTCTTCATCAAGTGCTACCTTCCCACTGATTCCAATTTTTCGCGGGCTCTGAGTTATTGAACACTCAAAGACACCGATAACTGAACCGAGTCCGCTCTTCGGTTCAACAACTCTTCAGTAAGCTTCTATAAGTACGAGTTTGTACCCGATCACGCCATTCCTAGCCTGTTTGGCTATATCATTGTCGTGACGATTCTAACTGTGCTACCTGGTTCTTATTCTTAGAGCACCAATTTTCGACGATGAACTAACCTTACGTCGATCCTCATCGTCATATCATTTCGCCTTGAACAACAAGCTTGGTTTCGAGTTTGTGTCGTACCCTTGGTTCCAATAACCTTTCACTTCATCATTACTTGACTTGATGTCGTTACCGATCGATTACATCTTCATGAACTCTCGCGACAAAGGTGTCGTGATCATCAACATTCTGAGCTCATCCAGGATATCAATTGAATTCATGATGAGAAATACCATCCTTGCACTCGATGAATTGTATTATCATCGACCACTTTATTGCCCTCCCACCAACACAAGCTTGTTCATGTTTGGTGTTATACCTTGAGTTCCTTGCTATCCAGCAATTGTTCTTCTTTACCTTGGAGTATTACCATCCTTTATGTCAAGAATGTTTTGAGATTTGTTCCACCTCTTGAGAATTCTTGACATAGAAATACTTCTCACCATCACCATTCTTTCTTGGTCCCCGTGTTAATTCCAACAAGTGAACGGTGTTGTTTGGATTCTTTCCTTCTAGCAACCCTATTTTTTTGAAGTTAATGGTCGAAAGTTCATTCTTAGGCTATTGACTATTGAATCACCATTCTGACATTGGTCGTGCAACCCAACCCATATTTCGGGTGCACCTTTCAACCAATGTTTAATTGTGTATGTTTTCCTCGAGCATACATCATTATACCATTTGATCTGACAAATGTCATCTTCTTGTTCACATTATTGTGGAAATCCATCTTTTGAAAATCTCAATGAATTGTCGCTGAGTCAATCAGCCACCTCCTCACCTCTCCTTGGTTTAATGATGAACTATTGTTTCAAAAACCCGCTCCCATAGTCCATTTCTCGAGAATCTTGCAGTGTCATTTCGTCGATTTGTGTTGCACCTTTTCCTCTCGGACCCCCTGAGTCTGAGGTATCATGACACCAATTGGATATGGATCTCGGTCAGATATGATGGTTGGGACAACTTTCCAAGAGTTATGATGTTGGTCCTTTGATGACCCGGTAACATGATGTCATGCCTAGCACCCCCCCCCCCTGGGTGGAGGACCTATTGTTGTAGTATCCTTTTAGCAAGTTTAGCCAGTCTTCCATGAGGAAATTGTAAGGCTTATTCTACAAGTTATTCCTGATGGATCCTTCGTGTTTCCAAAGTCTGATCTTCACCTGAAGACCATGTCAATGCTATCTCGAAGCATGTCAATGGTACTCCTATTTGCAACAGGAACATTTGAAGCACGATGCTAGATTTTATTTATCATTTATCCTAACACCGTTGTATGGGTAATATCATGAGATTCTCCCCCCCCTAACTAAATGGTTTTCTACTTTATATCCTGTCATGGATATCTTGCTCTGCTTGTCCTTGGAAAGGATATACCCTTGAAATATGTGTTTAAACATATTTTCCTTTCCATTGTTCTGTTTAATCTGATGATCATATTTTTCTTCCATTGGTTTGTTTAAACCTTTTCTATGATCTATATGATATAAGCAGTAATAATCCATTGCTTGTGCAAACACCTCGATGTACAACTTTGTCTGTAAGACCCTGTTTCTAGTGTTGATGACATTTCGGTAGCCACCGACGGACGGGAACTTTGCCTATTGGTCCGCCTCGTCCAACGAGCAGGAAAATGGTTCTCTTCGTCCCTCGCCCTTGGTATCGACGTTGTTGCCGACTTAATCGACAGGCTACCCTCTGACATGCCTTGCTTGCATGATCGTGCAAGACGTCTCCGCCCTTCCTACTTTTAACCCACATGGTGGGCCCATAACCCACAGTTCCACCAGGATCGAAACCTGACTCTCCTGTACACCCTCATGTTTCCAAAGTTATTCCTCGCGCGTGGACTCGTATGAAATTCATGAGCCACCTACCGATGAGATCATCAATTCTGGTATCAGACGAATACGTATTCTCGTTGCTCTGAACCCCTTTCACCTTCTAATTAGGCATCAAACGCTTGCCTATCCGTTTGAAACTTCTCATGGTACCTCCTTACTTTGCTCTCGATATTTTCTTAAGTTTGAATTCGAGAGTACTTCCGCCACCTTCCTCGATGTTATCGACCAGATAATCGACCTTGTAGAGGTCTGTTCTTCCGGAAACCTATTCGTAAGTACGATGAAGATCCCGAAGGAAGGACGTCGACTTCATCATGATGACCGGAAGCAAAGGAATGAAGACATCAATGTATTGGACCGGTCTCTTCGAGAAGAGCAAGCCACAATGAGAAGATTCGTTAAAATTTCGTAACCAAATCCATTCCCCCTTACTCCCGCTCCTAAATCTCGGGACGATATTTCTTGTAGTGGAGGAGAATTGTGACGCCCGGGTATTTAAGCTACAGTGAACCTCTGCTAATGATGCCACGTCACCTCGTTTACTGTTGGTAAACTCGTGTTAGTTCAAAACGATTCAAATTCAAATTTAAAATATAGGCAAACAACAAAAGTTTTCAAATAATAAAACTAAAATGTTCTGGTTGTGCCAAATAATGTGTAGGTAATTATGGTGGAGAAACCACACTTGTATAAAATATGTAAATACTCAAAATGAATATAATACTAGCAAAACAATTAGTTAAATGATTATAAAATAATAAACAATTACAAATGGTTTTATATTAGGTGCCAAGTTAATTGCGGTAGTGGCATAAGTATTAAAAATATTTTAGGTGCAACTTGGGTTTTTCATAAACACCGAAATATAATAAAACAGAAAAGAAGAAAAGAAATAAATAGAAAAACAAACTAACAAAAAAAAGAAAGAAAAAGAAACCCCCCAAACCCCCGGGCCAACCGACCCAGCTAGCCAACCGGCCGGCCCAGTCGGCCAGCCCACCCCGGCCGGCCCACCTCTCCCCGCATAACCCCCCACCCCCCGACCAAACCCTAGCCTCGTCACCCCACTCACCCGCACGATCCCCATCTCTCCTCTCGCCCCCACTCCCCCCCGATCCAATCGGGATCGGGCCCGAACCCATCGCCGCCTCCCCGACGCATCACCGGCGCCGCCCCGCACGTCGCTCGCCATCG
>NC_041382.1:651394338-651488615 GCF_002162155.2 Triticum dicoccoides
GCCCTCGCTCAAGGGCCCGGCCCCGTGCCCCTGACGCCATTCCGGCACAGCCCCGCCACCTCATCACCGTCGCTGGACCTCGCCGTACGCCACCATCACCGCACGAAGGCCTCGCCGTTGCCGGACCTCCCCACCGGGCCTCCTCATCTCCTCCCCGTCGGACTGCCTCCCCGCCACCGTTGCCGAACCGTCCCCGTCCTCCTCCCCGCCGGACCACATCGAGCCTCGCCGCCACCTCTGCTCGCCAACGCCGGTGAGGGCCGCACCCTCCTCGTCTCCTCTCTACCCCGTGTGCCACGACCTCATCCGTCGCTCGACGTTGCCACCTGACCCACACGCCGGATGCACCCAGTGCATGCGCCCGCGCCCGTCGGCGGTGTTCTGTCTGCTGCTGTTGCGGCTCGCGCGCTGCCTGCGCCCCAACTCGGCGCCTCGCCCCGCGGCCATCTCCGCCTTCCCCTCGCCGCGCCGGGGGTGCGCCTTCGCCACCGCACACGTGCCCCGCGCCCGTGCCTCTGCACGCGGCCGCTCGCCCCGTTCCCCCCCGCCCCGCACGCCGCCTTACGTGGCCGCCATCGGCTGAGGCCATGGCCTCGACGACCCTGCTGGGCGAGCGCCCGTGCCCCCGCCCGATAACCCGTCGCCCGCACCCAGCGCCCACGCCCGCCCGTTAGCGCCCGAACCCGCTAGGCCCCCTGGGGCCAATGACATGGGGGTCCCACCCCAGAACGTTAAAAAAACAATAAAAATAAAAATGCTAATTAATTAATTAATTAACTAAGTTAATTAACTTAATTAATCATGTTTAATTAACCTAATTAATCTGTTAATTAAACTAACTAGGTTAATTAGTTAACAGTCAATGACTAACAGACCCCACATGTCAGGTTGACCAAGTCAACTCTGTTGACTACTGATGTCAGCATGACATCATGCTGATGTCATTAATCTGTTTTCCGAATTAATTAAATAATTAATTAAATTCCAGAAATTAATAAAATCTTTAAAAAAATCATATCTTTTAATCTGTAACTCGGATTAAAATATTTTCAACATGAAAGTTGCTCAGAACGACGAGACGAATCCGGATACGCAGTCCGTTCGTTCGCCACAGACCCCTAACCTATCGAACTCGCAACTTTCCCCCTCCGGCTCCTCTGCCCGAAAATGCGAAACACCGGGAATACTTTCCCGGATGTTTCCCCCCTTAACCGGTACCACCTCATACCACGTTAGGGCACACCTAGCACCGCTCATTGTCACGTCACGCATCGTCGTGTTTATGTTTGCATTGTATTCATTGTTTCTTCCCCCTCTTATCTCCGGTAGACTACGAGACCGACGCTGATGCCACCGAGTACGACTACGTCACCGACGACCCCTCCTTGTCTGAGCAACCAGGCAAGCCCCCCCTTTGATCACCAGATATCGCCTACTCTTTTCTCTATACTGCTTGCATTAGAGTAGTGTAGCATGTTACTGCTTTCCGTTATTCCTATCCTGATGCATAGCCTGTCCTTGCTACTACTGTTGTTACCATTACCTGCTATCCTACTGCTTAGTATAGGATGCTAGTGTTCCATCAGTGGCCCTACACTCTTGTCCGTCTGCCATGCTATACTACTGGGCCGTGATCACTTCGGGAGGTGATCACGGGCATATACGATATACTTTACACAGTTACATTACCTGTGATACTGTTCGGAGATGGGGGCTGAAGGGGCAGGTGGCTCCATCCCGGTAGAGGTGGGCCTGGGTTCCCGACGGCCCCCCGACTGTTACTTTGTGGCGGAGCGGCAGGGCAGGTTGAGACCACCTAGGAGACAGGTGGGCCTGGCCCTGGTCGGCGTTCGCGGATATTTAACACGCTTAACGAGATCTTGGTATTTGATCTGAGTTGGCTACGAGCCTATACGCACTAACCATCTACGCGGGAGTAGTTATGGGTATCCCGGCGTCGTGGTATCAACCGAAGCCTTCTTGACGTCAGCGACTGAGTGGCGCGCGCCAGGTTGGACTGCGTTAACGCAACTTCCTTTGTAATGGAGGTTGCTAGGTCTGCTCACCGGCCGCGTACGCAACATGCAGGTGTGCTAAGGGCGATGGGCCCAGACCCCTGTGCGCTTAGGTTTAGACCGGCGTGCTGACCTCTCTGTTGTGCCTAGGTGGGGCTGCGACGTGTTGATCTTCCGAGGCCGGGCATGACCCAGGAAAGTGTGTCCGACCAAATGGGATCAAGCGTGTTGGGTAAGTTGGTGCACCCCTGCAGGGAAGTTAATCTATTCGAATAGCCGTGATCTTCGGTAACAGGACGACTTGGAGTTGTACCTTGACCTTATGACAACTAGAACCGGATACCTAATAAAACACACCCTTCCAAGTTCCACAGACAACCCGGTGATCGCTTTTCCACAGGGCGACGAGGAGAGGATCGCCGGGTAGGATTATGCTACTGGAGATGCTATTTGGAGTTGCTACTTGGAGATGCTACTTGGAGGACTTCAATCTACTCTCTTCTACATGCTGCAAGACGGAGGCTGCCAGAAGCGTAGTCTTCGATAGGACTAGCTATCCCCCTCTTATTCTGGCATTCTGCAGTTCAGTCCACCGATATGGCCTCCTTACACATATACCCATGCATATGTAGTGTAGTTCCTTGCTTGCGAGTACTTTGGATGAGTACTCATGGTTGCTTTCTCCCCCTTTTCCCCCCTTTCCTTTCCTTCTGGTTGTCGCAACCAGATGCTGGAGTCCAGGAGCCAGACGCTACCGTCGATGACGACTACTACACCGGAGGTGCCTACTACTACGTGCAGCCCGCTGACGACGACCAGGAGTAGTTAGGAGGATCCCAGGCAGGAGGCCTGCGCCTCTTTCGATCTATATCCTAGTTTGTGCTAGCCTTCTTAAGGCAAACTTGTTTAACTTATGTCTGTACTCAGATTTTGTTGCTTCCGCTGACTCGTCTATGATCGAGCACTTGTATTCGAGCCCTCGAGGCCCCTGGCTTGTATTATGATGCTTGTATGACTTATTTATGTTTTAGAGTTGTGTTGTGATATCTTCCCGTGAGTCCCTGATCTTGATCGTACACATTTGCATGCATGATTAGTGTACGATTGAATCGGGGGCGTCACAAACTCGAGGTTTGGTTTTAGTTGTATGGAGCGCTCATCTGAGTGTGCCCTGAGAAAGAGATATGTGCAGCTCCTATCGGGATTTGTCGGCACATTCGGGCGGTGTTGCTGGTTTATTTTTACCCTGTCGAAATGTCTTGTTGTACCGGGATACCGAGTCTGATCGGAGGGTCTCGGGTGGAGGTCTATTCCTTCGTTGATCGTGAGAGCTTGTCATGGGCTAAGTTGGGACACCCCTACAGGGATTTGAACTTTCGAAAGCCGTGCCCGCGGTTATGGGCAGATGGGAATTTGTTAACGTCCGGTTGTAGAAAACCTAAAGTCTACCTTAATTAAAATGAATCAACCGCGTGTGTAACCGTGATGGTCTCTTTCCGGTGGGGGCCGGGAAGTGAACACGGTTGTTGGAGTTATGCTTGACGTAGGTTGTTCTAGGATCACTTCTTGATGATAGATTCTCGAACGTGCTTTGCTTTCTCTTCTCGCTCTCTTTTGCGCATGTTAGCCACCATATATGCTAGTCGCTTGCTGCAGCTCCACTTCATACCTTTACCTTACCCATAAGCTTAAATAGTCTTGATCGCGAGGGTGCGAGATTGCTGAATCCCCGTGGCTCATAGATACTTCCAAAACCAGCTTGCAGGTGCCGATGAGTCCATGCAGATGACGCAACCCAGCGCAGGAGGAGCTCGATGAAGATCTTGTCCTTTGTTTTGTTTCGTTTTAGTTGATCAGTAGTGGAGCCCAGTTGGGGTCGATCGGGGACCTTGTCGCATTTGGGGTTCTTCTTTTATTTTGGTTCCGTAGTCGGACCATGAGTGTATTTGGATGATGTAATGTTTATTCATGTAATTGTGTGAAGTGGCGATTGTAAGCCAACTATGTATCTCTTTCCATTATGTATTACATGGGTTGTGTGAAGATTACCTCACTTGCGACATATGCCTTCAATGCGATTATGTCTCTAAGTTGTGCCTCGACACGTGGGAGCTATAGTCGCATCGAGGGTGTTACAACACCCTCCACCCTCGTGGGCCCCTCGTTGCTCCACCGACCTACTTCTTCCTCCTATATATATCCATATACCTCGCAAACATCCAGGAGCACCACGAAACCCTATTTCCACCGTCGCAACCTTTTGTACCCAAGAGATCCCATCTTGGGGCCTTTTTCGGAGCTCCGCCGGAGGGGGCATTGATCATGGAGGGCCTCTACATCAAATCCATGGCCCCTCCAATGATGTGTGAGTAGTTTACTTCAAACCTTTGGGTCCATAGCTAGTAGCTAGATGGCTTCTTCTCTCTCTTTGGATCTCAATACAAAGTTCTCCTCGATTCTCTTCGAGATATATTCGATGTAATCTTCTTTTGCGGTGTGTTTGTCGAGATCCGATGAATTGTGGGTTTATGATCAAGTCTATGTATGAACAATATTTGAATCTTCTCTGAATTCTTTTATGTATGATTGGTTTATCTTTGCAAGTCTCTTTGAATTATCAGTTTGGTTTGGCCTACTAGATTGATCTTTCTTGCAATGGGAGAATCCAGTGTTGTCCTAGGATATCCCGGAGTACCCGTGTGATCATCCTACGGTCCGCCACCCAGGCTCAAAGGGATCATAAGATTATTCATGCTAGAAACTTCCTGTGCAGCCACAAGCTGATACGTCCATTTTGCATCATGCTTTTATATCGATATTTATTGCATTATGGGATGTTATTACACATTATGTCACAATACTTATGCCTATTCTCTCTTATTTTACAAGGTTTACATAAAGAGGGAGAATGCCGGCAGCTGGGATTCTGGGTTGGAAAATGAGCAAATATTAGAGACCTATTCTACACAGCTCCAAAAGTCCTGAAACTTCACGGAAGTCATTTTCAGAATATATAAAAAATACTAAGCACAAGAAGTTCCAGAGGGGGGCCACACCCTGCCCACGAGGGTGGAGGGCGCGCCCCTGCCTCGTGGGCCCCCTGGTGGCCCTCCGATGCCCATCTTCTGCTATATGGATTCTTTCGATGAGGAAAAATCATAAGCCAGCTTTTGGGACGAAACTCCGCCGCCACGAGGCGGAACCTTGGCAGAACCAATCTAGGGCTCCGGCGGAGCTGTTCTGCCGAGGACACTTCCCTCCGGGAGGGGGAAATCATCGCCATCGTCATCACCAATGATCCTCTCATCGGGAGGGGGTCAATCTCCATCAACATCTTCACCAGCACCATCTCCTCTCAAACCCTAGTTCATCCCTTGTATCCAATTCTTGTCTCTAAGTCTGGGATTGGTACCCGTGGGTTGCTAGTAGTGTTGATTACTCCTTGTAGTTGATGCTAGTTGGTTTATTTGGTGGAAGATCATATGTTCAGATCCTATATGCATATTAATACCTCTCTGATTATGAACATGAATATGCTTTGTGAGTAGTTACGTTTGTTCCCGAGGACATGGGAGAAGTCTTGCTATTAGTACTCATGTGAATTTGGTATTCATATATTTTGATGAGATGTATGTTGTCTCTCCTCTAGTGGTGTTATGTGAACGTCGACTACATGACACTTCACCATTATTTGGGCCTAGAGGAAGGCATTGGGAAGTAATAAGTAGATGATGGGTTGCTAGAGTGACAGAAGCTTAAACCCTAGTTTATGCGTTGCTTCGTAAGGGGCTGATTTGGATCCATATGTTTCATGCTATGGTTAGGTTTACCTTAATACTTTTGTTGTAGTTGCGGATGCTTGCAATAGAGGTTAATCATAAGTGGGATGCTTGTCCAAGTAAGGACAAAACCCAAGCACCGGTCCACCCACATATCAGATTATCAAAGTACCAAACGCGAATCATATGATCGTGATGAAACCTAGCTTGACGATAATTCCCATGTGTCCTCGGGAGCGCTTTTCTCTATATAAGAATTTGTCCAGGCTTGTCCTTTGCTACAAAAAGGATTGGGCCACCTTGCTGCACTTTATTTACTTTTGTTACTTGTTGCTCGTTACAAATTATCTTATCACAAAACTACCTGTTACCTATAATTTCAGTGCTTGCAAAGAATACCTTGCTGAAAACCGCTTATCATTTCCTTCTGCTCCTCGTTGGGTTCTACACTCTTACTTATCAAAAGGACTACGATAGATCCCCTCTACTTGTGGGTCATCAAGACTCTTTTCTGGCGCCGTTGCCGGGGAGTGAAGCTCCATTGGTAGGTGGAATTTGGTAAGGAAAAATTTATATAGTGTGCTGAAATTTACTGTCACTTGTTGCTATGGAAAGTAATCCTCTGAGGGGCTTGTTCGGGGTATCTTCACCCCGACCAGTAGAGCAAAGAGTTGCTCCTCAACCTATTGAACCTACTGAAAATGAAAATGTCTACTTTGAGATTCCTTCGGGTATGATAGAAAAACTGCTAGCTAATCCTTTTGCAGGAGATGGAACAATGCATCCTGATGAGCACCTAATATATGTGGATGAAGTTTGTGGATTATTTAAGCTTGCAGGTGTGCCCGATGATGTTATTAAGAAGAAGGTCTTCCCTTTATCTTTAAAGGGAGATGCATTGACATGGTATAGGCTATGTGATGATATGGGATCATGGAACTACAAACGATTGAAATTGGAATTTCATCAGAAGTTTTATCCTATGCATCTTGTTCATCGTGATCACAATTATATATATAATTTTTGGCCTCACGAAGGAGAAAGCATCGCTCAAGCTTGGGGGAGGCTTAAATCGGTATTATATTCATGCCCCAATCATGAGCTTCCAAGAGAAATAATTATTCAAAATTTATATGCTCAGCTTTCTGATAACAATCGCACCATGCTCGATACTTCGTGTGCTGGCTCTTTTATGATGAAGACTATTGAATTCAAATGGGATTTATTGGAAAGAATTAAACGCAACTCTGAATATTGGGACCTCGACGAAGGTAAGAAGTCAGGTATGACACCTAAGTTTGATTGTGTTCAATCTTTTATGGATACCGATGTTTTCCGTAAATTTAGCACTAAATATGGACTTGACTCTGAAATAGTAGCTTCTTTCTGTGAATCTTTTGCTACTCATGTTGATCTCCCTAGGGAGAAGTGGTTTAAATATCATCCTCCCATAGAAGTAAAAGTAGCTGCACCTATTAAAGTTGAAGAAAAGACTGTCACTTATAATGATCCTATTGTTCCTACTGCTTATGTTGAGAAACCACCTTTTCCTATTAGCATAAAACATCATGCTAAAGCTTCAATTGTGGTTCGTAAAAGCAATATTAGAACCTATACACCTCCTGAGCAAATTGAAGTTGAACCTAATATTGCTATTGTTAAAGATCTCTTGTTTGATAATATTGATGGGCATGTTATTCATTTCTGTGATGAGACTGCTAGAATTGCTGAACCTTGTGCTAAAGATAAACATAGACCCGTGGTAGGCATGCCTGTTATTTCTGTTAAAATAGGAGATCATTGTTATCATGGCTTATGTGATATGGGTGCCAGTGATAGTGCTATACCTCATGACTTATACAAAGAAATTATGCATGATATTGCACCTGCTGAGATAGAAGGTATTGATGTCACAATTAAACTTGCCAATAGAGATACTATTTCACCAATTGGAATTGTTAGAGATGTTGAAGTCTTGTGTGGGAAAACTAAATATCCTGCTGATTTTCTTGTTTTTGGTTCCCCACAAGATAGCTTTTGTCCCATTATATTTGGTAGACCCTTCTTGAACACAATTAATGCTAGGATAGATTACGAAAAGGATGTTGTTACTATTGGTTTAGGTGATATGTCTCTTGAGTTTAATTTATCTAAATTTCGTAGACAACACCGTGAAGAGGAATTGCCTAGTAAAGATGAAATTATTGGTCTTGCTTCTATTGCCATGCCTCCTAGTGATCCTTTAGAACAATATTTGCTAGACCATGAAAATGATATGTTTATGAATGAGATAAGTGAAATAGATGACGTATTCTTTAAATAGGAACCCATCCTGAAACATAATTTGCCTATTGAAATCCTAGGGGATACTCCTCCACCCAACGGTGATCTCGTGTTTGAGCTCAAACCGTTACCTGATACTCTTAAATATGCTTATCTTGATGAGAAAAAGATATATCTTGTTATTATTAGTGCTAACCTTTCAAAGCATGAAGAAGAGATATTATTGAAAACTCTGAAGAAGCACTGTGCTGCTATTGGATATACTCTCGATGATCTTAAGGGCATTAGTCCCACACTACGTCAACACAAAATAAATTTGGAGAAAGATGCCAAACCAGTTCGTGATCACCAACAACGGCTGAATCCTAAGATGAAAGAAGTGGTAAGAAAGGAATTACTAAAGATCCTTGAGGCAGGTATAATTTATCCCGTTGCTGATAGTCAGTGGCTATGTCCTGTCCATTGTGTCCCTAAAAAGGGATGTATTACTATCGTTCCTAATGATAAAGATGAATTGATTCCGCAAAGAATTATTATAGGTTATAGGATGGTAATTGATTTCCGCAAATTAAATAAGGCTACTAAAAAAGATTATTACCCCTTACCTTTTATTGATCAAATGCTAGAAAGATTATCCAAACATACACATTTTTGCTTTCTAGATGGTTATTATGGTTTCTCTCAAATACCTGTGTCAGCTGATGATCAATCTAAGACCACTTTTACTTGCCCATCCGGTACTTTTGCTTATAGACGTATGCCTTCGGGTTTATGTAATGCACCTGCTACCTTCCAAAGATGCATGATGGCTATATTCTTTGACTTTTGTGAAAAGATTTGTGAGGTTTTCATGGACGATTTCTCTGTCTATGGATCCTCTTTTGATGATTGCTTAAGCAACCTTGATCGAGTTTTGCAGAGATGTAAAGAAACTAACCTTGTCTTGAATTGGGAGAAGTGCCACTTTATGGTGAATGAAGGTATTGTCTTGGGGCATAAAGTTTTTGAAAGAGGTATTGAAGTTGATAAAGCTAAGGTTGATGCTATTGAAAATATGCCATGCCCCAAGGACATCAAAGGTATAAGAAGTTTCCTTGGTCACACCAGTTTTTATAGGAGGTTCACTAAGGACTTCTCAAAAATTTCTCGGCCTCTGACTAATTTATTACAAAAAGATATACCATTTGTTTTTTATGATGATTGCGTAGAAGCATTTGAAATACTTAAGAAAGCATTGATCTCTGCACCTATTGTTCAACCACCTGATTGGAATTTACCCTTTGAAATTATGTGTGATGCTAGTGATTATGCTGTAGGTGCTGTTCTAGGGCAAAGAGTTGATAAAAAATTAAATGTTATTCAATATGCTAGTAAAACTCTAGACAATGCTCAGAGAAATTATGCTACTACTGAAAAAGAATTCTTAGCAGTTGTATTTGCTTGTGATAAGTTCAGACCTTATAGTGTTGATTCTAAAGTAACTATTCACATGGATCATGCCGCAATTAAATATCTTATGGAAAAGAAAGATGCTAAACCTAGACTCATTAGATGGGTTCTCTTGCTACAAGAATTTGATTTGCATATTATTGATAGAAAGGGAGCTGAGAACCCCGTTGCAGACAACTTGTCTAGGCTAGAGAATGTTCTTAATGACCCACTACCTATTGATGATAGCTTTCCTGATGAACAATTAAATGTCATAAATGCTTCTCGTACTGCTCCATGGTATGATGATTATGCTAATTACATTGTTGCTAAATTTATACCACCTAGTTTCACATACCAGCAAAAGAAATTTTTTTCTATGATTTGAGACATTACTTTTGGGATGACCCACATCTTTATAAAGAAGGAGTAGATGGTGTTATTAGACGTTGTGTACCTGAGTATGAACAGGAACAGATCCTACACAAGTGTCACTCCGAAGCTTATGGAGGGCACCACGCTGGAGATAGAACTGCACATAAGGTATTGCAATCCAGTTTTTATTGGCCTACTCTCTTCAAGGATGCCCGTAAGTTTGTTGTATCTTGTGATGAATGTCAAAGAATTGGTAATATTAGTAGACGTCAAGAAATGCCTATGAATTATTCACTTGTTATTGAACCATTTCATGTTTGGGACTTTGATTATATGGGACCTTTTCCTGCCTCCAATGGGTACACACATATTTTAGTTGCTGTTGATTACGTTACTAAGTGGGTAGAAGCTATTCCAACTAGTAGTGCTGATCATAACACCTCTATTAAGATGCTTAAAGAAGTCATTTTTCCAAGGTTTGGAGTCCCTAGATATTTAATGACTGATGGTGGTTCAAATTTTATTCATGGTGCTTTCCGTAAAATGCTTGCTAAATATGATATTAATCATAGAATTGCATCTCCTTATCACCCATAGTCTAGTGGTCAAGTAGAATTGAGCAATAGAGAACTCAAATTAATTTTGCAAAAGACTGTTAATAGATCTAGAAAGAATTGGTCCAAGAAACTTGATGATGCATTATGGGCCTATAGAACTACATATAAAAATCCTATGGGTATGTCTCCGTATAAAATGGATTATGGAAAAGCATGTCACTTACCTCTCGAACTAGAACATAAGGCTTATTGGGCTATTAAAGAGCTCAATTATGATTTCAAACTTGCCGGTGAGAAGAGGTTATTTGACATTAGCTCACTTGATGAATGGAGAACCCAAGCCTATGAGAATGCCAAATTATTTAAAGAAAAAGTTAAAAGATGGCATGACAAAAGAATACAAAAGTGTGAGTTTAATGTAGGTGATTATGTATTGCTATACAACTCTCGTTTAAGATTTTTTGCAGGAAAACTTCTCTCTAAATGGGAAGGTCCTTACGTTATCGAGGAAGTCTATCATTCCGGTGCCATAAAAATCAACAACTTCAAAGGCACAAATCCGAAGGTGGTGAACGGTCAAAGAATTAAACATTATATCTCAGGTAATCCTATAAATGTTGAAACCAATGTTATTGAAACCGTAGCCCCGGAGGAATACATAAGGGACACTTCCCGGAACGTTTCAGACTCCAAAAAGGAATAGGTATGTGGTACGGTAAGTAAACCGACTCCAAAACCATTCTAACGGCAATTTTCCTCCATTTTGGAATATTTAGAAAAATAGAAAAATAAGAAGCAGTCCGGGAAGGACACGAGGGCTCCATGAGGGTGGAGAGTGCGCCCTACCCCCCTGGGCGCGCCCTACCTCGTGGGCACCTCGTGTGCTCTCCGGACTCCGTTTTCTTACACGATACGTATTTCGGTCGGTAAAAATTCATTATATAATCCCCCGAAAGTTTTGACCACAGTATCAGGCAAAAATCTCATGTTCTTGTTTCGAGCTGTTTCTGCTGCAGATTAGAGCAATATGTCATGCCATGATTTGGAAGGAGAAAGCTATGTGGCGAATTATCTTGTAGATCCTAAGGTCTATGGGGACGTGGAGCATTGTGGTTGGACTATGGAAGAGAAGAGGACTTTGAACCCAGGGGAAAGGAGGAGACGAGTTGAGATGAAGATGAAGTCCCATTACCTCAACCTGGGGACATGCATGTGGAGTTGAAAAAGGCAAGCCTCCCTGATAGAGCAAAGAAACCTAAGATCGAGTTTACCCCTTTTCGCCTCTTGCAGGAAAACAAACAGGAATCTTGCAAGAAGATATTAAGCCTTGAGCAGGAGATCGATGACCTAAGGGATCAAAATTCTGTCCTCAAGCGCAAATTAAGGAAGACGCCTACGCCATCAACAAAACCAGCACCCTCTTCACCAACAAAAAAGGAGATATAATCACATGGGTATGGGCACTCCCCTTGGCAACCGCCAAGCTTGGGGGAGTGCCCCGATATCGTATCACCATCACTTTTATCTTTACCGTTTTTCTTAGTTTGATCCTTTTGATAATATTTTGATCTAGTAGAATAAAAGTTCTTAGTATGATCTAGTTTTGAGTTTTGCTTTATGATCCCTCTATGTAATCGAGTCCGTGAGCTATATATAGTAAAGATTAGTGTTGAGTCAAGGGCTTGATTATTTTGCCATGATCTTGAGTGAATAAAATAAAAGAGAAAGAATAAAAAGAAACAAAGATATCATATGGATCTTATGGAGAGTAATGAGCTCATGTAGAAAGAGTTTGATGAATAAAAGTTGTTGACAGTTGACAAACATAGTTTTGGTCATTGTTGCAATTAATAGGAAGTAATAAAGAAAGAGAGGTCTTCACATATAAATACACTATCTTGGACATCTTTTATGATTGTGAGCACTCATTAAAATATGACATGCTAAAGAGTTGACGTTGGACAAGGAAGACAACGTAATGGGTTATGTTTTCTTACATCTAAGATAAATTATATTGTCATGGATCATCCAACATGATTGAGCTTGCCTTTCCCCCTCATGCTAGCCAAATTCTTTGCACCAAGTAGAGATACTACTTGTGCTTCCAAACACCCTTAAACCAGTTTTGCCATGAGAGTCCACCATACCTACCTATGGATTGAGTAAGATCCCTCAAGTAAGTTGTCATCGGTGCAAGCAATAAAAATTGCCCTCTAAATATGTATGACTTATTAGTGTGGGAGAAAATAAGCTTTATACGATCGTGTGATATGGAAGAAATAAAAGCGACGGACTGCATAATAAAGGTCCATATCACAAGTGGCAATATAAAGTGACGTTCTTTCGCATTAAGATTTTGTGCATCCAACCATAAAAGCGCATGACAACCTCTGGTTCCCTCTGTGAAGGGCCTATCTTTTACTTTTATCTCCTACCTTGCATAAGAGTCATGGTGATCTTCACCCTTCCTTTTTTACATTTTTTCTTTTGGCAAGCACGACATGTTGGAAAGATCCTGGTATATATGGCTAATTGGATGTGAGTTTTTATCAACTATTATTGTTGACATTACCCTTGAGGTAAAATGTTGGGAGGCAAAACTATAAGCCCCTATCTTTCTCTGTGTCCGATTAAAACTCCATACCCATAAGTATTGCGTGAGTGTTAGCAATTGTGAAACACTATATGATAGTTGAGTATGTGAACTTGCTGAAAAGCTCTTATATTGACTCTTTCCTATGTTATGATAAATTGCAATTGCTCCAATGACTGAGATTATAGTTTGTTAGTTTTCAATGAAGTTTATGATTCATACTTGAAATTGTGATTGAATTGTTACTCTAGCATAAGAGATCATATGACAAGAATTATATAAGTTGCTGTTCCAAGAATGATCATAATGCCCTCATGTCCGTATTTTATTTTTATCGACACCTCTATCTCTAAACATGTGGACATATTTTTCGATTTCGGCTTTCGCTTGAGGACAAGCGAGGTTAAGCTTAGGGGAGTTGATACCTCCATTTTGCATCATGCTTTTATATTGATATTTATTGCATTATGGGTTGTTATTACACATTATGTCACAATACTTATGCCTATTCTCTCTTATTTGACAAGGTTTACATAAAGAGGGAGAATGCCGGCAGCTGGGATTCTGGGCTGGAAAAGGAGCAAATATTAGAGACCTATTCTACACAGCTCCAAAAGTCCTGAAACTTCACTGAAGTCATTTTCAGAATATATAAAAAAGATTGAGCGCAAGAAGTTCCGGAGGGGGGCCACACCCTGCCCACGAGGGCGGGGGTGCGCCCTACCCCCCTGGGCGCGCCCCCTGCCTCGTGGCCCCCCTGGTGGCCCTCCAATGCCCATCTTATGCTATATGGAGTCTTTCGATAAGGAAAAAAAATCATAAGCCAACTTTCGGGACGAGACTCCGCCGCCACGAGGCGGAACCTTGGCAGAACCAATCTAGGGCTCTGGTGAAGCTGTTCTGCCGGGGACACTTCCCTCTAGGAGGGGGAAATCATCGCCATCGTCATCACCAACGATCCTCTCATCGGGAGGGGGTCAATCTCCATCAACATCTTCACCAACACCATCTCCTCTCAAACCCTAGTTCATCTCTTGTATCCAATTCTTGTCTCTAAGTCTGGGATTGGTACCTATGGGTTGCTAGTAGTGTTGATTACTCCTTGTAGTTGATTCTAGTTGGTTTATTTGGTGGAAGATCATATGTTCAGATCCTATATGCATATTAATACCCCCCTGATTATGAACATGAATATGCTTTGTGAGTAGTTACGTTTGTTCCTGAGGACATGGGAGAAGTCTTGCTATTAGTAGTCATGTGAATTTGGTATTCGTTCGATATTTTGATGAGATGTATGTTGTCTCTCCTCTAGTGGTGTTATGTGAACATCGACTACATGACACTTCACCATTATTTGGGCCTAGAGGAAGGCATTGGGAAGTAATAAGTAGATGATGGGTTGCTAGAGTGACAGAAGCTTAAACCCTAGTTTATGCGTTGCTTCGTAAGGGGCTGATTTGGATCCATATGTTTCATGCTATGGTTAGGTTTACCTTAATACTTTTGTTGTAGTTGTGGATGCTTGCAATAGAGGTTAATCATAAATGGGATGCTTGTCCAAGTAAGGACAACACCCAAGCACCGGTCCACCCACATATCAGATTATCAAAGTACCGAACACGAATCATATGATCGTGATGAAACCTAGCTTGACGATAATTCCCATGTGTCCTCGGGAGCGCTTTTCTCTATATAAGAATTTTCCAGGCTTGTCCTTTGCTACAAAAAGGATTGGGCCGCCTTGCTGCACTTTATTTACTTTTGTTACTTGTTGCTCGTTACATATTATCTTATCACAAAACTACCTGTCAACTATAATTTCAGTGCTTGCAGAGAATACCTTGCTGAAAACTGCTTATCATTTCCTTCTGCTCCTCCTTGGGTTCGACACTCTTACTTATCGAAAGGACTACGATAGATCCCCTATACTTCTGGGTCATCACTTAGCTTTGGGTTCAATCTTGCGGTGCTCCATCCCAGTGAGGGAAAGGGAAACGACACTTATTGTATTGTTGCCATCGAGGATAAAAAGATGGGGTTTACATCATATTGCATGAGTTTATCCCTCTACATCATGTCATCTTGCTTAAGGCGTTACCCTATTCTTATGAACTTAATACTTTAGATGCATACTGGATAGCGGTCGATGTGTGGAGTAATAGTAGTAGATGCAGAATCGTTTTGGTCTACTTGTCACGGACATGATGCCTATATACATGATCATACCTAGATATTCTCATAATTATTCGCTTTTCTATCAATTGCTCGACACTAATTTGTTCACCCATCGTAATACTTATGCTATCTTGAGAGAAGCCACTAGTGAAACCTATGGCCCCCGGGTCTATTCTCCATCATACAAGTTTCCAATCTATTTTATTTTGCAATCTTTACTTTCAATCTATATCATAAAAATACCAAAAATATTTATCTTATTGTTATTATCTCTATCAGATCTCACTCTTGCAAGTGGTCGTGAAGGGATTGACAACCCTTTTATCGCGTTGGTTGCGAGGTTCTTATTTGTTTGTGTAGGTAGGAGGTGACTCGCGCGTGGTCTCCTACTGGATTGATACCTTGGTTCTCAAAAACTGAGGGAAATACTTACGCTGCTTTACCGCATCACCCTTTCCTCTTCAAGGGAAAACCAACGCAGTGCTCAAGAGGTAGCAGACGCCTCTGCCTCCAGATGCGTGGAGGCCGCCCTTTTCTTCCCTCCCCCTTCAGAGGGAGAATCGCTTTCCTCCTCTTCCTTGTCATCAGTGGCGGGAGGGGAGTGGGTGTCGGCGTCTTCGAACGTCACATCCGAAGTGCCCTTACGGCGGAGACCACCCCTGGTCCCCTTGGCCTTCTTTTCCGGCGCCTGATAGGGCGCTGGAACCAGCATCTTCGTAGAAGCGGGATTGCTGGTTCTTCGGGCAGCGGAGCCGGACACTGAATTCGCTCTGCCTTCTTTGTCCATCCCTAAAAAAACAAAACAGGGAAGTTTAGACATCTTCCTTGAGTCTACAAGTAAAGGGTAGACCTTGAAATACGGAACACTTACCGCACTAGCGGGATGGGCCAGGTCATGCCCATGGTCCTTGGTCGTCACCGGCCACGTCTCGTTGGCCTTGAAGAGCACCTTCCAGATGTCTTCGTGCGTAGTGTCGAAGAACTGTTGCAAGGTCCAGTGCTTGGCCGGGTCGAACTCCCACAAGTGGCAAGTCCGGCTTTGGCACAGCAGGATCCGGCGAGCGAGCATCACCTGAATCACATTGACAAGCTTGACGTCCTTGTCCACCATGCGCTTGATGCGCGTTTGGAGTGATGTCAGTTCGTCCGACGAAGACTAGTCCAGGCCCTTCTCTAGCCAGGAGATGAGCCGCATCGGGGTGCCGGACTGGAATTCAGGAGCTGCGGCCCAGGTGGTATCACGAGGCTGTGTGACATAGAACCACTATTGTTGCCACCCCTTGACGGTCTCCACAAAGGTACCTTTGGGCCATGTGACATTGGGCAGCTTGCTCACCATGGTGCCTCCGCACTCTGCATGTTGGCCATCCACCACCTTCAGCTTCACGTTGAAGACCTTCAGCCACAGTCCGAAGTGGGAAGGGATACGGAGGAAGGCCTCACACACGACAATGAATGCCGAGACGTTGAGGAAGGAATTGGGGGGCAGATCATGAAAATCTAGCCCATAGTAGAACATGAGACCACGGACGAAGGGGTGGAGAGGAAATCCCAGCCCACTGATGAAGTGGGGGATGAACACGACCCTCTCATGGGGCTCTGCGGTGGGCACGATCTGTCCCTTTGCTGGAAGCTGGTGGGCGATTTCTTTGGCCGGAAGCCGGTGGGTGATGTCCTTCTCCTTGATAGAGGACACCATCCACTTGAAGGAAATATGCCCTAGAGACAATAATAAAGTTATTATTTATATCTCCTTATATCATGATAAATGTTTATTATTCATGCTAGAATTGTATTAACCGGAAACTTAGTACATGTGTGAATACATAGACAAACAGAGTGTCACTAGTTTTCCTCTACTTGACTAGCTCATTGAATCAATGATGGTTATGTTTCCTAACCACAGACATGAGTTGTCAATTGATTAATGGGATCACATCATTAGAGAATGATGTGATTGACTTGACCCATCCGTTAGCTTAGCACGATGATCGTTTAGTTTGTTGCTATTGCTTTCTCCATAACTATACATGTTCTTATGACTATGAGATCATGCAACTCCCGAGTACCGGAGGAACACTTTGTGTGCTACCAAATGTCACAATGTAACTGGGTGATTATAAAGGTGCTCTACAGGTGTCTCCGATGGTGTTTGTTGAATTGGCATGGATCAAGATTAGGATTTGTCACTTCGATTGTCGGAGAGGTATCTCTGGGACCACTCAGTAATGTACATCACTATAAGCCTTGCAAGCAATGTAGCTAATGAGTTAGTTACGGGATGTACCATTATAGAACGAGTAAAGAGACTTGCCGGTAATGAGATTGAACTAGGTATTGAGATACCGACGATCGAATCTCGGGCAAGTAACATACCGATGACAAAGGGAACAACGTATATCGTTATGCGGTTTGACCGATAAAGATCTTTGTAGAATATGTAGGAACCAATATGAGCATCCAGGTTCCACTATTGGTTATTGAGTGGAGACATGTCTCGGTCATGTCTACATAGTTCTTGAACCCGTAGGGTCCGCACGCTTAACGTTCGATGACGATCGGTATTACGAGTTTATGTGTTTTGATGTACCGAAGGTAGTTTGGAGTCCCGGATTTGATCACGGACATGATGAGGAGTCTCGAAATGGTCGAGACATAAAGATCGATATATTGGAAGCCTATGTTTGGACATCGGAATGGTTCCGGATGAGTTCGGGCATTTTCCGGAGTACCGGGAGGTTACCGGAACCCCCTGGGGAGTATATGGGCCTTATTGGGCCTTAGTGGAAAAGAGGAGAGGGAAGGAAAAGGTCGGAGGCGTGCCCCCTAGCCCAATCCGAATTGGGAGGGGGCCGCCCCCTTCCTTTCTCCTCTCCTCCCCTTCCTTCTTTCCTAGTCCTACTACATGGAAGGGGGGAATCCTACTCATGGTGGGAGTAGGACTCCCCTAGGGCGCGCCATAGAGAGGGCCGGCCCCTCCCCTCCTCCACTCCTTCATATACGAGGGAGGGGGCACCCCATAGACACACAAGTTGATCATTGATCTTTTAGCCGTGTGCGGTGCCCCCCACCACCATAATCAACCTCGGTCATACCGTAGCGGTGCTTAGGCGAAGCCCTGTTCCGGTAGCATCATCATCAACGTCATCACGCCGTCGTGCTAACGAAACTCTCCCTCGAAGCTCTACTGGATCATGAGTTCGCGGGACGTCACCGAGCCAAACGTGTGCAGATCGCGGAGGTGTCGTACCTTCGGTGCTAAATCGGTCGATCGTGAAGACATACGACTACATCAACCGCGTTGTCATAACGCTTCCACTTACGCTCTATGAGGGTACGTAGACGATACTGTCCCCTCTCGTTGCTATGCATCACCATGATCTTGGTGTGCGTAGGAATTTTTTTTGAAATTACTGCGTTCCCCAACAGTGGCAACCGAGCTAGGTTTATGCGTAGATGTTATATGCACGAGTAGAACACAAAGGAGTTGTGGGCGTGGGTATATACATATTGCTTGCCGTCACTAGTTGATTCTTGATTCAGCGGCATTGTTGGATGAAGTGGCCCAGACCGACATTACGCATACGCTTACGCGAGACTGGTTCTACCGACGTGCTTCGCACACAGGTGGCTAATGGGTGTCTGTTTCTCCAGCTTTAGTTGAATCAGATTCAATGAACAGGGTTCTTTCTGAAGATCAAAAAGCAATCACTATACCGCCTTGTGGTTTTTGATGCGTAGATAAGAACGGTTCTTGCTCTGCCCGTAGCAGCCACGTAAAACTTGCAACAACAAAGTAGAGGACGTCTAACTTGTTTTTGCAGGGCATGTTGTGATGTGATATGGTCAAGACATGATGCTAAATTTTATTGTATGAGATGATCATGTTTTGTAACACAGTTATCGGCAACTGGCAGGAGCCATATGGTTGTCGCTTTATTGTATGAAATGCAATCGCCATGTAATTGCTTTACTTTATCACTAAGCGGTAGCGATAGTCGTAGAAGCAATAGTTGGCGAGACGACAATGATGCTTCGATGGAGATCAAGGTGTCAAGCCGGTAACGATGGTGATCATGACGGTGCTTTGGAGATGGAGATCAAAGGCACAAGATGATGATGGACATATCATATCACTTATATTGATTGCATATGATGTTTATCCTTTATGCACCTTATTTTGCTTAGTTCGGTGGTAGCATTATAAGATGATCTCTCACTAAATTTCAAGGTATAAGTGTTCTCCCTGAGTATGCACCGTTGCTACAGTTCATCATGCCGAGACACCACGTGATGATCGGGTGTGATAAGCTCTATGTTCACATACAACGAGTGCAAGCCAGTTTTGCACACGCGGAATACTCAGGTTAAACTTGACGAGCCTAGCATATGCAGATATGGCCTTGGAACACTGGAGACCGAAAGGTCGAGCGTGAATCATATAGTAGATATGATCAACATAGTGATGTTCACCATTGAAAACTACTCCATCTCACGCGATGATCAGACATGGTTTAGTTGATATGGATCACGTGATCACTTAGATGATTAGAGAGATGTCTATCTAAGTGGGTGTTCTTAAGTAATTTGATTAATTGAACTTTAATTTATCATGAACTTAGTACCTAATAGTATTTTGCATGTCTATGTTGTTGTGGATAGATGGCCCGTGTTGTTGTTCCGTTGAATTTTAATGCGTTCCTAGAGAAAGCTAAGTTGAAAGATGATGGTAGCAACTACACGGACTGGGCCCGTAACTTGAGGATTATCCTCATTGCTGTACAAAAGAATTACGTCCTGGAAGCACCGCTAGGTGACAAACCCACTGCAGGAGCAACGCTAGATGTTATGAACACCTGGCAAAGCAAAGCTGATGACTACTCGATAGTTCAGTGTGCCATGCTTTATGGCTTAGAACTGGGACTTCAACGATGTTTTGAACATCACGGAGCATATGAGATGTTCCAGGAGTTGAAGTTAATATTTCAAGCAAATGCTCGGATTGAGAGATATGAAGTCTCCAATAAGTTCTACAGCTGCAAGATGGAGGAGACTAGTTCTGTCAGTGAACATATACTCAGAATGTCTGGGTACCACAACCACTTGACTCAACTGGGAGTTGATCTTTGCTATCTCTTGAGCACTGCGTTGGTTTTCCCTTGAAGAGGAAAGGGTGATGCGGTAGAGCAGCGTAAGTATTTCCCTCAGTTTTTTAGAACCAAGGTATCAATCCAGTAGGAGGCCACGCACGAGTCCCTCGCACCTACACAAACAAATAAACTCCTCGCAGCCAACGCGATAAAGGGGTTGTCAATCCCTTCACGCTCACTTACGAAAGTGAGATCTGATAGATATGATAAGATAATGTTTTTGGTATTTTTATGATAAAGAGAAATAAAGATGCAAGTAAAATAAATGGCAAAGGAAATAACTAAGTATTGGAAGATTAATATGATGGAAAATAGACCCGAGGGCCATAGGTTTCACTAGTGGCTTCTCTCGAGAGCATAAGTATTATGGTGGATGAACAAATTACTGTTGAGCAATTGACAGAATTGAGCATAGTTATGAGAACATCTAGGTATGATCATGTATATAGGCATCACGTCCAAGATAAGTAGACCGACTCCTGCCTGCATCTACTACTATTACTCCACACATCGACCGCTATCCAGCATGCATCTAGAGTATTAAGTTCAAGAGAACAGAGTAACACTTTAAGCAAGATGACATGATGTAGAGGGATAAACTCATGCAATATGATATAAACCCCATCTTGTTATCCTCGATGGCAACAAAACAACACGTGCCTTGCTCCCCCTACTATCACTGGGAAAGGACACCGCAAGATAGAACCCAAAGCTAAGGACTTCTCCCATTGCAAGAAAGATCAATCTAGTAGGCCAAACCAAACTGATAATTCGAAGAGACTTGCAAAGATAACCAATCATACATAAAAGAATTCAGAGAAGATTCAAATATTGTTCATAGATAAACTTGATCATAAACCCACAATTCATCGGTCTCAAGAAACACACCGCAAAAGAAGATTACATCGAATAGATCTCCACAAGAGAGGGGAGAACTTTGTATTGAGATCCAAAAAGAGAGAAGAAGCCATCTAGCTAATAACTATGGACCCGAAGGTCTGAAGTAAACTACTCACACTTCATCGGAGAGGCTATGGTGTTGATGTAGAAGCCCTCCGTGATCGATACCCCCTCCGGCGGAGCTCCGGAAAAGGCCCCAAGATGGGATCTCATGGATACAAAAAGTTACTGCGGTGGAATTAGGGTTTTGGCTCCGTATCTGGTAGTTTGGGGGTACGTAGGTATAAATAGGAGGAAGAAGTACGTCGGCGGAGCAACATGGGCCCCATGAGGGTGGAGGGCGCGCCTGGGGGGTAGGCACGCCCCCTACCTCGTGCCTTCCTGGTTGATGTCTTGAGGTAGTGTCCAAGTCCTCTGGATCACGTTTGTTTCGAAAATCACGTTCCCGAAGGTTTCATTCCATTTGGACTCCGTTTGATATTCTTTTTATGCGAAACTCTTAAATAGGCAAAAAACAGCAATTCTGGGCTGGGCCTCCGGTTAATAGGTTAGTCCCAAAAATAATGATAGAGGCGAGGGTCCCGATCTTTCAATGAGATGATAACTATCGATTTGGTGGAGACGACTTTGACGATCCGACTACAAATGTGCACGACATTGCGCCTTAGCAATCGCTAAACCAACTCCGAGAGGTTATTGACCACGCCGGAGCATAATCAACCTGACAATGAAGGTCTATTCCTGCAAGCAATCGAAGAACAAGCAAGAATATGATAAAGCAATCTGAATATTGTGAATATATATGAAGTATTGATAATTGTGGGGATCCGTAAGCGGTCTTGGTCTGGTCGGTGGACACAAACGAAGTACACGAAGTTGCAATAGCTAACTTTTAACTAAACAAATCCCAAGAAAAAAGCTACTAGATGGATCTACTTATATAGGAGCAATGGGTGGCGGCCAAGGAGGTGGGAGGACGTCCCAAGGCAGCCTAAAACTAACCCTAGGTCGTACAAGGCTCATGGGCCCAAGTGGAGGTGATGCAACACCTTTGAGCTTGTAGTTTGACTCGGATTCTGCTGCAACGTCAGATTGTTTCATCTGTAACTCAACGCTCCGGACGAATTTGAAGGTGAATCCAATTGGGTTGGAAAGAGCACGAAATCTAGTTTCCAAAAAAAGAATCACCCAATTCGGAGTCCGTATGAAAAAGTTGTTGGCGTTTTGAGTCAGGTATGTCTGTGCAGTCCGAATCTAAATCCAGAACGTGAGAGACTTGGACTCTATCTTCTCTTGGCCCAAAAGTGATGTGACAGGAATTTTTGAACATAACCTAAACTTCTCCTTTTCCCTTATCTTCATATGTGGATTGTACAAATGTCCCATACACCTGCAATTAGACAAAACACAAAAGTGTGTGAAGTATTTTTGTTCTGGATAACATAAATAGATTATTGAATAGTTTGCATTAGAAATCACCTGACAAATATGCATGTATGCAATATTTTTGGTCGTATCCAAGGTAGTCATGTCCTCATCATCCTCCCCTTTTTGAAAACAAAGCCGTCGTCGGCATTGCTTAATCTGAAATGTGGCTAACAAAAGAGACAAGGTGTACATGTTGTATATGTATATGTCATCCATTTTAACTTCCCTTGATTTTTGCACATATGTCACATGTATACATGAGTAACTTTCATTGTTCATAAAATCTAAAGCCAAAAAATTATCACAAGAAGTAGAAGGCATGAAAATATTACAACTCAGTTTGCACATATAAGTGAAGCTCTTATTCACTTCAAAAGATTGGCAATGTTCATCATTAAACCATCCTAACTTCGATGAATAAACCTTACTTGCATCAAATTTACATGATACAACATGCGTAAATAAGCAAACATGCAATAAGTCATTGGACACAGAATCATCATCAAGATTAGAGGTCATATCAAAATGATTAAACATTGGTTCTTTTGCATCAACAGTTAATTCAATGGGTGCACTCAAAATTGTTGATATTTCAGTTGTTTGATCACATGACGCATTCATGACAGTAACAAGAGTCTCTAAAATAGGTGGTGTGCTCAAATCAACATGTAACTCAACACATGATGCATTCAAGTTAACTAGGCATGCTTCATTCTCATGTGAAGTTATATCATCAATACCTTTACTGTTACCTCGCAGAGATGTAGCTGATGTAGGCACGGACGTTGACAATGTACCATACTCTTGAGATGATATCGCGCTCATAATCCGAGGTGGGGCTGCTCTAGTAGGTGCAATAGTGGAGTAACCAACCGGCGGTGGTGAGCATGAACTGGAATAGTAGCTGTTGTAGTCACCCAATGCATCCTCCTGTATTTGTCTCTCAAAGGTACAAGCACGGACATACATACCAGTAATGCAACGAGGAATATACTGAAATCTTGCCTGAATATCATGGTTCAAACCACCAAAAAATCTATTCATTATATCATCCTCAGATTCTTCTATGTCACAATGATGCATATAAGATTTGAACTCTTGGTAGTAAGCATGAACAGTGTTACTGCCTTGTTTTAATTGCTCCAATTTGCGACGCAATTCACGACGATAGTAAGGAGGAAAAAATTGTTGTCTCATTACAGCTTTCAAAACTTTCCAAGTTGTGGGTAGGTTATCAATGTTTTTCTTACAATGTACACTCCACCAAACAGAAGCAAAACCAATAAATGCTCTAATGGTAGCTCGTACTCTCTCAAGTTCAGAAAAATCATGGTGACTAAAAACTTGTTCTACTTCAAGCTCCCAAGCTAGATAAATAGCAGGATTAAATCTACCCTCCAATGATGGTAAAGAGATAACCTGACCATATGCTTGTGTGTGTTGTCCCAACTCTCGTGATGGTGAAGATGTGTCCTCGTCCAAGAACTTCTATCTCTGGAACCTGTCATGATTAGTAGAAACAAGAACCAAAATTCGAGAATAGTGTTCCTATGAACTACTAGGATGTGGTTGTAAAGTGCTCACAGTAAAGCAAATATCAATATCTTACAAGTTCTTACCATGCGGCAGGTGGTGACAGGCAACCAGCGGTGTCAAAAAACTCCGAAGATTGTGTAAAACGATTGCCAGGGGAATGTACGTATACACGGTGTAGAAATATTTGGAGCTGGGTTGGCTATATATGGTAGCAAAAGATTAGCAATAATCAATTCAGAGATGCAATGTTGAATAAACGCTCAACGACGGTACTGTGCTGGTCCTAGGATAGACCGAACTAGAGACGCGAGCCTAGAACACTAATGAGGACACACCGTAGAACAACTAGCATCAATAAAGGATATGAAGTAGCTCTGGACAGCAAGATATAAGTGAAGATCACAATAGCAGTAAAGATAATGATATGAAACAACAGCCAAGCAGGATATATCAACAACTTTCTCTTCAACTTTTTCTTTGGAAAAAATTGTGCCAATTTTTCTCAAGAATATTAATGACTCAAGATTTCAAATGCAAAAAGAATCACTCAATTCCGAGTTGATATGAGGAGTCAAAAAATTCTAAAAATGGTCTGAAAAACTAGAATAAGCTATGTTCGTGAACTTCGGAGGGCAAAAAGACATATTTAGAAGCTGATGTTGAGGTGCCAAATACTGAACTAGCTTCTGCAACTATTTAGATGCGGCTCGTCGCTAGCTTTCATTTGAGTACTCGCGGAGCCAAAACTGACTTCGTATGAGGAAGTTATGCCTGTTTTACTGAACAGTGCACAAAACAGATTCCAATCCGAATTCAACTACGAGATTGAGTCTAGATAGATCCGAATTTTGTTTTTTTTCCTCCTCTCTTTTTTTTCCTCACACTTTTTTTTCTTTTCCTTTCTTTTTTTTCTCTGACTTTTTTTTACTTTTTTTCTCTCATTTTTTTCTCTGTCTTTTTTTCTCTCTCCCTCTTTGCAAAACAAACTAGATAAGATGTAGATTGGATCAAGCAAAGATGGGAACGATCTCAACTATGATTATGACAACGAACGGTGGGTAGCACGTGGAGGAAATTGATGAATGGGTGGTGGACAGCGGAAGGGATAACGATGCAGCGGCGACGTGACTAATGTGAACATAACTCGAAACTCTAAACGACCTAGACACTAAGAACCAGCAACTCGACACGACGATGCAACCGATAATTAAACTATGCAAGCAATGAAAAGAAAATTGCAAAGGCTCAGACTGGCTTGGACAAAGGATGAATAGATCTAACTTTTTGTGGCTTTTTCTTGGACAATAGGTAAGAAAAAAAATCTAATCTAGGATAAACTGGAAATTCTCACCGAGCAACCTGAAAACTGATACCACTTGATAGAGGCGAGGGTCCCGATCTTTCGATGAGACGATAACTATCGATTTGGTGGAGACGACTTTGACGATCCGACTACAAACGTGCACGACATTGCGCCTTAGCAATCGCTAAACCAACTCCGAGAGGTTATTGACCACGCCGGAGCACAATCAACCTGACCACGAAGGTCTATTCCTGCAAGCAATCAAAGAACAAGCAAGAATATGATAAAGCAATCTGAATATTGCGAATATATATATGAAGTATTGATAATGGTGGGGATCCGTAAGCGGTCTTGGTCTGGACAGTGGACACAAACAAAGTACACGAAGTTGCAACAGCTAACTTTTAACTAAACAAATCCCAAGAAAAAAGCTACTAGATGGATCTACTTATATAGGAGCAAGGGGTGGCGGCCAAGGAGGTGGGAGGACGTCCCAAGGCAGCCTAAAACTAACCCTAGGTTGTACAAGGCTCATGGGCCCAAGTGGAGGTGATGCAACACCTTTGGGCTTGTAGTTTGACTCGGATTCTGCTGCAATGTCAGATTGTTTCGTCCGTAACTCAACGCTCCGGACGAATTTGAAGATGAATCCAATTGGGATGGAAAGAGCACGAAATCTAGTTTCCAACAAAAAAAGAATCACCCAATTCGTAGTCCGTATGAAAAAGTTGTTGGCGTTTTGAGTCAGGTATGTTTGTGCGGTCCGAATCTGAATCCAGAACGTGAGAGACTTGGACTCCATCTTCTCTTGGCCCAAAAATGACGTGAGAGGACTTTTTGAACACAACCTAAACTTCTCCTTTTCCCTTATCTTCATATGTGGATTGTACAAATGTCCCATACACTTGCAATTAGACAAAACACAAAAGTGTGTGAAATATTTTTGTTCTGGATAACATAAATAGATTATTGAATAGTTTGCATTAGAAATCACCTGACAAATATGCATGTATGCAATATTTTTGGTCGTATCCAAGATAGTCATGTCCTCATCAAATAATATAAAAGTGTATAATAAACCCAATAATGTCCAAAACAGGATATAATATAGCATGGAACAATAAAAAATTATAGATACATTGGAGACGTATCAAGCATCCCCAAGCTTAATTCTTGCTCGTCCTCGAGTAGCTAAATGATAAAAATAGAATTTTTGATGTGGAATGCTACTTGGCATAATTTCAATGTAATTCTTCTTAATTGTGGTATGAATATTCAGATCCGAAAGATTCAAGACAAAAGTTCAATATTGACATAGAAATAATAATACTTCAAGCATACTAACTTAAGCAATTATGTCTCTTCAAAATAACATGGCCAAAGAAAGTTATCCCTACAAAATCATATAGTCTGGCTATGCTCCATCTTCACCACACAAAGTATTTAAATCATGCACAACCCCTATGACAAGCCAAGCAATTGTTTCATACTTTTAGTGTTCTCAAACTTTTTCAATCTTCACGCAATACATGAGCATGAGCCATGGACATAGCACTATAGGTGGAATAGAATGGTGGTTGTGGAGAAGAAAAAAAGGGGAAGATAATTTCATATCAACTAGGCGTATCAACTGGCTATGGAGATTCCCATTACTATATATCAATGTGAGTGAGTAGGGATTGCCTTGCAACGGATGCACTAGAGCTATAAGTATATGA
The DNA here is from genome assembly GCF_002162155.2 of Triticum dicoccoides. Taxonomy (NCBI): domain Eukaryota; kingdom Viridiplantae; phylum Streptophyta; class Magnoliopsida; order Poales; family Poaceae; genus Triticum; species Triticum dicoccoides. Next base: position 651,421,579 of record NC_041382.1, read on the forward strand.
AAGCTCAACAAAAAGAACCAAGTGGGTGTGCATCCAACTCACTTGCTCACGAAGACCTAGGGCATTTTAAGGAAGCCCATCATTGGAATATACAAGCCAAGTTCTATAATGAAAAATTCCCACTAGTTTATGAAAGTGATAACATAGGAGACTCTCTATGAAGATCTTGGTGCTACTTTGAAGCACAAGTGTAGTAAAAGGATAGTAGCATTGTCCCTTCTCTCTTTTTCTCTCATTTTTTTATTTGGGCCTTTTCTCTTTTTTTAGTCCAGAGTCTCATCCCGACTTGTGGGGGAATCATAGTCTCCATCATCCTTTCCTCACTTGGGACAATGCTTTAAAAATGATGATTATCACACTTTTTTATTTACTTACAACTCAACAATTACAACTCAATACTTAGAACAAAATATGACTCTATGTGAATGCCTCTGGCAGTGTACCAGGATATGCAATGAATCAAGAGTGACATGTATGAAATAATTATGAACGGTGGCTTTGCCACGAATACAATGTCAACTACATGATCACGCAAAGCAATATGACAATGATGGAGCGTGTCATAGTAAATGAAACGGTGGTAAGTTGCATGACAATATATCTCGGAATGGCTATGGAAATGCCATGATAGGTAGGTATGGTGGCTGTTTTGAGGAAGATATATGGTGGGTGTATGATACCGGCGAAAGGTGCGCGATATTAGAGAGGCTAGCAATGGTGGAAGGGTGAGAGTGCGTATGATCCATGGACTCAATATTAGTCATAAAGAACTCGTATACTTATTGCAAAAATCTACAAGTTATCAAAGAAAAGTATTACACGCATGCTCCTAGGGGGATAGATTGGTAGGAAAAGACCATCGCTCGTCCCCGACCGCCACTCATAAGGAAGACAATCAATAAATAAATCATGCTCCGACTTCATCACATAACGGTTCACCATACGTGCATGCTACGGGAATCACAAACTTTAACTCAAGTATTTCTCAAATTCACAACTACTCAACTATCATGACTCTAATATCATCATCTCCATATCTCAAAACAATTATCAAGTATCAAACTTCTCATAGTATTCAACACACTCATAAGAAAATTTTATTATTAATCTTGAATGCCTAACATAATAAAAGCAATTTACCACGCTGTTTTGTAGGACTCTCAAAATAATCTAAGTGAAGCATGAGAGAACAAGGGTTTCTATAAAACAAATCCACCAACATGCTCTAAAAGATATAAGTGAAGCACTAGAGCAAAAACTATATAACTCAAAAGATATAAGTGAAGCACATAGAGTATTCTAGCAATTTCCGAATCATGTGTGTCTCTCTCAAAAGGTGTGTACAGCAAGGATGATTGTGGAAAACTAACAAATAAAGACTCAAATAATACAAGACGCTCCAAGCAAAACACATATCATGTGGTAAATAAAAATATAGCTCCAAGTAAAGTTACCGATGGAAGTAGACGAAAGAGGGGATGCCATCCGGGGCATCCCCAAGATTTGGCTTTTAGGTGTCCTTAGATTATCTTGGGGGTGCCATGGGCATCCCCAAGCTTAGGCTCTTTCCACTCCTTGTTCCATAACCCATCAAATCTTTACCCAAAACTTGAAAACTTCACAACACAAAACTTAAAGTAGAAAATCTCGTGAGCTCCGTTAGCAAAAGAAAACAAAACACCACTTTAAAGTACTGTAACGAACTCATTCTTTATTTATATTGGTGTTAAACCTACTTTATTCCAACTTCTCTATGGTTTATAAACTATTTTACTAGCCATAGATTCATTAAAATAAGCAAACAACACACGAAAAACAGAATCTGTCAAAAACAGAACAGTCTGTAGTAATCTGTAGCTAACACAAGATCTGGAACCCCAAAAATTCTAAAATAAATTTCTGGACGTGAGGAATTTATCTATTAATCATCTGCAAAAAGAATTAACTAAATATCACTTTCCAAATGAAAATTAAAGCAATTCTCGTGAGTGCTAAAGTTTCTGTTTTTTACAGCAAGATTAAAAAGACTTTCCCCAAGTCTTCCTAACGGTTCTACTTAGCACAAACACTAATTAAATACAAAAAACGCAACCAAAACAGAGGATAGATAAATTATTTATTACTAAACAGGAGCAAAAAGCAAGGAATAAAAATAAAATTGGGTTGCCTCCTGTCAGGGAAGCTGATCCACCAACACCTATGGGGACCGGGCCCCTTTCGGTTCGGAGGGGGGCGGAGGCCGCACAAAGAGCGGATCGAGGCAGTACACGCGAGCAGTTTTACCCAGCTTCGGGCCGCACGGATGCGTAAAACCCTACTGCTGCTTGTTTGTGTGTATTGAATTCTTGCTCAGGAGCGATGGGCGCTGCCAGACCGAGCGTGAGAGTGTCCCTGATGTTTCGAATGAGCCGAACCTCTTCTACGTTGCGCTTGGGCCTCCTTTTATACTTCCAAGGGGTCACCGACAGGTGGCAACGTAGACTAGAAGGGTAAAAATGGAAAAGGATGCGGTAGGTGCAGCTACCGCTACTGTGGACACAGTGCACCCTACCTAACTCTGACGGCAGGGGACAAGGTCATTGAATGCCCGTCTGAGTTGCCTAAACAGTGCAAAAAGTGACCGTTAGGAGCGCCACCGTTTGCCACGATGGCCTTCTCTTCATCTCCGCTTGCCACCGCGTACCCCTAGCTGCACAGGCTCCCGCCACGTGCCCCTGAGGAAGCCTCATGGCGACACGCGGGTGGGTGCGCTAGAGCGTGGGTACAGAGTGGCAGCGGGCCCCCGGCGAGTACCTTGTCGGGGTCGTCGTCTTGTCAAGTCCAGAAGGTTGTCGCTCACCGGACCTTGCTGGGACGTGCGGTGCATCGCGGCAAGTTTCTTGAAGTGCCGTGGTTGGCCTTCCCGGCAAGCTCCTCTTGCCGGGGCCTTGTCTCTTCCCGACAAGATCCTCTTGCCGGGGCCTTGTCTCTTCATCTTGAATGCTTTGTTCTTGAATGGCTCCAAAGGAACCCACGGAGGACTCTGGCGGTCGTCCGGCAAGCCTTGCCGCGCGGTGCTGCAACTGCCCATGCACAAGTTCGGGATACTAGGGTACCCCTACTCTAGTACACCGACACCTCCCAACAAGCGCTATCGTTTAACGCCCCTAGCTAGGCATAAAAGCGAAGATAGATCTAGGTATTGCCATCTTTGCTAGGAAATCCATAAGTGGCTCTCATAATAGATTCATATGGTAAGTTAATTTTATTTCTAGGGAAGTTTTCCATGCCTTTCCTTAGCGGAAATTGGAATCTAATATTCCCTTCCTTCATATCAATAATTGCACCAATCGTTCTAACAAAAGGTCTACCAAGAATAATAGGACATGAAGGATTGCAATCTATGTCAAGAACAATAAAATCTACGGGCACATAATTCCTATTTGCAACAATAATAACATCATTAATTCTTCCCATAGGTTTCTTGATAGTGGAATTCGCAAGGTGCAAGTTTAAAGAGCAATCATCAAAATCACGGAAACCTAGCAAATCACACAAAGTCTTAGGAATCGTGGAAACACTAGCACCCAAATCACACAAAGCATAGAACTCATGATATTTAATTTTAATTTTAATAGTAGGTCCCCACTCATCATAAAGTTTTCTAGGGATAGAAACTTCCAACTCAAGTTTTTCTTCATAAGATTGCATCAAAGCATCAACGATATGTTTGGTAAAGGCTTTATTTTGACTATAAGCATGAGGAGAATTTAGCACGGATTGCAACAAGGAAATACAATCTATCAAATAGCAATTGTCATAATTAAATTCCTTGAACTCCAAAACAGTGGGTTCATCGATATTTAAAGTTTTGACTTCTTCAATCCCACTTTTAACAATTTTAGCATCAAGATCTAAAGACTCCGAATTTTGGAACGCCTTCTAGGTAAAGGTGGATCATATTCAGTCCCATCATTATCAAGATTCATATTACAAAACAAAGATTTAATAGGGGACACATCAATAACTTTTAGATCTTCATCTTTGTTATCATGGAAACTAGAAGAACATGCTTTTATAAAGCAATCTTTCTTTGCACGCATCCAAGCGGTTCTTTCTTTGCACTCATCAATGGAAATTCTCATAGCTTTGAGAGACTCATTGATATCATGCTTAGGTGGAATAGATCTAAGTTTCAAAGAATCAACATCAAGAGAAATTATATCAACGTTCCTGGCCAACTCATCAATCTTCAGCAATTTTTCTTCAATCAAATCATTGAAATTATTTTGCAAAGTACTAAATTCTTTAATATTAGATTCAAAATCAGAGGGCATCTTATTAAAATTTCCATAAGAATTGTTGTAGGAGTTTGAAGGAAATATGCCCTAGAGGCAATAATAAAGTTATTATTTATTTCCTCATATCATGATAAATGTTTATTATTCATGCTAGAATTGTATTAACCGGAAACATGATACATGTGTGAATACATAGACAAACATATAGTCACTAGTATGCCTCTACTTGACTAGCTCATTAATCAAAGATGGTTATGTTTCCTCACCATTGACATGTGTTGTCATTTGATTAATGGGATCACATCATTAGGAGAATGAGGTGATTGACATGACCCATCCCGTTAGCTTAGCACTTGATCATTTAGTATTCTGCTATTGCTTCCTTCATGACTTATACATGTTCCTGTAACTATGAGAATTGTGTAACTCCCGTTTACCGGAGGAACACTTTGGGTACTACCAAACGTCACAACGTAACTGGGTGATTATAAAGGAGTACTACAGGTGTCTCCGAAGGTACATGTTGAGTTAGCATAATTCGAGATTAGGTTTTGTCACTCCGATTGTCGGAGAGGTATCTCTGGGCCCTCTCGGCAATGCTCATCACCTAAGCCTTGCAAGCATGTAACTAATGAGTTAGTTATAAGATGAAGTATTACAGAACGAGTAAAGAGACTTGTCGATAACGAGATTGAACTAGGTATTGGATACCGACGATTGAATCTCGGACAAGTAACATACCGATGACAAAGGGAACAACGTATGTTGTTATGCGGTTTGACCGATAAAGATCTTCGTAGAATATGTAGGAACCAATATGGGCATCCAGGTCCCGCTATTGGTTATTGACCAGAGATGTGTCTCAGTCATGTCTACATCGTTCTCGAACCGTAGGGTCCGCACGCTTAAGGTTTCGATGACAGTTATATTATGAGTTTATGTATTTTGATGTACCGAAGGTTGTTCGGAGGCCCGGATATGATTACGGACATGACGAGGAGTATCGAAATGGTCGAGACATAAAGATTGATATATTGGACGGATATATTTGGACACCGGAAAGGTTCCGGAGAAGTTTGGAGCCCCGGAAGGTTACCGGAACCCCCCGGGAGGTATATGGGCCTTATTGGGCCCATGTAGGAGGAAGAGAGAAGGAGCAAGGGAAGGGGGCGCGCCCCCCCAAGCCCAATCCGAATTGGGGAGGGGGGCCGGCCCCCCCTTTCCTTTCTCCTTCCCCCTCTTCCTATTACTACTACTAGTACTACTTCCTAATACTAGTACTCTTTCCTTCCCCCCTCCAAATAAGATAAGGAAAAGAGAGGGAAACCTACTTGGAGTAGGTTTCCCCCTCCTCATGGCGCGCCCCCCTAGGGCCGGCCACCTCCTCCCTCCCTCCTTTATATACGGGGGTAGGGGGGCACCCTGGAACACACAAGTTGATCATTGATCGTTCCTTAGCCGTGTGCGGTGCCCCCCTCCATGATATTACAACTCGGTCATATTGTAGCGGTGCTTAGGCGAAGCCCTGCAACAGGAGAACATCAAGATCGTCACCACGCCGTCGTGCTGACGGAACTCCCCCTTGGCGCCTCTGCTGGATCGGAGATTGAGGGTGCGTCATCGAGCTGTACGCGTGTCAAGAACTCGGAGGTGCCGGAGTAACGGTACTTGGATCGGTTGAACTGGAGGACGTACGACTACTTCCTCTACGTTGCGTCAACGCTTCCGCTTCGGTCTACAAGGGTACGTAGACAACACTCTCCCCTCGTTGCTATATCATCACCATGATCTTGCGTGTGCGTAGGAAATTTTTTGAAATTACTACGTTTCCCAACAGTGGTATCAGAGCCTAGGTTTTATGTGTTGATGTTATATGCACGAGTAGAACACAAGTAAGTTGTGGACGATATAAGTCATACTGCCTACCAGCATGTCATACTTTGGTTCAGCGGTATTGTGAGATGAAGCGGCCCGGACCGACATTACGCGTACGCTTACGCGAGACTGGTTTCACCATTACGAGCACTCGTGCTTAAAGGTGGCTGGCGGGTGTCTGTCTCTCTCACTTTAGTTGAACCGAGTGTGGCTACGCCCGGTCCTTGTGAAGGTTAAAACGGAGTCTATTTGACAAACTATCGTTGTGGTTTTGATGCGTAGGTGAGATTGGTTCTTGCTTAAGCCCGTAGCAGCCACGTAAAATTTGCAACAACAAAGTAGAGGACGTCTAACTTGTTTTTGCAAGGCATGTTGTGATGTGATATGGCCAAGACATGATGCTATATTTTATTGTATGAGATGATCATGTTTTGTAACCGAAGTTATCGGCAACTGGCAGGAGCCATATGGTTGTCGCTTTATTGTATGAAATGCAAACGCCCTGTAATTGCTTTTCTTTATCACTAAGCGGTAGCGATAGTCGTAGAAGCAATAGATGGCGTAACGACAACGATGCTACGATGGAGATCAAGGTGTCACGCCGGTGACGATGGTGATCACAACGGTGCTTCGAAGATGGAGATCACAAGCACAAGATGATGATGGCCATATCATATCACTTATATTGATTGCATGTGATGTTTATCCTTTATGCATCTTATCTTGCTTTGATTGATGGTAGCATTTTAAGATGATCTCTCACTAATTATCAAGAAGTGTTCTCCCTGAGTATGCACCGTTGCGAAAGTTCTTCGTGCTGAGACACCACGTGATGATCGGGTGTGATAGGCTCTACGTTCAAATACAACGGGTGCAAAACAGTTGCACACGCGGAATACTCAGGTTATACTTGACGAGCCTAGCATATACAGATATGGCCTCGGAACATGGGGACCGAAAGGTCGAGCGTGAATCATATAGTAGATATGATCAACATAGAGATGTTCACCATTGAAACTACTCCATATCACGTGATGATCGGACATGGTTTAGTTGATTTGGATCACGTAATCACTTAGATGACTAGAGAGATGTCTGTCTAAGTGGGAGTTCTTTAGTAATATGATTAATTGAACTTAAATTTATCATGAACTTAGTACCTGATAGTATTTTGCTTGTCTATGTTTGTTTGTAGATAGATGGCTCGTGCTATTGTTCCGTTGAATTTTAATGCGTTCCTTGAGAAAGCAAAGTTGAAAGATGATGGTAGCAATTACATGGACTGGGTCCGTAACCTGAGGATTATCCTCATTGCTGCACAGAAGAGTTACGTCCTGGAAGCACCGCTGGGTGCCAGGCCTGCTGCTAATGCAACTGACGACGTTAAGAACGTCTGGCAGAGCAAAGCTGATGACTACTCTATAGTTCAGTGTGCCATGCTTTACGGCTTAGAACCGGGTCTTCAACGACGTTTTGAACGTCATGGGGCATATGAGATGTTCCAGGAGTTGAAGTTAATATTTCAAGCAAATGCCCGGATTGAGAGATATGAAGTCTCCAATAAGTTCTACAGCTGCAAGATGGAGGAGAACAGTTCTGTCAGTGAACATATACTCAAAATGTCTAGGTATAATAATCACTTGATTCAACTGGGAGTTAATCTTCCAGTTGATAGCGTCATTGACAGAATTCTGCAATCACTGCCACCAAGCTACAAGAGCTTTGTGATGAACTATAATATGCAAGGGATGAACAAGACTATTCCCGAGCTCTTCGCGATGCTGAAAGCCGCGGAGGTAGAAATCAAAAAGGAGCATCAAGTGTTGATGGTCAACAAGACCACTGGTTTCAAGAAAAGGGGCAAAGGGAAGAAGAAGGGGAACTTCAAAAGGAACGGCAAACAAGTTGCTGCTCAAGTGAAGAAACCCAAGTCTGGACCTAAGCCTGAAACTGAGTGCTTCTACTGCAAGCAGACTGGACACTGGAAGCGGAACTGCCCCAAGTATTTGGCGGATAAGAAGGATGGCAAAGTGAACAAAGGTATATGTGATATACATGTTATTGATGTGTACCTTACTAATGCTCGCAGTAGCACCTGGGTATTTGATACTGGTTCTGTTGCTAACATTTGCAACTCGAAACAGGGACTACGGATTAAGCGAAGATTAGCTAAGGACGAGGTGACGATGCGCGTGGGAAATGGTTCCAAAGTCGATGTGATCGCGGTCGGCACGCTACCTCTACATCTACCATCGGGATTAGTTTTAGACCTGAATAATTGTTATTTGGTGCCTGCGTTGAGCATGAACATTATATCTGGATCTTGTTTGATGCAAGACGGTTATTCATTTAAATCAGAGAATAATGGTTGTTCTATTTATATGAGTAATATCTTTTATGGTCATGCACCCTTGAAGAGTGGTCTATTTTTATTAAATCTCGATAGTAGTGATACACATATTCATAATGTTGAGGCCAAAAGATGCAGAGTTGATAATGATAGTGCAACATATTTGTGGCACTGCCGTTTAGGTCATATCGGTGTAAAACGCATGAAGAAACTCCATACTGATGGACTTCTGGAATCACTTGATTATGAATCACTTGGTACTTGCGAACCGTGCCTCATGGGCAAGATGACCAAAACACCATTCTCCGGATCTATGGAGAGAGCAACAGATTTGTTGGAAATCATACATACAGATGTATGTGGTCCGATGAATGTTGAGGCTCGTGGCGGATATCGTTATTTCCTCACCTTCACAGATGATTTGAGCAGATATGGGTATATCTACTTAATGAAGCACAAGTCTAAAACATTTGAAAAGTTCAAAGAATTTCAGAGTGAAGTATAAAATCATCGTAACAAGAAAATAAAGTTTCTACGATCTGATCGTGGAGGAGAATATTTGAGTTACGAGTTTGGTTTACATTTGAAACAATGTGGAATAGTTTCGCAACTCACGCCACCTGGAACACCACAGCGAAATGGTGTGTCCGAACGTCGTAATCGTACTTTACTTGATATGGTGCGATCTATGATGTCTCTTACCGATTTACCGCTATCGTTTTGGGGTTATGCTTTAGAGACGGACGCATTCACGTTAAATAGGGCACCATCAAAATCCGTTGAGACGACGCCTTATGAACTGTGGTTTGGCAAGAAACCAAAGTTGTCGTTTCTCAAAGTTTGGGGCTGCGATGCTTATGTGAAGAAACTTCAACCAGATAAGCTCGAACCCAAATCGGAGAAATGTGTCTTCATAGGATACCTAAAGGAGACAATTGGGTACACCTTCTATCACAGATCTGAAGGCAAGATTTTCGTTGCTAAAATCGGATCCTTTCTAGAGAAGGAGTTTCTCTCGAAAGAAGTGAGTGGGAGGAAAGTAGAACTTGATGAGATAACTGTATCTACTCCCTTATTGGAAAGTAGTTCATCACAAGAACCGGTTCCTGTGACAACTACACCAATTAGTGAGGAAGCTAATGATATTGATCATGAAACTTCAGATCAAGTTTCTACTGAACCTCGTAGGTCTACCAGAGTAAGATCCGCACCAGAGTGGTACGGAAATCCTATTCTGGAAGTCATGTTACTAGACCATGATGAACCTACGAACTATGAGGAAGCGATGATCAGCCCAGATTCCGCAAAATGGCTAGAGGCCATGAAATCTGAGATAGGATCCATGTATAAAAACAAAGTATGGACTTTGGTTGACTTGCCCGATGATCGGCAAGCCATTGAGAATAAATGGATCTTTAAGAAGAAGACTGACGCTGATGGTAATGTTACTGTCTACAAAGCTCGACTTGTTGCAAAAGGTTTTTGACAAGTTCAAGGGGTTGACTACGATGAGACTTTCTCACCCATAGCGATGCTTAAGTCTGTCCGAATCATGTTGGCTATTGCTGCATTTCATGATTATGAAATTTGGCAAATGGATGTCAAGACTGCATTCTTGAATGGATTTCTAGAAGAAGAGTTGTATATGATGCAACCTGAAGGTTTTGTTGATCCAAAAGGTGCTGACAAAGTGTGCAAGCTCCAACGTTCCATTTATGGACTGGTGCAAGCATCTCGGAGTTGGAATAAACGTTTTGATAGTGTGATCAAAGCATATGGCTTTATACAGACTTTTGGAGAAGCCTGTATTTACAAGAAAGTGAGTGGGAGCTCTGTAGCATTTCTAGTTTTATATGTTGATGACATATTATTAATTGGAAATGATATAGAATTTCTGGATAGCATAAAGGGATACTTGAATAAAAGTTTTTCTATGAAAGACCTCGGTGAAGCTGCTTACATATTGGGCATCAAGATCTATAGAGATAGATCAAGACGCTTAATAGGACTTTCACAAAGTACATACCTTGACAAAATTTTGAAAAAGCTCAAAATGGATCAGGCAAAGAAAGGATTCTTGCCTGTGCTACAAGGTGTGAAGTTGAGTCAAACTCAATGCCCGACCACAGCAGAAGATAGAGAGAAAATGAAAGATGTTCCCTATGCTTCAGCCATAGGCTCTATCATGTATGCAATGCTGTGTACCAGACCTGACGTATGCTTAGCAATAAGCTTGGCAGGTAGGTACCAAAGTAATCCAGGAGTGGATCACTGGACAACGGTCAAGAACATCCTGAAATACCTGAAAAGGACTAAGGATATGTTTCTCGTATATGGAGGTGACAAAGAGCTAGTCGTAAATGGTTACGTCGATGCAAGCTTTGACACTGATCCGGACGATTCTAAATCGCAGACCGGATACGTGTTTTTATTAAACGGTGGAGCTGTAAGTTGGTGCAGTTCTAAACAAAGCATCGTGGCAGGATCTACATGTGAAGCGGAGTACATAGCTGCTTCTGAAGCAGCAAATGAAGGAGTCTGGATGAAGGAGTTCATTTCCGATCTAGGTGTCATACCTAGTGCATCGGGACCAATGAAGATCTTCTGTGACAATACTGGTGCAATTGCCTTGGCAAAGGAATCCAGATTTCACAAGAGGACCAAGCACATCAAGAGACGCTTCAATTCCATTCGGGACCAAGTCCAAGTGGGAGACATAGAGATTTGCAAGATACATACGGATCTGAATGTTGCCGACCCGTTGACTAAGCCTCTCTCACGAGCAAAACATGATCAGCACCAAGACTCCATGGGTGTTAGAATCATTACTATGTAATCTAGATTATTGACTCTAGTTTAAGTGGGAGACTGAAGGAAATATGCCCTAGAGGCAATAATAAAGTTATTATTTATTTCCTCATATCATGATAAATGTTTACTATTCATGCTAGAATTGTATTAACCGGAAACATGATACATGTGTGAATACATAGACAAACATATAGTCACTAGTATGCCTCTACTTGACTAGCTCATTAATCAAAGATGGTTATGTTTCCTAACCATTGACATGTGTTGTCATTTGATTAATGGGATCACATCATTAGGAGAATGAGGTGATTGACATGACCCATCCCGTTAGCTTAGCACTTGATCGTTTAGTATTCTGCTATTGCTTCCTTCATGACTTATACATGTTCCTGTAACTATGAGAATTGTGTAACTCCCGTTTACCGGAGGAACACTTTGGGTACTACCAAATGTCACAACGTAACTGGGTGATTATAAAGGAGTACTACAGGTGTCTCCGAAGGTACATGTTGAGTTAGCATAATTCGAGATTAGGTTTTGTCACTCCGATTGTCGGAGAGGTATCTCTGGGCCCTCTCGGCAATGCTCATCACCTAAGCCTTGCAAGCATGTAACTAATGAGTTAGTTATAAGATGAAGTATTACAGAACGAGTAAAGAGACTTGTCGATAACGAGATTGAACTAGGTATTGGATACCGACGATCGAATCTCGGACAAGTAACATACCGATGACAAAGGGAACAACGTATGTTGTTATGCGGTTTGACTGATAAAGATCTTCGTAGAATATGTAGGAACCAATATGGGCATCCAGGTCCCGCTATTGGTTATTGACCAGAGATGTGTCTCAGTCATGTCTACATCGTTCTCGAACCGTAGGGTCCGCACGCTTAAGGTTTCGATGACAGTTATATTATGAGTTTATGTATTTTGATGTACCGAAGGTTGTTCGGAGTCCCGGATATGATTACGGACATGACGAGGAGTCTCGAAATGGTCGAGACATAAAGATTGATATATTGGACGGATATATTTGGACACCGGAAAGGTTCCGGAGAAGTTTGGAGCCCCGAAAGGTTACCGGAACCCCCCGGGAGGTATATGGGCCTTATTGGGCCCATGTAGGAGGAAGAGAGAAGGAGCAAGGGAAGGGGGCGCGCCCCCCCAAGCCCAATCCGAATTGGGGAGGGGGGCCGGCCCCCCTTTCCTTTCTCCTTCCCCCTCTTCCTATTACTACTACTAGTACTACTTCCTAATACTAGTACTCTTTCCTTCCCCCCTCCAAATAAGATAAGGAAAAGAGAGGGAAACCTACTTGGAGTAGGTTTCCCCCTCCTCATGGCGCGCCCCCCTAGGGCCGGCCACCTCCTCCCTCCCTCCTTTATATACGGGGGTGGGGGGGCACCCTGGAACACACAAGTTGATCATTGATCGTTCCTTAGCCGTGTGCGGTGCCCCCCTCCACGATATTACACCTCGGTCATATTGTAGCGGTGCTTAGGCGAAGCCCTGCAACAGGAGAACATCAAGATCGTCACCACGCCGTCGTGCTGACGGAACTCCCCCTTGGCGCCTCTGCTGGATCGGAGATCGAGGGTGCGTCATCGAGCTGTACGCGTGTCAAGAACTCGGAGGTGCCGGAGTAACGGTACTTGGATCGGTTGAACCGGAGGACGTACGACTACTTCCTCTACGTTGCGTCAACGCTTCCGCTTCGGTCTACGAGGGTACGTAGACAACACTCTCCCCTCGTTGCTATATCATCACCATGATCTTGCGTGTGCGTAGGAAATTTTTTGAAATTACTACGTTTCCCAACAGAGTTACCATAATTATTAGAGGAATTACTAGGATAAGGCCTAGGATTAAAGTTTCTTCTATACGCGTTGTTACCAAAATTATTCCTACCAACAAAATTCACATCCAAAGATTCATTATTATTTTCAATCAAAGTAGACAAAGGCATATCACTAGGATCAGAAGAAGCACTTTTATTACCAAATAATTTCATAAGGTCATCCATCTTTCCACTAAACACATTAATTTCTTCTATCGCATGCACTTTCTTATTAGTAGATCTTTTGGTGTGCCATTGAGAATAATTAACCATAATATTATCTAGGAGTTTAGTAGCTTCTCCTAAAGTGATTTCCATAAAAGTGCCTCCCGTGGCCGAATCTAAAAGGTTTCTAGAAGCAAAATTCAATTCGGCATAAATTTTTTGTATAATCATCCATAAATTCAAACCATGTGTAGGGAAATTACGTATCATTAATTTCATCCTCTCCCAAGCTTGTGCAACATGTTCATGATCAAGTTGCTTAAAATTCATAATATCGTTTCTAAGAGAGATGATCTTAGTGGGAGCACAATACTTAGAGATAAAAGCATCTTTGCACTTATTCCACTAATCAATACTATTTTTAGGCAAAGACGAAAACCAAGCTTTAGCACGATCTCTTAGCGGAAAAGGAAACAGCTTCAATTTAACAATATCATTGTCCACATATTTCTTCTTTTACATATCACACAAATCAACAAAGTTGTCTAGATGGGTAGCGGCATCTTCACTAGGAAGGCCGGAAAACAGATCTTTCATGACAAGATTCAGCAAAGCATCATTAATTTCACAAGATTCAGCATCGGTAAGAGGAGAAATTGGAGTGCTAAGAAAATCATTGTTGTTGGTATTAGTGAAGTCACACAATTTGGTATTATCTTGAGCCATCGTGACAAGCAAGCAATCCAACACACAAGCAAACAAGAGACGGGCAAAAAGAGGCGGATAGAGAAAGAGGAGGAGGACAGAGAGAGAGGGGGTGAATAAAATGGCAAGGGTGAAGTGGGGGGAGAGGAAAACGAGAGGCAAATGGAAAATAATGTAATGCGGGAGATAAGGTTTTATGATGGGTACTTGGTATGTTGACTTTTGTGTAGACTCCCCGGCAACGGCGCCAGAAATCCTTCTTGCTACCTATTGAGCACTGCATTGGTTTTCCCTTGAAGAGGAAAGGGTGATGCAGCAGAGCAGCATAAGTATTTCCCTCAGTTTTTGAGAACCAAGGTATCAATCCAGTAGGAGGCCACGCACGAGTCCCTCGCACCTACACAAACAAATAAACTCCTCGCAGCCAACGTGATAAAGGGGTTGTCAATCCCTTCACGCTCACTTACGATAGTGAGATCTGATAGGTATGATAAGATAATATTTTTGGTATTTTTATGACAAAGAGAAATAAAGATGCAAGTAAAAAATGGCAAAGGAAATAACTAAGTATTGGAAGAATAATATTATGGAAAATAGACCCGGGGGCCATAGGTTTCACTAGTGGCTTCTCTCGAGAGCATAAGTATTACGGTGGGTGAACAAATTACTGTTGAGAAATTGACAGAATTGAGCATAGTTATGAGAATATCTAGGTATGATCATGTATATAGGCATCACGTCCAAGACAAGTAGACCGACTCCTGCCTGCATCTACTACTATTACTCCACACATTGACCGCTATCCAGCATGCATCTAGAGTATTAAGTTCAAGAGAACAGAGTAACGCTTTAAGCAAGATGACATGATGTAGATGGATAAACTCATGCAATATGATATAAACCCCATCTTGTTATCCTCGATGGCAACAATACAATATGTGCCTTGCTGCACCTACTGTCACTGGGAAAGGACACCGCAAGATTGAACCCAAAGCTAAGGACTTCTTCCATTGCAAGAAATATCAATCTAGTAGGCCAAACCAAACTGATAATTCGAAGAGACTTGCAAATATAACCAATCATACATAAAAGAATTCAGAGAAGATTCAAATATTGTTCATAGATAAACTTGATCATAAACCCACAATTCATCGGTCTCAAGAAACACATCGCAAAAGAAGATTACATCGAATAGATCTCCACAAGAGAGGGGGAGAACTTTGTATTGAGATCCGAAAAGACAGAAGAAGCCATCTAGCTAATAACTATGGACCCGAAGGTCTGAAGTAAACTACTCACACTTCAACGGAGAGGCTATGGTGTTGATGTAGAAGCCCTCCGTGATCGATACCCCGTCCGGCGGAGCTCTGGAAAAGGCCCCAAGATGGGACCTCGTGGATACAAAAAGTTATGACGGTGGAATTAGGGTTTTGGCTCTGTATCTGGTAGTTTGGGGGTACGTAGGTATATATAGGAGGAAGAAGTGTGTCGGTGGAGCAACATGGGCCCCACGAGGGTGGAGGGCGCGCCTGGGGGGGGTAGGCGCGCCCCCTACCTCGTGCCTTCCTGGTTGATGTCTTGACGTAAGGTCCAAGTCCTCTGGATCACGTTTTTTCCGAAAATCACGTTCCCGAAGGTTTCATTCCGTTTGGACTCAGTTTGATATTCTTTCTCTGTGAAAATCTGAAATAGGCAAAAAAACAGCAATTCTGGGCTGGGCTTCCGGTTAATAGGTTAGTCCCAAAAATAATATAAAAGTGTATAATAAAGCCCAATAATGTCCAAAACAGGATATAATATAGCATGGAACAATCAAAAATTATAGATACGTTGGAGACGTATCAATCTTCCTGATGATAGTGTCATTGACAGAGTTCTTCAATCACTGCCACCAAGCTACAAGAGCTTCGTGATGAACTATAATATGCAAGGGATGGATAAGACGATTCCTGAGCTCTTTGCAATGCTAAAGGTTGCGGAGGTAGAAATCAAGAAGGAGCATCAAGTGTTCATGGTCAACAAGACCACCAGTTTCAAGAAAAAGGGTAAAGGGAAGAAGGGGAACTTCAAGAAGAACAGCAAGCCAGTTGTTGCTCAAGTGAAGAAACCCAAGTTTGGACCTAAGCCTGAGACTGAGTGCTTCTACTGCAAAGGAACTGGTCACTCGAAGCGGAACTGCCCCAAGTATTTGGCGGAGAAGAAGGATGGCAAAGTGAAAGGTATATTTGATATACATGTTATTGATGTGTACCTTACTAATGCTCGCAGTAGTTCCTGGGTATTTGATACTGGTTCAGTTGCTAACATTTGCAACTCGAAACAGGGGCTATGGATTAAGCGAAGATTGGCTAAGGACGAGGTGACGATGCGCGTGGGAAATGGTTCCAAAGTCGATGTGATCGCCGTCGGCACGCTACCTCTACATCTACCTTCGGGATTAGTTTTAGACCTAAATAATAGTTATTTGGTGCCAGCGTTAAGCATGAACATTATATATGGATCTTGTTTGATGCGAGATGGTTATTCATTTAAATCAGAGAATAATGGTTGTTCTATTTATATGAGTAATATCTTTTATGGTCATGCACCCCTCATGAGTGATCTATTTTTACTAAATCTTGATAGTAGTGATACACATGTTCATAGTATTGAGGCCAAAAGGTGCAGAGTTGATAATGATAGTGCAACTTATTTGTGGCACTACCGTTTAGGTCATATTGGTGTAAAGCGCATGAATAATCTCCATTCTGATGGACTTCTGGAATCACTTGATTATGAATCACTTGGTACTTGCGAACCATGCCTCATGGGCAAGATGACTAAAACTCCATCCTTCGGAACAATGGAGTAGGCAACAGATTTATTGGAAATCATACATACTGATGTATGTGGTCCAATGAACATTGAAGCTCGCAGCGGATATCGTTATTTTCTCACCTTCACAGATGATTTGAGAAGATATGG
Source organism: Triticum dicoccoides (assembly GCF_002162155.2). Taxonomy (NCBI): domain Eukaryota; kingdom Viridiplantae; phylum Streptophyta; class Magnoliopsida; order Poales; family Poaceae; genus Triticum; species Triticum dicoccoides. The sequence goes on from NC_041382.1 coordinate 651,438,567, forward strand.
GTATATCTACTTAATGAAACATAAGTCTGAAACATTTGAAAAGTTCAAAGAATTTCAGAGTGAAGTGGAAAATCATCGTAACAAGAAAATCAAGTTTCTACGATCTGATCATGGAGGCGAATATTTGAGTTATGAGTTTGGACTTCATTTGAAACAATGCAGAATAGTTTCGCAACTCACGCCACCTAGAACACCACAGCGTAATGGTGTGTCCGAACGCCATAATCGTACTTTACTAGATATGGTGCAATCTATGATGTCTCTAACTGATTTACCGCTATCATTTTGGGGTTACGCTTTAGAGACAGTTGCATTCACATTAAATAGGGCACCATCTAAATCTGTTGAGACAACACTGTATTAACTGTGGTTTGGCAAGAAACCCAAGTTGTCGTTTCTTAAAGTTTGGGGCTGTGATGCTTATGTGAAAAAAACTTCAACCTGATAAGCTCGAACCCCAATCGGAGAAATGTGTCTTCATAGGATACCCAAAAGAGACTGTTGGGTACACCTTCTATCATAGATCCAAAGGCAAGATATTCGTTGCTAAGAATGGATCCTTTCTAGAAAATGAGTTTCTCTCGAAAGAAGTGAGTGGGAGGAAAGTAGAACTTGACGAGGTAATTGTACCTTCTCCCTTATTGGAAAGTAGTTCATCACTGAAATCAGTTCCAGTGATTCCTACACCAATAAGTGAGGAAGCTAATGATGATGATCATGAAACTTCTGATCAAGTTACTACCGGACCTTGTAGGTCAACCAGAGTAAGATCCGCACCTGAGTGGTACGGTAATCCTGTTCTGGAAGTCATGTTACTTGACCATGACGAACCTAGGAACTATGAGGAAGCGATGATGAGCCCAGATTCCGCAAAATGGCTTGAAGCCATGAAATCTGAGATGGGATCCATGTATGAGAACAAAGTGTGGGCTTTGGTTGACTTGCCTGATGATCGGCAGGCCATAGAGAATAAATGGATTCAAGAAGAAGACTGACGCTGGCGGTAATGTTACTGTCTACAAAGCTTGACTTGTTGTGAAAGGTTTTCGACAAGTTCAAGGAGTTGAATATGATGAGACCTTCTCACCCATAGCGATGCTTAAGTCCGTCCGAATCATGTTAGCAATTGCCGCATTTTATGATTATGAAATTTGGCAAATGGATGTCAAAACTGCATTCCTTAATGGATACCTTAAAGAAGAGTTGTATATGATGCAACCAGAAGCTTTTGTCGATCCAAAAGGTGCTAACAAAGTGTGCAAGCTCCAGTGATCCATTTATAGACTGGTGCAAGCCTCTCGGAGTTGGAATATACGCTTTCATAGTGTGATCAAAGCATATGGTTTTATACAGACTTTTGGAGAAGCCTGTATTTACAAGAAAATGAGTGGGAGCTCCGTAGAATTTCTGATATTATATGTAGATGACATATTGTTGATCGGAAATAATACTGAATTTCTGAATAGCATAAAAGTATACTTGAATAAGAATTTTTCAATGAAAGACCTCGGTGAAGCTGCTTATATATTGGGCACCAAGATCTATAGAGATAGATCAAGACGCTTGATTGGACTTTCAAAAAGCACATACCTTGATAAAGTTTTGAAGAAGTTCAAAATGGATCAGGCAAAGAAAGGGTTCTTGCCTGTATTACAAGGTGTGAAGTTGAGTCAGACTCAATGCCCGACCACTGCAGAAGATAGAGAGAAAATGAAAGGTGTTCCCTATGCTTCAGCCATAGGCTCTATCATGTATGCAATGCTATGTACCAGACCTGATGTGTGCCTTGCTATAAGTTTAGCAGGGAGGTACCAAAGTAATCCAGGAGTGGATCACTGGACAGCGGTCAAGAACATCCTGAAATACCTGAAAAGAACTAAGGATATGTTTCTCGTATATGGAGGTGACAAAGAGCTCATCATAAATGGTTACGTCGATGCAAGCTTTGACATTGATCCAGATGACTCTAAGTAACAAACCGGATACGTGTTTTTATTAAATGGTGGAGCTGTCAGTTGGTGCAGTTCCAAGCAGAGCATCGTGGTGGGATCTACGTGTGAAGTGGAATACATAGCTGCTTCGAAAGCAGCAAATGAAGGGGTCTGGATGAAGGATTTCATATCCGATCTAGGTGTCATACCTAGTGCATCGGGTCCAATGAAAATATTTTTTGACAATACTGGAGCAATTGCCTTGGCAAAGGAATCCAGATTTCACAAGAGAACCAAGCACATCAAGAGACGCTTCAATTCCATTCGCGATCAAGTCAAGGAGGGAGACATAGAGATTTGCAAGATACATACGGATCTGAATGTTCCAGACCCGTCGACTAAGCCTCTCTCACAAGAAAAACATGATCAACACGAAGACTCCATGGGTGTTAGAATCATTACAATGTAATCTAGATTATTTACTCTAGTGCAAGTGGGAGACTGAAGGAAATATGCCCTAGAGGAAATAATAGAGTTGTTATTTATATTTCCTTATATCATGGTAAATGTTTATTATTCATGCTAGAATTGTATTAACCGGAAACTTAGTACATGTGTGAATACATAGACAAACAGAGTGTCACTAGTTTCCCTCTACTTGACTAGCTCGTTGAATCAATGATGGTTATGTTTCCTAACCATAGACACGAGTTGTCATTTGATTAACGGGATCACATCATTATACAATGATGTGATTGACTTGACCCATTCGTTAGCTCAGCATGATGATTGTTTAGTTTGTTGCCATTGCTTTCTCCATAACTATACATGTTCCTATGACTATGATATCATGCAACTCCCAAGTACCAGAGGAACACTTTGTGTGCTACCAAACGTCACAACATAACTGGGTGATTATAAAGGTGTTCTACAGGTGTCTCTGATGGTTTTTGTTGAATTGGCATGGATCAAGATTAGGATTTGTCACTCCGATTGTCGGAGAGGTATCTCTGGGCCCTCTCGGTAATGTACATCACTATAAGCCTTGCAAGCAATGTAGCTAATGAGTTAGTTATGGGATGTAGCATTATGTAACGAGTAAAGAGACTTTCCGGTAACAAGATTGAACTAGGTATTGAGATACCGACGATCGAATCTCGGGCAAGTAACATACCGATGACAAAGGGAACAACGTATATCGTTATGCGGTTTGACCGATAAAGATCTTCGTAGAATATGTAGGAACCAATATGAGCATCCAGGTTCCGCTATTGTTTATTGACCGGAGACATGTCTCGGTCATGTCTACATAGTTCTCGAACCCATAGGGTCCGCACGCTTAACGTTCGGTGACGATCGGTATTACGAGTTTATGTGTTTTGATGTACCGAAGGTAGTTCGGAGTCCCAGATTTGATCACGGACATGACGAGGAGTCTCGAAATGGTCGAGACATAAAGATCGATATATTGGAAGCCTATGTTTGGATATCGAATGGTTCCGGATGAGTTCGGGCATTTTCCGAAGTACCGGGAGGTTACCGGAACCCCCCGGGGAGTATATGGGCCTTATTGGGCCTTAGTGGAAAAGAGGAGAGGGAAGGAAAAGGTCGGAGGCGTGCCCCCTAGCCCAATCCGAATTGGGAGGGGGCCGCCCCCTTCCTTTCTCCTCTCCTCCCCTTCCTTCTCTCCTACTCCTACTACATGGAAGGGGGGGATCCTACTCCCGGTGGGAGTAGGACTCCCCTAGGACGCGCCATAGAGAGGGCCGACCCCTCCCCTCCTCCACTCCTTTATATACAGGGGAGGGGTCACCCCATAGACACACAAGTTGATCATTAATATTTTAGCCGTGTGCGGTGCCCCCCTCCACCATAATCCACCTCGGACATATCGTAGCGGTGTTTGGGCGAAGCCCTATGCCGGTAGCATCATCATCACCATCATCACGCCGTCGTGCTGACGAAACTCTCCCTCAAAGCTCTACTGGATCATGAGTTCGCGGGATGTCACCGAGCCGACTTGTGCAGATCGCGGAGGTGCCGTACCTTCGGTGCTAGATCGGTCGATCGTGAAGACGTACGACTACATCAACCGCGTTGTCATAACGCTTCCGCTTACGGTCTATGAGGGTACATAGATGATACTCTCCCCTCTCGTTGCTATGCATCACCATGATCTTGCGTGTGCGTAGGAATTTTTATGAAATTACTGTGTTCCCCAACACCACTTGCCTTGCGCTCCAGATCCGGACATGACTGGAGTGCTGTTTGGAGGCGAAAAGAATGGGAGCTTGGGCGCTGGAGCTCGAGAACTGATGAGCAGAGAGAGAAGGCGTGGGTGAAAGGGGATGAATCATTATCCCTTTATAAAGGCAGCGAATATCAAGCGCCTCCCCACTAGCCTTAAAACTCTCCTGTTTCCCAAGGGCCCTGCAGACGGCACGGTTGAATTACCCACACCCGTATTGATGAGAATCACGTAATAAGGGGACATGATCTCTGCTTTGACAAGACGTGCCAATAAAACCGCATCTCAAAATATGAAGCGGCGGGCCAGAAAACGGTTCGAAATAATGACCGGGTGGTGATGTGGTGTCAAGCTACAAAAAGTTGCACTACAAAAAAATACACTTCCGTGATGATACGTGTTTGTCACAGTAGGTCGCGTTTTCTGTCATGCATGTACATCCATGATGATTTTATGACAGAATCAAGATAGTCATACTTGTGCTATCATAAAAGTGTTCCATGACATTACCAAAATTATCATCATGGAAGTGTCCACTTCCATGACGATAAATCACGCGTCACAGAAGTGCTTTCGTCAAGGATGACCGACACGTGGCATCCACCATAACGGAAAGCCGTTAAGTTATCGGGTCGGGTTTTGGATCCGATAACCCGTTAACAGCCCCGACCAATGAGCATTTTCCACGTGTAAAATCATCATTGGCTGGAGGAGACACGTGTCAGGTCTGCGTTGGCACAGGTGTCACTCATCCAATGGGCGAGACGCGCCTATGATATGTTGACATGTGGACCGGCCCATCAAGTTTAAATGGGCCGGCCCAACTGAAGGCCCACAAGATTTTGTGGACCATAATGGGCCGGCCCAGCTAAAGGCCCACGAGATTTTGCGGACCATAATGGGCTGGCCTAGCTAAAGGCCCACAAGATTTTGCGGGCCATAATGGGCCGGCCCAGGTAAAGGCCCATAAGATTTTTCTGTGTCATAATGGGTCGGCCCAGGTAAAGGCCCACAAGATTCTTGCGGATCATAATGGGCCGGCCCAGCTAAAGGCCCTCGGATTTCGCCAACATTAATGGGCCGGCCCAGCTGTAGGCCCACAAGATTTTGAGGACCCTAGTAGGCCGGCCCATTAACTGTCTGCCATGTTTTGGGCCAAATGTCGGCCCATATTTGATCCGGTCCATTAATGGCCTGCCACGCTCCGGGCCTAATAGTGGCCCATATGAGATCCGGCCCGTTAAAAGCCTACCATGTTCTTGGCCAAATTACAGCCTAGATCAGGCCCGGCCCTTTAAGAGGCTTTGGGCTCAATTATGGCCCATATCAGATTCGGCCCGTCAACTGGACACTATGCTTTTGGGCCCACTTGCTAAAGGCCCACTTAGTAATTCAGCCTGATATTAGTTTTGGCCTGTTAATGGCCCGTTTAACATTTCGGCCCTATATTAATTTCGGCCTGTTAAAAGCCCGTCATATAGTAGGGCCTAACTACGGCCCGGTTTGCATCCGGCCTGCTCGCATTCGATATCCGATTGGGCCAAACAAGGACCGAGATAATTTTGGCCTGTTAAAAGCCCGTGATTTGATTCGCACAAAATCATGGGCCGGGGTTCATTTTGGGCTGCTGCCGGCCCGTGAGCTGTTCGGCACGTTTCACGCCCAACCTACATCGTGATTGCATGACAGCCTGATTATGTACCGTAATTTTACGGTTTGGCCGGTTTACTGCAAAGACAGGATATATATACAGTAAAATAACTGCAGCATCGTGAATAAGAAAAAACCTAGACTATACAATAAATAAATTACGGCATATTACATCCACTAGGCATCAAAGTTCACCACTATGATAATAAAGCACAAACAGACAGCAGATTACATACACTGGGCATCAAAGATCGCCACCAGTGCAAATAAATACGCTGACAAAATAATATACAAAACCGACAGCACTTCAATAGAGTTCAAGAAAGGTTGGCCCTGCTGGGGAGCTGCAGCACAAGCAGATGAGCAAGATGATGAGACTGCGCTTGTTCAACACTTATATCTTCCTCACTCTGAAAGATAAAAAGCAGACAGATGACAGGTTTTGCACATAAAAGTATCAGTGCTGACAATTCATCACATTTCTTACTGACGAATAAAGTGACACAATTTAAAATTGCATTAACACAATATGGTATTGTTCAGGTCAAGACATGGCAGGAAATGACATTGTGAAGGAGTTGGCGGCTTCACAACACCACTAGATTACAGATAAAGAACTCATAAGTGTCAATGGTTAGTGTGCTGTCAATTTATACCATTTTAGATTAGCAAATAAAGAGACGGTTTAAATAATAGTAGAATGATATGACATTGTTCGTAGTTAAGACATTGCAGAATATGACATTGTGCTGTAGTGGGTAGGTTCACCACACCACTGGATTACGAATGAAGAACAGAAGCATACATGTAGTGCAAAAGAAAATCACTTGCTCTGTATAGTTTAATTTACATGGTATGAAGAAGGAACTTGGTTGTACAACTGAAAACTTAAATTGAGAAAGGACAAACTTTTGTTTATGAACTACATAATAATCTTTAAACAAGCAATTTGATGCAAACACCAAAAATAAACAGTTGTTGCAGCCATGCCTAACCAAATATATACAACAAAGTTTGAAGGCTTGAGATGGACAAACTTACATTATTGGTGAAGATAGGCTCTATAAAGGCCTTGTCCATGCTGATGGGGGGCAATTCAAGAAGTTTACCACAGAATCTTCTTCAAAAGCATTGCCTTTATTCTACATTTTGTTAAGAGTAAATATAGATGTGATAATATATGAAAAAATGGAGAATATTTAAGATAAGATGAAGAGTGATGCTACATAACCAAGTAGCTATAAATGTAAGTGCAGCGATACAGGCAAAAGGTATAGCCAAGAGCAATGCACAACTAAACTTCTACAGTACCAACCTTATGGTAAGAGTAAATATAGATCTGATGTGTAGAAAATGGAGAGCAAAGGAAAATAAGTTGTAGAGTGATGGTACATGAACAACTACCTATCATTATAAGTACACTGATAAAGGACAGCATGTACTTACAAGAACAATGCAGAGCTAAAAAAACATTGGCATTGGATATATTCTACACTAATGTAACCATTCATACACATCTGATAATTTGGAGCGAACAATTGATAAGCAAGCTATCATGCATACTGCTGTCACATAATGAACCAGGTATGTATGCAAGTACAGTGATATAGGACAACAGGTACTAACAAGAGCAAAGCCGCGGGCAGCATATTTGCGATATCATGTCGTTCTTGTCAAACCAGAATTCTTCTTCGAGCAGATTTCCTGCAAAAAAGATCCATAAGGCACATGCGGAAAAGTAGAAGTTCAAATTGTCATGTGATTTCATAGACAATACCTCATCCTGGGAACGAGACCAGTGCATAACAAGGTTTTTCCATTCAATGTCTTCTAAATTTAGCACAGGAGACTTCATCGGAAATTCGTTTATAGACTTGCCATCAAAGTGTGATTTCCTCAGGTAACACCGATACTGTTGCAATGCTTCCTTGAAAAGCAAAAGCAAGCTTTGCTCATCATGACTATCCAGATTGACCCTCGCCTAGTTACAACAATGTAATGTAAATCATTGATGTGTTCAATCAGCAGAAAACAGGAAAATAATAACCATGAATAATAGCACTTACACGTAAGTTGGACAAGAAGATGTGAAAATGGTGTTTGTCTTCACAATAATCTTCCCATGATGGGAATATATGCACGTAGTCCCTAATAGCATTGAAAGCATTGTCTTTTAAACTGGGAATAAATGGAACGGGGTTCCAATATGAAGGAATTGGCCGTCTCTGCAGTTGGGATAGGTCTTCGGCCGGTGGACTTGTTGTACTTTTTGCTGGAGTGGGATTTTTCTGTGGTACAACTGGTGCTATGGCAAATGAAATCGGTATACCTTTTGCTGGAGTGCAGGTCCTGTGTGGTGGGGCTAGTGGTGTGGCCTGTGAAGTATGGGTACAGTCTGCTGGAGTCGGTCCTACGTTTTGTGTCACTGGTTGTACAGCCAATATAAGTGGGGTGTTGTCTGATTTCTCCGGCACCACCATGTTTTTCAAGGACTTTGCTGGTGCTCCTTCAGGTTCGGCAATCACCCTCTTCCTTTTTGATGTCTGATGCACAAGAACAACATTTGAGTGGGAAAACATGGTATGATGACAGATGGAATATGTATTGATAATGGATGGGCATGGCATCTCGACATATATGATGAGTAAACTAAGCAGATGGCGGTGCAACAAAGTAGAAGAAATGCAAGACAACATATGCAAGATACCCGCAATCAATAAAACGTTGCCAAATTAGAACAGGCACCTTGATGGGTGAACAGGACAGGCCATCTGCCTTTGAATCCTCGAGGTTAGAATAGTCATTAGGATCATATTCTGAACAAGAATCAACAGGTGGGGAGCGTATGAGTTTCATTCCATCCAAAATGGCACTCAATGCCTTCGTGCCAATTTTGTAAGTCATTGCAGTGTTTAGATTCAAGAGTGGACTGTTGCTAGTGCGACACAAAGCAGCTACACAGATCATAGTGTAGATATAGCGGGAAAACCTTAAGCATCAGAGTAAAATCAGCAAAGTGGAACTTGCTGGAATATATGTGCTAGTATTACCGGTACGGCTAGAAATGCTTCGGATAACAGCTCTCTTCAAGTGAAGGTGCGGTACTGTTAATATCAGTGTAACTCTCAAAGGCGACACAGCTCCCCACATTTCCTTGCTATTCTTATAGGATTCAAGTGGACAGGCCACTACAAATCCTATTCCTATGTTTACAAGATCCTACGAATCAAAGACGCTCAAAATGTCCATCACAACCGATCATATAGACCTCTACACTACAAATGTCCCTACTCATCTTCAGTACAAGGAACATACTGTACTACTATCATACTCCCTCCATTCCAAAATATAAGTCTTGGTAGAGATTTCCACTATGGATCACATACGGATGTATCTAGTTACATTTTAGAGTGTAGATTCACTCATTTTGCTCCATATGTAGTCCATGGTGGAATCTATACAAAGACTTGTATTTAGGAACGGAGAGAGTACATATTAAAGAAGAACAGAAGAGGAACATGGTAAAGAAGAGCAAGCAGATTTTGGATAATAAAATGTTGGTTGCGCAGTGCCTACACATGATGAACCAGAGCGCATTAAGAGTGCAACTCCCAGCTGTCTCTCGACCATTTCAGGCGGTTGGATGAAGATCCTACGTCTCCTAACCCTTCTTCTTCCTCATCTCTGATTCTTCCCATACAGAACACCGCACGGGCCGCCAGCCGGACCACCGACCCCCACCGCCTGTGTTCCTCCGCCACCCCCACCCCCGCCCCAACCCCCACCCGCGTCGAGTTTTCTTCGTTCGGCGAGGCCCCACAACCACCCGGGCCCCTTCGATCGCACCGGTGAACTCCGGCGAGCTCTGAAAAATCGACTGGCCCAATTTTGAAATTTAGTCTACTGTGATTTAACTAGTGTGGAATATAAAAGGGGAAAACCATAAGCATTGGGAATATAGTGTTGAGCGTGCTATGGCGGATCTGAAGGTGCAAACCGTACAAAGGCAACTTCGCAACCAAGACAAGAAATCCGAGTAAAGCAGTGGCGATCTATTTTCTTGCTGCGATGAATAAGTTGAGCAGATACGAAAGAGTACCGCCTCTGGTGCGGCGCCGTGTAAGCATCTGCTGAGAATTTGATGGTGCTGTGGTAGCGATGGCTGTCGGCGGCATGGAAGCAGATCTAGGAGGGTAGACGGTGGCGGCAGGGCGCGGTGGACGAGACGGTCGTAGGAGCGGCGCCGGCAAGGTAGACGACGGCGGGGATGAAGCGAGGGGACGGGATGCAAGGATCCCGGTCCGAAGCCGTGGATGAGAGAGGTCGGTCTCTTGTAGTGGCGGCGGCGTTGGGGTATCAGCTCCGGCATGGTGGAGGAGGACGGCGGTAGATGGGGTGGCGGATGGCGACGGACGGAGGAGGGTGGGTGGAGAGGGTGTTTTGGCACCCACGGAGTACGAATGGGGAAAAGGGAGGTAGGGAGGAAGGGGGGAACCATGTATTCAGGGCGCGCTTGTCTCAAATGCGAGGAAATTTACAAACTTAGCCCCCGTTTCAAATTTCTACTACATCACAGCAACATTAGTCGGTTGGGGATAGGACGGTTATCTCGCATACACCGAATATTTGCCGACGAGAGTTTGTTTTTGGCGCCCACCGTGTATGAATATGAATCAGGAAGGGAGTCGATTTAGGCCAAGGACACACTGTGTTTTGGCGCCCACCGTGTATGAATCCGGGTAAGAGGCGGTTACGTCACGTTTGGGTGAAATTACAAACCTACCCCTATCGAAACTTATAGAAATCCAGCAGATAGGCTTTGCGTGGCAGGGATATGCAGTAGTGATTTCCATCTCGCAGATTTTGGTTTCGGGCGGTTACTTCAACTTTCCCCGCTTCATTCAAATTTTGCAGAGTGCACGTTTACCGTGCCAACTCAATTCGAATCCCGTTTGTATTCTATTTTTTCGGGCGGGATCCATTTTCAATTGGAATTACATTCTATATACATCATTTTTTATATATACTTTTAAAAGCACAACAAAGAATTCTGCTCCTTTATATGTATGATATGATTTACAAATACAACGATATCGAAATCTTAAGGTTGAATTCGAAAAACATTAACCAAATTATGTTCTACTAAAATGTATGGATCAGTAATATCTACATATTAAATAACATAGATGTGCGTGAATTCATATGAGTATGCATGTTTGATAGATCAATTTTGGTTCGAGTATGGATTACATGTATCATCGTCTCGAATTCAAATATTTGAATCCCTTTTTTGTTCACTCCTTTCACGCCCATCTCTCTCGCATGCATGCTCCTTCAGGTAGCTATCATTCTCTTTTCTCCAGCTCACCCGCACGCTCACTTCATGTTTCTCCTATCCTCGCAAACATGGTCTCTCGATGTCTCCCTTGATAAATTTCACACTCTCCCCATCATTATACATTACACGGTTTTCATTATCTCTCACGTCTCTACTATTCTCTGGTATCACTCTGTACCTAAGCTTTCTTTTTCACCGCCACACACAGTCTCCACTCGTCTTTCACTTTGTCTTTCTCTCTATGGGATTCTCTCACACACCCTATATGTCTCTACATATGACTCATACCACTAAAATTACTCTCTCTCTCTCTCCTGTAGACACAACATTTGTTGCGGTCTCCTTTTCGTCTCCATCCCAGACTGACATTATTCATTTGTTTACCGATCAGACAACCCCGACTACCGTCTCCTCTCTCTCTCTCTCTCTCTCTCTCTCTCACAGACACATACATACAACTCATGCTTCCACTCCCCATCCCGACTACCGTCTCTCTCTCTCACACACAAAACTCTCGCTTTCGCACCCCGACTCGTATTTCTCTCACAAACATTTATCGACTAGCTAGCCTATAGATAGGCTTATACACCCGCACACTCGTGCTTCCACCATCGCATACATGTCTCTCTCCCGCTCCTTGTATCTATGTAGATTTTTCTTCCCTTCTTGAGACACGCCCTCTCGATCGTGCACACACACACTATCGCCTCATTTTAAGCTGATACCTATCGCACACACACTCCTTGTGTCTTTGTCACACATGCACTCCGTCCTCCTCCACTCTCCCTCTCTCTCACACACACATGGGCTTTTTGCAACAACTAGCAAGATGCCCATGCATTGCACGGAACATCAAGATGCATTTGTATGAGTAGTTTATCTTGTGGGGGAAAAGGATGAACGAGGGAAGGCCTTATTTGCAAATGTGGAGAGGGGTGTGGGTATCTTTTTGCAAAATTGCCATTGTTTCCTTCCTATCCGCCAGATATAGATCGGACGGCCTATATTGCAGGATGGCAGGCACACGATCATCACCAACAATGCTTTTTATAAGAGTAGGGATAAAAAATAGAGTTGGTGATGATGGTGGGCCTGCCATCCTGCAATGTAGGTCGTCCGATTTATATCTGACGGATAGGAAGGAAAATATGACAATTTACCCGCACTCTTCACCACATTTGCAGATAAGGCCTTCCCTCGCTTATCCTTTTCTCCTACAAGATCTTGATGTTTCGTGCAATGCACGGGCATCTTTCTAGTAAGAGTAGAAATTAGACATATACCACTTCTCGAATCTTGAAACCAACAACATTCCTCCCTTATCTCATCAAAACCGCCAAAGGAATATATTTTGAGTGAAACATAACATATTTTTAGTGACATACGTATTTCAAAACTAGACTTTTTTTCTATCAAATCAGTGAATATGTATTAATCTACTTTGATCGTTTGGCAATGCATTGGCACATTGCTAGTAGTTATTATAATTTTTTGGACACCAGACAAAAAATTATACGAAGAGAAGAGGCGCATGCACGCAGTCGGCCTCTCGTTGTCTCGCACACATGAGTGTTATGTAAAGGCGACGTTAACAAATAAACCCTAAAACCCTAGCAGCCTGTTTGGCAAACGAAGGGAAGAGGAATAGGAGTTTAACTCTAATTCCCTTTCCCCATCTCAATTACCAGCCCTCCCCCAGGTAATAGATAAGTGGGACTTTTACACCTGAATTCCCCTTTCACTTCCCTGTCAAATTCCCATTCCACCTAAACAAACAAAGGAATAAAACTCTCTAAGCCTCAAACTCCCATTCCCTCTCTCCAATCCACCGAACCAAACACACTGTAGGTGCACGATTTCTGCATTCATGGGTACCGGGTACGTGGTGGAACACCTTTGTAGGAATAGTCAGCTCGCGTGATAATTTGATCCGTAGGAGTTGATGGTCGGGACCACAGGTGAACGACTTGGAGCGCGGTGGCTCTCCAGTTGCCATAGATCGAGTAGCCACGTTTAAAATATTGTTTTTAGCGGGGTTGAGAGTTCCGATTTTCAATGGCACGTTATAAGTAGTAAGTAGTTTTTAGAACGATTGGTATGGAGCGAAAATGGAATTTATAGTACTATGTACCTCCTTGGCGTATGGTTGTATGGTTTTTTTTGCGATGGAGGTTGTATGGGTTTATGTTGCGAGATGTTGAACCTGGTATTTCTAGGGCAAATACTATGGTTTAGATTTAGCTACTGGTTTTCAGTAATGAAAATCGGAAGGGGAAACCCTTCTTTGATTAAAAAAACTACTACCTCCATTCTGGTTTACTAGTCCCCATCGTACTTTGGGTCAAAGTTTGTCCACGAATTTTACTTGTAAAATGTGAATGGAAAATGAGATTTTGTTATACCCAAACAAAAAAGGACTGGAGGGAGTGATTGCTCTGACACGGACGCGACCTCTCATAGCGCAGGCATTGAACCGGCGCGCCGGCCAAGAGGGCCGCACTCGCTGCAGGCCCGGCTGAGCATGCCTCCTCACCGCGTGCAACCAGCTTAAGACTGCCCCGCCTGCCTTCATTGAATTCGTGCGTGTGCCGGCAACACGTCCTTCCGCGAGCCGGCAGGCATTTTAGAACACAAAAAATGACTAAAATATAATTAATTTACGCATGGTCTTGACTTGTTGTGCTCGCACGGGTAGCAGGAACTAGTAGAGGATTTTCTTTATTTATAACTCTCCTCACATATTTTTGGCTTTGAAGTGAATCATGGTTGTGGACATTATGTATGAATGTCCAGATATCTGTGAACATGAGTTTGATGTGGAAGTTGAACTTGGAATGTCGGGCTTGCGCGTGAACTATACCATGTCCAATGCTTCGTCTATTATTGTTTGGAAAGTAATTATTGTTATTTCATGACCCGAAAAAAAACTTTTTGTGCCACATCAGTAGATGCACGGACATCACAACAGGCATGCTGACTGGATAAACATTTGAACCTAGCTATTATGAAGGAAATTTTGTATTGACAACAGTTTTAGATAGCAGGAGACGCCTAACCTGCTCTGCCTCTGCTAGCTTATTTCTGGCTTCTTCCATCTCTTCTTTGGCTTGGGTGAAGAGAGCATCTGATTGCTCTTTTCGCTTCTTCAGGAACTCAGCTACATTCTCAATGGCTGTTGCACGCTTTCTTTCATCCTTTACTAATGCCACGAGGATACGAACAACTGACGACTCCACCTGGCTTGTGTGTAATCCAGCATCATCTGGGAATTTGCACCTTGTGTCTAATCCAGCATCATTAGGGAACTGGCACCTTGTGTGTAATCCAGCCTCATTTTGGAAACATGATCTCAAGGTTGACCATACTTCCCTCCTTGCAGGAACTGCATCCTGACATGAAGTTACTTCTTTTTTATATCAATACTCAGAGCAACCTAGATCCATTTAGTAGAAGCCAGATAAACAGAACTCGGGGAAGTGAATTCAAAAGAAAAAAATAAAATCAGACTACAAGGTGAGAACACCCACTTCCTACATCAAGCTAAAAAACGAGAGCATTAGGACGATTAAGACTCTTCTTATTACACATCAAAGAACACCACGCTTAAGAGAAACAGAAACTACAACATATACACATCGAAGAACACGAGGCTACACGAAAGTAATTGAAAGGGTGTTACTTACCAAAGCTCATTTTACAGGTTCAGTGCAGCTCCTCTTTAACTTGCCACGCTCCTTGAAGATGTCCCGGATATCCCGTGTTTGGTCTTCATTGCTCCTCTGCATGTTTGCACTCGTGGTTTTAAAATCTCAACATGGCAAGAAAAATATACTACTAGTAATACTCGCGCATCTTGTGGGCAACATTAAAGCACCCGTCTGCCATGTTAGAGCATCTCCAACAGAATTGCAACGCGTGGCGCTTTAAAAAAGCGTTTACAGTTCTGAGATCGAGAAGTAGATACTAGAGAGTAGAGGATAGTTCTCAGCATAGATAGATAAAAAAAGATAATTCAACTACTCCTCGTCGTCCGACTCCTCCTCGGTGATGTCCTCCTCTGATGTCTGACTGTAGGTGTGAATATACCGATCGTCATCGGATTCCCAGGGCGACGCTGCTCCTAGCCTCATCTTGAATTGAGCTTCCGCTTTTCGCCTAAGCTTGTCCTCGCGATAGGCGGCTCACTCCGCCCTCCTCTTATCCCTCTCTGCCCTCCTTTGCGCGTAGAACTCGCGCTCGTTGATGATGTCCTACGAGAAGTGTTGGCACCACAGCGCCATGACTTCCTCGTCCATCTCGGCGATGCCGAGACGGTGCTCCCGGCTCTGGTTGTCACAACGATCCTCATCGGTGCTAAGCCGCGGCAGAGGCGCCCGCTCCCGCGTCGGCACGTTGGGGAAGTTCAATGTTCTATGAGGCCACCGGAGGCGCCACACCGCCGCGTCGTACACGCGCGCGGCCTCGTTGGCGGTGTCGAAAATGCCGAGGCCGAGGCGCATCCCGCGGAACCGGATCTCGACGGAGAAGCCGCCGGAGGGGCGTGCGCGGACGCCGCGGTATCCCCAAGTTTCCCGGCGACGCGGCGGCATGGTGGCACATCGACGGCGAGGCAAAAAAGAGTGGGGAGAGAGCGGTGGCGAGGCACGGAGCGGGGAGAGAGCGGTGGCAAGGCATAGAGCGGTGGGAGGGCGTTGGATTTTATAAAGCACGCCGGACGCCGCACGCCAAAACTAGCGCATGCCCGGCCGCTTTTTCCCGCGTGCGCGTGATCCTTTCCGACGTCTCTGCTATCTCTACTCTCTTATCTACTATTATATTTATTTTATATTTAATATTTATCTCTACTTCCTTTACTGTCTACTTTTTTTCTCTATACTTTCTTTTCTTGCAATATAGCCGTCCGATTTATATCTGACAGATAGGAAGGAAACAAATGGGAATTTCGCAAAAAGATACCCATACCCCTCTCCATATTTGCAAATAAGGCCTTCCATCATTCATCCTTTTCTCCCACAAGATAAACTACTCATACAAATGCATCTTGATGCGTGCAACGCATGGGCATCTTGCTAGTTCTAAAAACCTTTCCATCATTTGCCACACTACTGGTTGCAGATGAAAAACCTACCCAAGCACAGCGCGATACAGGAGTGACGTACAATTACAAGCTGATATTCTATTGGACAATGGAGGCTATAACCAATTACTTTTACGGGAACAATAGCACCCAGGAAATTTGAAGGGTAGGTATGAACAAAATTGGAACTGCACATGTACTACTAAGTGATTCAATACACACATTACCAATCGAGGAGGAGAATGATGGTCGCGGCGGCCTCTGTGAGTCATGGTCGGCAACGGGAGTCAGTTCATTGTCCACGACGGTGGTACTTCTGCGCTTGGCGTCGGCTTCCGGGAAGCAGATCCGAGACCGTGGAAGACGATGTCGGGGAAGAGGCTCCATGTACGACGACGACGGTGGACCGGCTCTAGTGCGACGTACGAGGTCGTCGATGAGGCAGATGCGCTACGGTGGACGAGTGCGCCGATGTAAAGGGGAGGAGCAAGAAGGCTACGGTGCCGTGGAGAAGTCTATTTTGCGATGGGGATAGAAAATGGGGAGTATTCAGGTGTACTACTCTGGGTGTCAGGGTGGGGTTGGCTGGGTAGGGTGAACCTGAAGTTACGAAAACAGCCCCCTACCAAGCGTCATCCGTAGGCCTGTTCCGAAGGCTATGATGGTAACTTCCCACTGCTCGAATCAGGGTCGCGGGAGATTTTCCCGCCGACCTCAAAATTTTGTGACACTGGACTCCCCGTGTGGCGTGTTGAGTGATTTGGCTAAGCAACTAGCGAGTAGTAGTAGTAAACTCTGCATATTAGGTTTGACCAAAGTCAAACTTCCTAAAGTTTGACCAAGTTTATAGAAAAATATAAACATTTACCATAACAAATATGTATGATGTGAAAGTACATTCAATAATGAATCTAATGGTATTTATTTGTTATTTTATATGTTAATATTTTTTTGTTATAAGCTTTCTGAGAGTTTACAAAACTTGACTTTCACCAATGCTAATACGCGGACTTAAATAAAAATGGAGGGAGTACACATTTGTTTTCTTAGTTTGTAGTGAACTAATCATTTGTTGAAATTGTGAAATAAATATATTAGGCTATTGAGTTCGAATGTAATGGTCTATACAATTCAATAGTTACAATCATTGTTGAATCCCAAGATGTATACAAGGTCTACAGTACTTCACAACATACTCAAACCCACATAATCCCAGTCAAATGAGAATCTAAATGCATTTCATAGTTATTACTTTGTAGGATGTAACAAAAACAACCATAACTCTACATCAGCCATTATAGAAGCAACATTTTGACATATCCCAATGTGTGAATGAAATGTGCAGAGAGAGCTTTTGAAGATGGAGCAGATAGGGCGAGAAAGATTGTATGTATGTGGACGAGAGAGTAGGAGACAAACCTAATGAGGCGGAGAGAGAGAGAGAGATAGAGACAGAAAGAGAGAGGAAGAAGTTAGGTCTGTGAGAAAGATGGATACATGTAATATACATGAGATGCGTGTGCATCTGGATTCTGTATACGTGGAAGGAGAAGAGACAACATGTTTGATGAGAGAGCTGGAAAAACATGGACGAGAGGGGAAGGATCTTGTGGGTTGAGGGATTGACAATTTTGTGTGGGGGGAGAGGGATTGGTAATTTTGTGCAAGAGAGAGAGGGTGGGGGAGGAGTCAGTCAACCGTCATCACATCACCCTACTTCCAAATGACCCCGCATTCTCTAGCGCGGTGTGGTCGCCATCTTCGATCTGCTCGATGCCCTCTTTGAAGATTGAGGTGTTGTGCATGTTGGGGTGCAAATAAGCACAAGCGAGAGTGGCCGCCGTATAACCTTGGATGGGGATGAATTGTGTGCTCGGGGGAGTGTGTGTGTGTGTGTGTGTTGTGCTGCGTGTGTCTCTCTCTCTCTCTCTCTGTGTGCATGTGTGTGTGTGTGTGTCAGATATTGAGGGAAAACAAACCTAAGGAGAGAAATGGGTATTCACGAAGAGATTGTGCGGGCCTTGAGGTGGGCAGGGGCCGGGTGAGGGTGTCAAAATGTGCGCGTTGATGCATGTGTTGCATGCGACCGTGCGAGGGACGGACGAATTGAGAGCGATGGTTGTTGTGTTACGGATGCTCCTCTCTCTCTCTCTCTCTCCCTCTCTCTCTCTCTCTCACTCTCACACACACACAAAAGTAGACTAGAAGACCGTTCTCTTATGTATACACAATGTATCGGCATCCGTCTATGTCTAACTCATGCATGATCATTTGCACATTCACACCTCTCTATGTCCGTATCACACGCACACCGTCTCCACATTGCCCTTCCGCCACAACACACATATGGACACATACACACGTTCTCTCTTAGTCACACACACAAAATTAGTATTAAAAAAACTAGGGCGCACCTAAAACGTCCAAATCCAAATAAACACAAACTGGAGCTAAATTCAAATATATGGAAATATTGCAGCATCAAGAACTTTCACAGGAAAAAAAATTGAGTAATATTCGAGGATTGTTTTCACACACAAAAAAAGGTTCGGTGGATGTCCTTCGAGCGCAACACGGTGACGCACCGTTCGATCGACCGCACGGCCGCGGTTCACGCGCTTGCACAGGATTCCGTATCGTGGTTGTGGTACTAATTAATAAAAGCACTACCTAAGTCTAATGTTTACGTGTACTAGTACGGTTTTCTTTTAAGTTTGAACAACCTTATATATAAAACTAAAGTAAGCTCCCACACACGCACTCATCAATATGCCGCCGCCACCGTTGCGCATGCCGGCGCCCGCCTGCTCCGGCCAACAATTTCCCGCCCATCACCGCTATGTCGCCGCCATCCCTGTGCCATGAAGCCGAAGGCGCGCCTGCTCACGTCGTCTCGCGATGCCGCCGCGCTGCCAAGCACGCGAGCAACTGGTGGAGCCGTATCTATGCACGCAGCGTACGAAGAGGAGGACGAGCGCGTGCTCCAGCACGCCGGCGAGGAGGAACTAGCGTGTCATTGTCGTCTCCGCCCGCGTAGAGGAGGCGCGCATGGTGGCTATCGCGGCGGAAGCCGGTCGCGCGCGCGTCGAGCGCGCAAACCGGGTGCGGACGCAGAATCTACCTTCGAGACCTTGAATGCCACGTGGATCCTGCAATCTGAAGGAGCAATTTGGGTCAGTCGACTCATGTGAGCCGTTTGATGCAACATGGATGGCTAGAAGGGCTTCTTCCACCTCTTCTGCCGTCTTCTTCCTTCGCTCCGTTGAACTTCTTTCACAAATCGACTGACCCAAATTATACTACTAGTATGAACATATTAAGTATAGTAGGAACACGAAGATACAAGCAGTAGTACCAACTGCAAGAAGAACAGTAGTAAGGCATAGTACTAGTACTACTGTACGTACTAAAGAGTTCAAATAACGAGAAAGAACATAAACATAGTTCTGTTGGGGCCTCAGCACATCACACCCTTGAAAATAAACTAAGCAACTAGTCCGCTTGACACTGCAGTAGAACCAGCATGAGCCACGGCACTGCCACCTACTCAGAGTCCGAGTCCACGTCCTCGACTTCGTCCTCCTCCCTCTTCCTCTTCCTCTTCGCCGACGCGTCTTTGCTTGAACCGGACACTGGGCTCTGCTTCTTCATCCAACCCTTGTAGATATTTAAACAAAGGTAGGCAACCATTGTTGCATACAGTATGTGATCTTCATCTAATGTCTTCGACTCCCATGCATGATGAAACTCGTGATGTGGTTTCTTCAGTTTAGTGTACGAAGGATCAATCATGGCTGCTGCCAGGGTCAGCATTGAAGGTTGAGAGGAGGACACCAGGCTTTCCTTCTGGAGATCGAAGGGCTGGCCTACAATGAGACCTATCCGACGCAGGACATCCCTGTCGTTCTTAAAGCCTACAGTAACGAATTTCACTCTTTTGTCCTTGAGGAGGTTCTTAAAATCCTGGCACTCAATGTCGGCATGGCATATGTGGTAGACCAAGCAAACGTTATGTACGCAAACCTGGATCACGGCGGGCTTCTTCCTCTCTTCGTCCTTTAGATCCTTCTCTCGTCCCAGGACTGTGGTGTACTCAACATCTAGCCCAGCGACCCACTAATCCGTTGAACTGTTAAACATGCGTAGGAAGCGAGCAAGCCATGCTTTCACCGTCTCGGATCCACGTGTGTAGATGATGATGAACTGATCGCCGGTGATGGCTCTAACCTGGTACTCAGCGACGACCATGGAGATTTGGGAGGCCATGGATTTTCGAGGAGGGTTAGGAGAAGTTGAACTGTTGTACCCCGCAAAAAAACTGGGAGGGAACTAATGTGAAAGGACGGGACGACTGGGAGCAAACTGTTGTAAGGTAGAAAACAGGGATGTGTAGGGCGTGCGAACGGCGTGGGGTTGCTGGCTTGCCCGGTGGATAAACGGCTGCAAGCCCCCAAAGAGTTCTCGAGAACTATGCGGGACCCACTAGATGTCATGTCTACTCGACCCATATCGTAGGCCTGACGGTATAGCTTCTGCCTGTTCCCACGCCATGCCAGCGCGTGGATGTAACTTCACTTAATTCCGTCAAACATCGCGCCTCCCACGACCTTCGCCTCCCTCACGCGGTCGCGCCCTTTGAGACTTCGACCTGCTATAAATGAGCAATTTTTTTGCCTTTTTTTAGACAAGCAATTTTTTTGCCTACTCCGCATGCATGATACTCCCTCTGGTCCTTTTTACTCCCGTCAACCGTTTGAAAAGTGTTTGACCAAATTTATACTTTTTTTGAACACCACCTTATATTAATTAACCAGCCACACCAGTACACTCATTCGATACAATATTCACCACACAGGGCGGTATGTTATTTACAAGAATACCATCTAATCTATTGTCAAAGCTATACTTAGCGATTAAGTGTGCCACCTTATTGGCCGAACGGCTAATCTTTGACAATTGAAGATTGTTGATCAACTTCGAGATGCTCAACGCTTTCATCTTCAGGTCACGCATAGCAGACCTGTCATAGTCCCCCGATGCAAGAGACGCTACCACAAAAGCGCAACCAGTCTCTAAAATTACAGGATTATGAAGAGAAATACCTATGTAGAGACCGGCAATGCAAGCCCTAAGCTCCGCTTCCTCCATGCTTTGACAGGCATCAATGAAATCCCACGACCAAATTTATACTAAAAATATCAATATCTACAATATTGATTATAATGAGTATAAGAACTACGTTTTATAATGAGTGTAAACATATTGATTTGACATTGTGAATGTTGACACATTTTTCTATAAGTCTGGCGAAAGTAGAGGTACATTGACTTCAGACAAAACTTAAATGCACAATGCAGACTAGTTCCTCCGTCCAGGTGCGTGCCATGTCCTATCTTGTCATCACAATAAGGTTAGCTATTAGAGTACCACTACCTCCCTTCTAGTTTAAAGGGCTCGATTCAAAAATTTCACCTACTCTTAGCAAGATAGTAGAGGCGGTGGAATAGTTTTTGAAGTATGCAAAAGTACTCAACTAGTGCTGTCGTTCTTCACAAAAAAATGTGTTTACCAATGCATGCATGAACACTAGTTACTCTAACCCCCCCCCCCTCTTCTCTAATTCTTTGCCACATCAGCATGTTTGCTATTCCCGTGTGCATGATACCAGCTAAGATACCACCATTATGGCCAGCCTTAATCATCGCATGCAATAATTTATTGCACCTTGAAATATGAACATGTGTGGGGTGTGTATGTTTTTAATGACTTGAGACTATACCTAGCCCGGCATGCAAGATGACTTATTATGCACCGTTCCCCATACCTGCAGGAAGCCCGTTCGTCTCCAAATCTTTTCCTCTCCGTGTGTGGAAACACTATGCCTGCCAAACTCTCCTTCTCCCTCCGGCGGTCCCACCACTCCACCCCGTGTGAAAAAATCTGCATGCATGACTCTCCTCCCCCCACGTTCGTCCAATCCGTTGTGACCAGCAATATTTCCACCCCTTCGCTCCCCCGTAATTTACTCCAACAAATATGCCCACGTAGTTGTTACTTAACTGCAGGTGCATTGGGTCACTGACATATGGGCCCAATAGGGGTCTGGCCCACATGCCAGTGACACAACTGGACCTGCAGTTAAGTCAGTGCAGCTCAGTCCATATCTTACGTAGGTGTGCCATTGCTTGCTATAATTACTGCGCCTCCCACGACATCGCTATCTCCTCCCCCTCACGTTCACGTTCATCGCTATCTCCTCCCCCTCCCTCTCACGTCGACCACCATGGCATCGCCCCTCCCAAGCCCTAGGAGCCCCTCGCTGCACCGCACGGACGGTCACGCATCGCCGTTCCGTTCCTCGCTGCTACTAGTCGAGGAGGACGCGTCGGTGTTCCACTCCTCGCCACTACGCGACGCATCGCCGTTCCGTTCCTCCCGCCACTAGTTGAGGAGGACGCGTCGGCGTTCCGCTCCTCACCGCGACGTGACGCGTCGCCGTTCCGCTCCTCGCCGCCACTAGTCGAGGAGGACGCGTCGGCGTTCCACTCCTCGCCGCGATGCATAAGGTGGACGCATCGGCGTTCCCAATTTCGCTAGCACGCGCGCCGGAGGACACGTCGGCTCCTCGCTACGAGGAGAACGTCGCGCCGCCTGCCGAGCCCCCCAGCCTTGAGGAGCTTTGGAAAGAAATGGATGTCGCCTTGTGGGAGGCTTTGCCTCCAGCAGAGGGTGCCAAAATAGAGGCGGAGAAGAAGGCCGAGGAAGAGAAGCGCACCGCGGAACAAGCTGCCTGGGAGGCCTATGTCGTGTCCGAGAGAGTCAGGCAATTGGCTCTTTGGCACAAGGCTCGTGCGAGGGCCGTGAGGGTGGCAGAGGACGCCCATGCCGATGCCCTGAGTGCAGTCGGACCGAAGCGCCTCATCTACGCTTGGCGGTACGTGGACCGGGTGCACGCTTCCAACGAGGAGGAGTACCTGTTGGTGCCGGATCACCACACCGGTGAGATCGCGCTTGCCCACCGGCAAGCCGCCAATCAGCACCTTGCGAGTTGCGAGGCGAAGGAAGAGGCGTTGTGTCGGCGCACTGGGAAACGGCCGCGAACCAGGGCACTCGTGGCGCGCCGCAAGCGCTCCTGCGAGCGCCCTTGCTTTTAGGAGGAGTATAATTTTTGTTTCGTAAGGTGATCTCATTAGTTTTGGGACGCAAATGATAAATCCCGAACGTTCAGGAATTTTTAGCGTCCTTAATTAAGTATGTAAAAGGGAAAGTTTGGAAACCTTGTGTATTCGTACGCATTTTGCAAGTACGTGCATATAGCACAAACTTTACTATATACTATCGTACTACATGTCTCTCTTGATATATGCCTGCAGACTGTGCTACTCCCTTCGTCCAGGTTAATAAGTCATCTTTGGTTGTGCACCGTGACCAAGGAGGGAAGACTTATACACCTAGACGGAGGGACTACTACTGTTACTTATGTACGTGCAAATGCACATTTTAACATTACGATGCGGCTTTTGTAAAAGTAGAAAAACAGCACTAGTCAAGCTTGTGAAATGATTCAATGCAAAACAAATGCAAAAATGCTCGTTTGATTTTTTACTTTTAGCTTCCTTCTCTGTGGTTATTTCGTCGTACTTTGTACAGAGTATCTCACTGGTTGGAAAGGCATGCAAATTCCCAAACCGCTTCCTACACCCTGTATCGAATTTTTTGCCTAACAAGTTGTGCCGTGCAATTGGAACTCCAACTTGATTACTACTAGTAGTAGGAGTACTAGGGGCCAGTTCTTTTAGGCTTCTAGATTAGTAATCCCATAACTACTACCTCTGTCTTGGTTTATTGGTCCCCATTGTAATCTGTGTCAAATTTTGATCATAAATTTAACTAATGAAATGTTAGTGCATGTCACATGCACTACTCCATCCGTCTAGGTGAGTAAGTCATCTTAGGCTGTGCACCCTGACCAAGGAGGAGGAGAAAATGAGAAACGTTAATGTTTATTTGCTAATTAATAGTATTGCATGCAATGAACTAACCACTGCATGTCGTGTTTGATATCTCAAGTCATTAAAAGCATGCGCACTCTTTATCTCTTATTGGTTGATATGTCAAGAAACAAGAAACGAGGTAGAAGTTAATGCACCGCGCCTAAGTGTTTTGGGATTATTTGGTTTTCGTAATATGACTTACACACCTAGACGGAGGGATTACAATGGTGAGGAATAAACCAGTTAAATCTTTGGTCAAAATTTAGCACAAATTACAATGGTGAGGAATAAACCAGGACGAAGTAGTAGTTTAGAAGCCCAAATAAATGAGTGAGGCGCCTTATTGTTACTCTCCACTGTGACTAGTCTTGTGGGAAAAGCTGGGGAAGCCGCCAAAAGAACTGGCCCTATGAGTAGTAGCCAGGGATCGAGTGTGCGAGATGAACCGGAGAAAGTAAATGCAGAGAGGTGAAATGCAAAAAAGACGGAGGGATGTGATGGTTGCTTGTCCGTTTATTTTACCAGGCCACTTATTACTGGGAGTGGCTGGGTTTTGTGATATGACGGCTTTACTGTCGCGCCACGAGCTGGGTGAGAGGTGAGACTCCCGTGCAGCGCCGCCCTCTACACTTGTACTACATCGGTCGTGGTTTATTAGTCCCCCATTGAATTTGACTGAAGATTTAACTGAAAAATGTTAGTGCATGTCAACAAAAACTATATCATTGGATTTGTGTTTGAACATAGTTTTGAATGATATAATTTTTGGTGACATGCATCAGCATTTATCTTACTATATATAATGTTAGTTCAATTTTTGGTCGTACTAATCTATAGTAGTAAGGTGCCTGTGCGTTGCACCGAAGAGTGAAATGCATTGATCGGGGAGTTGTTTATTTTGACAAAGGATGTGGGGGTCATCTCATGTGTAACGGGTATCGATAGGTTTCTTCGGATATTATTTCATTTCTAGAGCTCACAAACATCCGGGTGAAATAGATAAAAAGGTATCTTTTGCAAACAAAAGAGTTAAACTGTTCAACCTGCATCCAAAACTTGTGAAGAAATAACACTTATTGTGCTTTGCAAGAAATGATCTTTAAGAATTAGTTTTTGAGTATCGATTGTTATACATGTTGGCTACATATGACATGGCACTTTCTTATAGTCAACAGTTGGCTATACTATTAAGTAATATTAACCATGCCCTTATACACCTAGACGGAGGGATTAAATCAGGATGACTTGCAAGCGGGCCGAGGAGATGTAAGAAATGGTTTATCGTAAGTCTTTCACCAGTATTGTAGTAAAAATTCATACATGGAAGATTCTAGACTAAACCATAAACGGATACACTTTTATTCATGCGCTATACTCCAATAGAGCAAGATCCTGCATGGAAGTCTCCACATGCTTAGACAGCGGATTACATTGAGCGAAGACTAATGATCAACATTTAACTTGATAATGCGTATGTCCAGGTGAACCTCCTTGGAGTCCCCGTGCACCACGTCGGCGGGTAAAGGATGCCATGGGTTTTCCAAGTCCACATTGGCGGGATAGTCCCAGCTCCCCAGAGTCCAAGTCCGTTCGATGAGGCCGGTGTCGCCGCCCACGCGACCCAGAGGGGTAGTAACACTAACCACGCACCCGTACATCGGCCTCATGTCAGTGTCAGTGTCAGCGGCGTCGCCCCTGACGCACATTACAGAGACGGGGCGGCGTCCTGCGCGGGCCTTGTCGGTGCCCACGATCAAGAGGAAGACAATGTCGTCCTCCTCCAAGACTAGCAGGCGGCGGTGATCCTCCAGCGACTCTGGCATGGTGAACGGGTAGCACGTCTCGTACTTGATGTTCTCCGCCAAGGGCCAGCAGTGACCGCTGCACGCATCCGTGAGGTGATGCACCATGTCCGCCGGCGAGCCACAAAATGGCATCGGGCACTCATAGCACTGGACGAAGGGCTCCTTGGAGGCATCGACCAGGTCGTCAATGAAATGGGAGTGGCTGTAGGGGATGTTGCGCCAGTTGAATATATGAGCAAGTTACTACGAGATTTAATCCGAATAAGAACAAAATAAATCATGACGGCTATAACAGAGATGAAACTAATCATGTGGACTAGCATAGTAGAAGGATACAGAGTAGAAACATGAATTCTACCACGATTTCGAACAGGAAGGACAGAAACACATACGGTGCAACGGGAGCAGCACCGTTGGCGTTGAGGTTGTCACCCATGTACAAACACCACGTAGACACGGTCTTTGAGCACATTTCGTAGTTGTTCCACGCTCGGGCATTGAAGTTTGTAACTATTTTAGATTAGAATATACTACTCCTCCGGTGCTAGTAGTAGAGCAGAGTCCTACTCTACTACTCCACTCAAGCAAGTTAGGGCATAGCACTGTAGGGAGTACCAGTACTGTGATCACTCAAGCAAGTTGTCTGGCATCGACATGACCCTACGCTGCTGGTATGTGTCTCGTAAGTCAAGCGGCGTGCTGTAGTCATCATCACCTGTCCACCTCCCGCAGCACATATTCGCTTCTCCATCTTTGTCCGCACATAATCTCGTCCAATCTTCCATCCCCGCTAAGGCGCCTCCCCCCCTCGTCCAAAACCCAAGCACTAACAATGGCAGAACTGAGCAGAGTCCGCCGAAAGAGTGGCTGGAATTCGCTCCCCACAGAGGTAATCAAGCTCATTGTTTCGCGTGTGCACAATCTCAGTACCATGCCGCTCGCCGTGTGCTCGTCAGGGCTGTACCGTTTACTCAAAGACCTCAGGCCGGAGCTTTTTAAGCCAGCTCCTTGCTTGCTGATGCCGCCTGATCTTCAGAAACGGCATGTCACGCAGCATAACGATCATAGGGTGGCGAGCATCAACCCCCTTGACTGCGATCCGATCCCCGTCAGCCTCAACTACATTAATGATATGTACTGGGTCGGCATGAACACGTCTTGGATGGTGCTCGTCGATGGTCGTGGCAGCTAGATGCTCGTGGAGGTCTACACCCGGCGATTGATCCCCCTTCCTTCGATTAACACTGCACTGCTTTGGCACCGCGGCCCAGAATACTTGGAATCTTACAATAGCCAACATGATACCAAGTTTGATTTGCTCAAGGTTGTAATCTGCCAAGTGCCCACAAGATCTGCAAATTATAAAGACTTCAGGCTAATTGCGTTCTTCAACCGCGGTCTCGCCTATCTGACAGGTCACTGCGGTAAGTGGATAAATCTGCACGTTCATCGCAGGATCATACATCCTCCATGGTTCTCTGATGCCATTGAACACAAGGGCTTCATTTACGTTGTCGACTCCTTCTATGACAGGACGTATTGCTGGCCTACTCCAGTCGTCGCTACAAATGGTTGTTACAGCAGTATGTTACTTTCCTATGATATCATGATGGCTTGCTTATATTACTGTCAACATTTGCTGAAAAAATATTCATGCTCATAACATGTTGTTCTTAAGATTGATTAAATCAAGAGCCCTTTTTTATTTGACTCCAACTTGATATGATGTTGTAGGCCACCTGGTGTCCCTACCCTTCCTAATCCCAGAACCTTTCAAACAAAAGCGGCATGGCAGTTGCAGGTGGTTCCTAGCTCGATCAAACGGCGACAAAAGATTGATGATCGTTCGCACGTACCGGATGTGTTGTT
Organism: Triticum dicoccoides; assembly: GCF_002162155.2. Lineage (NCBI taxonomy): Eukaryota > Viridiplantae > Streptophyta > Magnoliopsida > Poales > Poaceae > Triticum > Triticum dicoccoides. The sequence goes on from NC_041382.1 coordinate 651,466,479, forward strand.
TCGCGGAATACAATCACAGTCACTGCAAGCTCTTTGAGAAGGATCCCAGCTTCTCTGGGCCTTCAGGAATTTTTGACTGGAGGCTGGTAAGTAGCCTTGGTACACGCTCTCTGTTTGTTGGACTGAATTATCCGCTTAACCAGGAGATAACCGACGGCAAGGATCATGATGGCAGCGCGGTTTCGTTCATCAGGCAAAACTGTGTGTACATAGCATACCATGTGTCTCTGCATGCACCATACCCTGATATCTGCTGCCTCGCTCTGCAGCCCAAAGTAGGAGAGAGGGTCGCAAGTATCAGACTTTGACCTGGTGGCTGGAGTTTCCCCCGTCAGGCACCCATCTGGATCAAGCCGTCAGCCAATCTCCACAGCTTAATAAATAGTAACGTCTAACTGAGCCAGTTAGTTAGATGCGTACACTTGGTGTAGTAGGATCTTTATTTAGTTTGATGCATACACGTGTTCTTTTTTGGTAGCCCTTTTGTAATGATGGCTGATGTTTGGTTTGGAAGAGAGAGCTGCGTCTTCACTCTTCTGGCCTGCTTACTGCTTCTGTTGCACCCCCAGCCCTGGTTGCTGCTGCTGCTGTTTTCAATGTACAATCAATAGTATATTTCGTCTGTTGGTTGAATAAATGTGTTGTTAGAACGACAAACACAATGTTTTGAAAGTCGTTGCACGGTTCGATCCTTTAGTGCCCCGTACCGTACGTAGCGCATACTATTTTTCGTACGAAACACATTTCCCACTTTTTGATAACATGCAGCCCATTGATGAAGGCCCAATAGAGAATCCCATAATTAACTGGAAGGGAGGCTCTCACATGAATCTGGCCCAGGTACATGCTCATGGTCCCCTAAATATAAATAAATAAATAAAGCTAAATGCTCATGCGTCGGTTCTTTGGGAAAATAGGTAGCCCAGTATTTCTTTTTGAAGAATACCCAAGCTAGGCCTATTTGTTTTTCCGAATTACTAGGCTGCAAATCTTTCAAGACGAGGAGGGATGCATTCCGGCCTGGCTTAAGAGTATGGTCAATGTCTGTTAAAAGTAATATCAAAAGGGGTTGAAAATTCCAAAAAAATTATAGCAAATGGGATCTAAGTTTATTTTTTTGTTTTTGTTCTTCACTGATATCTTATACGTATTTCATTGGATTTAACATGACATAGTACTAATTTATTTTTAAATTTGTTTTAGTATGGCTATTAATTTTTGGATTAAGAATATTTCGTTCCCCAGCAAAAATTTGCGAATTTTCAAAATTTCCCACATATTTAGTTAATTTTTTGACCCTGGTACTGACCAGAAAATGGCCAGCAATTCTAAAAATGGAAAACGGACTACAATAAATTCCATATGAATTAGAAAATGAGTAAAAATTATAAAAATAATAGCAAACGGGCTGTACATGCCACAGATTTCGAGGCTGACTTATTTACGCAAGGCTTTGTCAGTGAACACACGATTCTAGCAGCAGTGGTTGTTGGATGTCCATCCAACGGCCGACGTGCTTCTTCAATCTCTGATCTTCCTGCTCCAATCGCCTAAACTAGCGCCGGCGGGACTGCGTGCTCCCTCCTCTTGTGGCCCGCTGTGATGCCGCGCAGGCTTCCCCGGCCCACCCTACTCCCACCGCTGGCCTGGCCGCACGCAATCAACTGCCTCCTTATTACGTGAAAAAATGATTCCTCCCACTGACATCTGGGGCGCACCGGTTGGGAGACTGACATGCGGGCCTACTAAGTTGACACGTACGTAGGGCTTGTCAACTTAGTCAACAAACGATTCTAGCAGCAGTAACTGAGGGAGTCCTGGATTAGGGGGTGTCCGGATAGCCGGACTATACCTTTGGCCGGACTCCTGGACTATGAAGATACAAGATTGAAGACTTCGTCATGTGTCCGGAAGGGACTTTCCTTGGCGTGGAAGGCAAGCTTGGCGATACGGATATGTAGATTTCCTACCATTGTAACCAACTCTGTGTAACCCTAGCTGAGGGAGTCCTGGATTAGGGGGTGTTCGGGTAGCCGGACTATACCTTCAGCCGGACTCCTGGACTATGAAGATACAAGATTGAAGACTTCGTCCCGTGTCCGGATGGGACTTTCCTTGGCGTGGAAGGCAAGCTTGGCGATGCGGATATTCAAGATCTCCTGCCATTGTAACCGACTCTATGTAACCCTAACCCTATCCGATGTCTATATAAACCGGAGGGTTGTAGTCCGTAGGCAATCAACTCCATATACAACAATCATACCATAGGCTAGCTTCTAGGGTTTAGCCTCCTTGATCTCGTGGTAGATCTACTCTTGTACTACCCATATTATCAATATTAATCAAGCAGGACGTAGGGTTTTACCTCCATCGTGAGGGCCCGAACCTGGTAAAACATCGTGTTCCCTGCCTCCTGTTACCATCCGGCCTAGACGCACAGTTCGGGACCCACTACCCGAGATCCGCCGGTTTTGACACCAACATTGGTGCTTTCATTGAGAGTTCCTCTGTGTCGTCGCCTTTAGGCCCGATGGCTCCTTTGATCATCAACAACGATACGGTCCAGGGTGAGACTTTTCTCCCCGGACAGATCTTCGTCTTCGGCGGCTTCGCTCTGCGGGCCAATTCGCTCGGCCACCTGGAGCAGATCGAAAGCTACGCCCCTGGCCATCAAGTCAGGTTTGGAAGCTTAAACTACACGGCTGACATCCGCGGAGATTTGATCTTCGACGGGTTCGAGCCATGACCAAGCGCGCCGCACTATCTCGAGGGGCATGATCTAGCTCTGCCTCCGGACAGTGTCCTGGAGGCCGCACACGCATCGGTTCCGACCCCTAACTCGGAGCCTATTGCGCCAATCGAGGATGAGCGGTTGGACGTCACCTCGGGGGCTTCGATCTCAAAGGCGATCGAGCCGAACGCTAGCCCCGCACTCTGCATGATCCGTGACTCCGAGGATCCGGACTCCTTTCCGAACTCCGAACCCCCCGCGCCCCTGCCGATCGAATCCGATTGGGCGCTGATAATAGAGTTCACCGCTACAGACATCTTTCAGCACTCGCCTTGTGGCGATATCCTGAACTTTCTAAAATCTCTCTCCTTATCAGGAGAGCCCTGGCCGAACTACGGTCAGCGAGGATGGGATACAGATGATGAAGAAATTCAGAGCCCACCCACCACCCACTTGGTAGCCACTGTCGACAATTTAAACGACGTGCTCAACTTCGACTCCGGAGACATCGACAGCATGGATGACGATGCAGGAGATACCAACGAACCAACGCCCATAGGGCATCGGACAGCCACCTCATCTCATGATGTGTACATGGTGGATACCCCTAAAGGAAGCGACAACGAGGAAAAGGGGGATGGGATGGGAAATCGACCCCCCGAAAAGCAATCAAAGCGTCGGCGTAAACGCCGACCCAAGCCCCGCCTCGACAAAAACCCAGCCATAGAGCAGGACAAGCTTGTAGACGACGAGCAGGCCTTAGAGCAACCGTCCAAACAGGGCAACACGGATAGAGAAACCGAACATCCCTCCTCCGGCGAAAACGGCATTCCGGACGACCTCACGTCGAATAAACCTATGGAGCAGAAGAATCTCCACGAGAGGCTCGTTGCAACTGCACGCAGCCTAAAAAAGCAGAAGCAGAAGCTAAAAACAGCGGAAGATGCACTCCGGATCAGATGGAGCAAAGTAATCAATACCACAGATAAGTATGGCGACAGTCGCCGCACTAAAAGCTATCCGAAAAGAAAGCTACTGCCTGAATTCGACGAAGAGGCCCTAGAGCCCTCGCATTCAAAAAAATGAAAAAGCCACATGGTCGGATAGACGACCCCATAAAGCGGCAAGTGGCGCCGCACCTAAATCAGGATGCGACCCACTTAAGGATTCGCATCATGGCCCAGTCAGGTCCATTTATGGGCCAAGAAAGCAAGCTCTCGTAAGCAACGCTATGAAGCCATCATCAGAATCCGGCACACCCAAATACAGGGGCGCCGCACACCCCCTATGTTTCACCGATGAGGTCCTGGACTATGAATTCCCAGAGGGATTCAAACCCGTAAACATAGAGGCATATGATGGAACAACAGACCCTGGAGTTTGGATCGAGGATTATATCCTCCACATACACATGGCTAGAGGAGATGATCTCCACGCCATAAAATATCTACCCCTTAAGCTCAAAGGGCCAGCCCGGCATTGGCTTAAAAGCCTTCCCGGAAACACAATTGGAAGCTGGGAAGAGCTCGAGGATGCTTTCTGAGCAAACTTTCAAGGGACCTATGTCCGCCCTCCGGATGCAGACGATCTTAGTCACATAACTCAACAACCCGGAGAATCAGCTCGACAGTTCTGGAATAGATTCCTCACTAAAAAGAATCAGATAGTCGACTGTCCGGACGCCGAAGCCTTAGCAGCTTTCAGGCATAACGTCCGAGACGAATGGCTCGCCAGACACCTTGGCCAAGAAAAGCCAAGAACAATGGCCGCACTAACAAGCCTTATGACCCGCTTTTGTGCAAGGGAGGACAGCTGGTTGGCAAGGTGCAGCCCCAGCGACCCAAGTACATCCGAAACTAGGGATGGAAACAGAAAACCGCGACGCAACAAGGACCGTCGCTGGACTAAGGACAAAAGTCCGAAGAGCACGACAGTCAATGCCGGATTCAAAGGCTCACGACAAAATAAGGAAAAATCGCCCCCCCCCCCCAGGATAACAGGGACGATCCATCCAACCTAAATAAAATCCTGGACAGGATATGTCAGATACACAGTACTCCCGGGAAGCCTGCTAACCATACCCACAGAGACTGTTGGGTTTTCAAACAATCCGGCAGACTCAATGCCGAACACAAGGGGCTCGACACACCAAGCGAAGATGAGGACGAACCCCAAAAGCAGAGCACCAAGAAACAAAAGAACTTCCCACAAGAAGTAAAAACAGTGAACTCACTTCACATAACAAAACGTGCGGCGCCCGTAAAGGTATGCACCACACGGCCCATCCCCAAAGGGTCCTGCCACTGGTTGTCAAAACCAATCATCTTCGATCAGCTAGATTATTCTAGGAATATCAAGAATGTAGGCTGGACTGCCTTGATACTCGATCCAATAATTGGCGGACTCCAGTTTTCAACTGTCCTTATGGATGGCAGCAGTGGACTAAACCTGATATATCAGGATACAATCCAGCACATGGGGATAAACCTAGCAAGAATCCGCCGCAGCAAAACCTCCTTTCAAGGGGTAATACCTGGCCCGGACACCCATTGTATGGGTTTTCTCCGGCTCGAAGTCATATTCGGCTCTGCCGATAACCTTCGCCGCGAAAAGCTGACCTTCCATATCGTCCCGTTCTCAAGTCGCTATCAAGCACTACTGGGACGCGAAGCTTTCGCTCGCTTTAACGCAATACCGCATTATGCATCTCTTATGCTTAAGATGCCCGGTCCATGAGGCATCATCTCTTTGAAGGGGAAGCACTAAAGTGCGCCTCCCCAAGCGGAGGACTGTGCGGCCGCTTTGACAGCCCCACGGCAAAATGGCCTCACCGGCCAAAAAAACTTCGAAATAGGTCATTCAAGACCACAAACGCGGATAGACGAGTTCGGTGCAAAATCATCATTGATGCAGGCCTAGAAGCCATATACCCCCGCACTAGGGGCTCCACGCATATACAATAAGAGACAATAAAGCTCAATCTTATATATCTTACTTTATACTTTGCTTATTTTAAACTTTTTCGGCACGACCCGTTTTCAACTCAGTTCCTCTCTTTTACAGATGAACGTCGTGCGGTGCCCGTCTAGGATACGGCACAACGGAGACACAGGCGCAGACGTGCAGTAGGGACCCGTCCTAAAGGATTCTTTTTAGATTAAGACCCTGCGTAAACCTTTTTTACTGTCTCTTGTTGCTACACATCCCCTGGTTTTTTCTTTCTAATATAACCAAGGAGGAGGCTGGCGTCTTGGCATGTGGCCACATCAGAATTTTTGCACGTACCTAGACACTGGGGGCTTTTTTAATAAAGAGTGTTGTTTCGCCCGCACTCATAAAGACCGAACACCTTAGGGAGTGTTCGGCGTCGCGAGTTTTGGCATTATATGCATCAGCTTCGAATCATGTCTTTGGTCAAATGTTGGGTTGCCCGGCTCCTGAGTTTGGCTACCTTACGTTCCGCTCTATCGGCTAAGGTAGCACCAGGAGAACTACTGCGATTGTGCCCCGATTCGGCCGGGCGAGCACCTCAGTACAGAAAGCCGAAAACTGACTGTCATGATGTAGCGTGAGACTGGTCAGTCACTCGATGACCGATCGGAATTTATCGGATTCCTCCGCTTTAACGAATGGCCGCTTCCCGGTCAGGCACATACACGCCCGAACTCGGACGAGCGCAGTTGCCACCAAGGAGCTACCTAAATAGTCTCACTGTCAAACTCCTATGGCTAAGTGAAAGTGTTAAAGCATTATAGTCCGGTTGCCTGGCTCGCTGCGCTATCACCTCCTTTGTAGGACCAAGACGTTGGGTTAAGTGTGAAAATGCATCTTCTACGAGCACCCCCGCACTATGTGCGTGGGGGCTGAAGCCAACGACTGCCATCTTTCAGATTCTATATATATATATATATATATATATATATATATATATATATATATATATATATATATATATTAAAACGGCCGCACAGGAGGTGTTCCCAATACTTGGATGCACAAGTATAAAAAAGGCCACTACAGTTTATCAAAACATTACTTTATAATTACATATGCTATCATAACATAGCATCTTTCTGGCACTACGTCTCTATTACACGAGCGCCTTCAAGAACTTCCTGAAAATAGTGCTCGGAGGGTACTCGGCTTTTGTCCGAATTTCGGGACGCAACAACGGTGGTCTCCATCTCTTCCCAGTATGTCTTAACACGGGCAAGAGCCATCCTAGCGCCCTCTATGCATGCTGACCTCTTCATTGCATTTATATGTGGCACCGCGTCAAGGAGTTGCTGCACCAAGCTAAAATAACTCTTCGGCTCCGATCTCCCCAGCCACAGGTGACCCATGACGTACTTCATGGCGAGTCCAGACAACCTATTCAGTTCGGCCCATTGAGCCAAATGATCATCCACTGCCAGTGGACGCTCTGGATTGTGAAACTGCGACCAGAAAAGCTTTTCCACTTCGCGATCTTTCTGATCTTAAAAGTGTTCGGTCGCATCAGCAGCACTCGCTGCCAAGTCCAGATAGGTATCCTCCACACTCCACACCCGGTCCAACGGAGCAAACTTCGGATCACAAAATTTCCTTCGCAGCATAAAGGGCTTTCCAGCCGCAGTCTGTTCGGCCTGACGCAGCTCCTCCTTCGCAGCTCTCATTGCAGAGCGCGCGTCCTTGGCATTGGTAGCGGCCTTCTCTAAGTCCGTCTGTTTCGCCTGGTCTTCTTTTTCAAGAAGTCTGCAACGGTCTGTAGCGCTTTTTAACTTTTCGGCCATCTCGGCCATCTCTTCCTTGCTTCGGCAATGAGCAACCTGTTCGGCTCTCAGCTCTTCAAGGGCTTTCCTGGTGGCCGCATCACTTTCGCTGGCTTATTCTTTAGCTCGGGCAAGTTCTGCCCTAAGACTCTCCACGGCAACCGCACCATCTGCGTCAAGCACACACATCGTAAGACACAGGCATAAAACTGTTCTTACCTAATGCCGCCCGAGGAATTACATACCTTGAGCCTCATCAAGCCGCTTATTGACAAGCGTGATGTCGGCATCTGCCACGTCCAGTTGCCGCTTTAGTTCGGCAAAATCGTCAGTTCGGCTCAATCCCGGACACCATGCCGCCTACATTCAAAGGCGACATCTTAGACCTGGGATTATGATCCTCCGCGTGCCGTCATTTCTTGACGACGTGCAGAGTCTCAGGGGCTACTGTCTACACAGGGCGCATCTTACTCATGCACAACTGACAAAAGTATACATTATCTAATGTACCTCGAAACCCGTCAGTAAACTTTTGACGGCCTCATACAATACGCTCTCTACGGATGAAATACTTTCAATCACCATGCACATCAATGCGTGGTGCTCCTCTGAGATAGAAGCTCGCCCCAGCAGAATCTTTAGCTCCTCCGGCCGAGCACCAGATGGTGCCGGGCTCGTCCCATGACCTCTTTCGAAGGCCGGACGCAGAGAACCTCGGGGGGCCGCATAGCCACCTTCCGCCCCTGCCGGATTTGGAGAAACCCTCCACGACGACACCTCAGGGTTGCCTGCCTCGCTAGGCGGCACGGCAGGGGGAGGCGTCCCGCTCTCCATCATCTCTGGAAGGAGATCCCCCGAAGACGAGCTCTGTTGAGAAGGGCTGAGGTCCGAGCTACAAGATAAAGGTTTGGTTAATCTTCTCAGATATAAATCAAGGACTTCCCTCATCCCTCAAAAGGAAAATCTTTTCTCCACTTACGGCTCGCTGGAGGGTTGATCCCCTTGAGGGCATAGTCCGGCCGAGGAACTCCCCGGCGTCGGACCCTCTGACGAGGATTTTCTCCCCTGTTTCGAGGCCATGGTTTCCGGGTCGTCAGAGGCGGCTCTCTTCTTCCCCTTAGGAGAGGAATTGTCGGTTCCGCCCCTCGGAGCAGCCTCCTTCGAGGAGGCCATAGCTTCCTTGTCCTCCCCCTCCAAAGGCATTATCTCCAGCATCCTGACCAGCACGGGATCCGGCCTGGTTTCAGGAAGGGGAGCCGGACACCTGATCAGCTTTGCCTTCGCTATCCACTCCTGTTTAAAAGGACGGCCCTTTTAGGGGCAAGTTTATGGCAATTATACGGACAGAAGGTCCGGGCACAAGGTTGCTTACTTGAGTATCCGGGCGATTGCGGCTTAGGCCTGCGTCCTCGGTTAAATCCGGACACATCTCTTGTGATCCGAAGAACAGTCTATACATCTCCGCGGGCGTTGCGCTCATAAAGTTATGGAGAGCTCGCGGTCCCTCTGGATTAAACTCCCACAGGCGAAGGGGGCGACGTTTGCCGGGCAATATTCGGCGAATCAGCATGGCCTGCGTCACCTTGACCAAGCTGAGGTCTCCTTCCAAGAGATCCTTAATTCGGCCCTGTAACAGGGGCACGTCTTTGGGCAAACCCCAATCTAACCCTCTGTTAACCCATGACGCTCGCCGTGGTGGGGGACCCGAGAGAAAGGCAGGAAGTGCCACCCACTTGGTGCTCTGGGAAGCGGTGATATAAAACCACTCTCGTTGCCACAAGCCTAGCTCCTCTTGAAAAGAGCCCTCGGGCCATGGAGCATCAGCATTTTTGCTTATAACAGCGCCTCCGCACTCTGCGTGCCGTCCCTTGATCATCTTCGGCTCCACTTTGAAAGTCTTGAGCCATAATCCGAAGTGAGGGGTAACACGGAGGAACGCTTCGCATACAAGGATAAACGAGGAGATATGGAGGATGGACTCCGGAGCTAAGTCGTGGAATTCCAGCCCGTAATAAAACAGCAGTCCCCTCACAAAGGGGTCCATCGGGAAGCCTAACCCCCGAAGGAAGTGAGACACGAACACTACGCTCTCACCGGGATGGGGACTGGGGATAGCCTGCCTTTGAGCAGGCAACCTGTGCAAAATTTCGGCGGTCAAGAACTTAGCCTCTCTCAACTTTAGCACGTCCTCCTCCGTGACGGAGGAGGGCATCCATCGGCCTTGAAGGTCGGAACCGGACATTGTCGAAGGTCTGAGGCGCCCGGAATCTGGAGCCTAGGGTGTTGGAACTTGAGGCGACGGGTGAACTTGTTTTGGGATTGGAGAAAAGGAGTAAGGCCCTGGTCTCTTTATAAGAGGTTGAATACCAGGAGCCCTCCCCGTAACCGTTTGGGACTCGCCTTTAATCGAGAAAACATGATAACGGGCACGATTGGGTTACCCACGTCCGTATTGATGAGAATCCCGTAAAAGGGGGCACACGATCTCTGCTTTGACAAGACGTGCCAAGGAAACCGCCTCGCAAAACACGCTGAGGTGGAAAAGTGAAAACGAATCGAGTGAAGGACTTGGCTGTAGTGTGATGACGCACTGCGGAATACGTCAGCAGATTTGATTTGTGTTAATATTATTCTCTCTATGGCAATATGTGGAAGCTTATTTTGCAGAATCGGACACTACTCTTGGTGTTTACAATCTTCTATGAAGGACTTGGAGGAGGAACCCGCCTTGCAATGCCGAAGACAATTTGCGCGCCGGACTCGTCGTCATTGAAGCCCGGTTCAGGGGCTACTGAGGGAGTCCTGGATTAGGGGGTGTTCGGGTAGCCGGACTATACCTTCAGCCGGACTCCTGGACTATGAAGATACAAGATTGAAGACTTCGTCCCGTGTCCGGATGGGACTTTCCTTGGCGTGGAAGGCAAGCTTGGCGATGCGGATATTCAAGATCTCCTACCATTGTAACCGACTCTATGTAACCCTAACCCTACCCAGTGTCTATATAAACCGGAGGGTTGTAGTCCGTAGGCAATCAACTCCATATACAACAATCATACCATAGGCTAGCTTCTAGGGTTTAGCCTCCTTGATCTCGTGGTAGATCTACTCTTGTACTACACATATTATCAATATTAATCAAGCAGGACGTAGGGTTTTACCTTCATCGAGAGGGCCCGAACCTGGGTAAAACATCGTGTTCCCTGCCTCCTGTTACCATCCGGCCTAGATGCACAGTTCGGGACCCACTACCCGAGATCCGCCGGTTTTGACACCGACACTAGCCCTCTCCGGTGTCTATATAAACTGGGTGGTTTTAGTCCGTAGGAACGACAATCATACCATAGGCTAGCTTCTAGGGTTTAGTCTCTCTGATCTCGTGGTAGATCTACTCTTGTACTACCCATATCATCAATATTAATCAAGCAGGATGTAGGGTTTTACCTCCATTAAGAGGGCCCGAACCTGGGTAAAACATTGTGTCCCCTGCCTCCTGTTACCATCCGCCTAGACGCACAGTTCGGGACCCCCTACCCGCGATCCGCCGGTTTTGACACCGACATTGGTCCTTTCATTGAGAGTTCCTCTGTGTCGTCGCCATCAGGAAGGATGCCTCATCCCATCTTTAAATACAGCACCGTTGCTAAGGGAGCTTTGGCTGTCGGCCAGACTCTCAGGCTAGGTGGTTTCCTTACGACCGCCCGTTTGGCTGTTGCGCCGACAATGACCTCTCGGGTCATCGAAAGCAATCTTCACGTCAGCTCGGAATTCGCCGAGCAGCTAGATCCAATGGAGCTCTCTTCCCTAAACGAGCTCTTGGATCGCTTCACCGCCCTGGGAGTCGCTACGGATTACGACCAGATTGGGCCTAAACCTGATCTAAGAGAGATTAACTCTCCCCAGGTCACCCATCACGTTGCTGTGGTAGAGGGACAGTGCGGCGACCCTTCATCTATCTTAAGGACTAGTTATGTCCGGATTCCCGATCCCTCCAAGCCGGATACCCACGGAGGGGAGGACATCACTCAAGACCTGAACTTAAAGTCGGGTGACGGGCTAGATTCATTGGACAGCATCCAAGAATCCAAACTTCCGAATTCGGAAACTCCTTGGCCCCTGGGTCTCAGCTTGGGTGAGGTTTTGGATTTGATTCCACCCACCCGTACATAAGCAATCTATCTCAAATTAGGCAAGAGCCCGAAGAAACAGTACATCATTACTGGGCCAGATTCCTCCTGGTTATGAACAGGATAAAGGACTGCCGTGAGGAAGACGCAATTTCATTCTTCTGCTATAATTGCACAGACAAGGGAATCCTCAACGCCATAAGTCACCGTGATATTACACGCTTCGCTGACTTGGCGTCCATAGTACGAAAGTACTGTGCGACGGAAAGCGCTTGGAAAACTGAAATAAAATTTTGGGACAATCCGGCCTTGAATACAAACCCAGTTCAAAATAAAAGGGTGCATCATCGCCAGACACCCGGTTCAATACCAAAAAGCAAAAGCCCTCTACAGGGCACGGAACCGTGCTGGAAGGATGGTTTAATGGACCCTGTAAAATTCACAGTGCAGAGGGCGCCACACCAACTCATAGCCTTAGAGCATGTTGGATACTCTGGCAGGTGGCAAAAATTGGCAAAGATCTTCTAATTTTAGAAGCCACAGAAAGCCACCCCAGAGACACCAGTACGGTATCAACAGTCTTCGAGACTTCCGCATCAAATAATATGCGAAAAAGAACACTCCGCAGCCTTGCCAAAGTCTACCAAGTAGCAACAATAAACCCATGGAGTGACAGGGCTATTACTTTTAACGCCAGTGATGAACCTAAATTCCGAACACCCCTTTACCGCCTCCTTCGGCGCACCGAACACTTCGAGTGGACGGATGCAGCCACGGCCGGACTCGACGAAATAAAAGCCATCTTGGCAACAAACCCAGTCCTGGCCACGCCAAACATTGGCGAACCAATGCTATTATACATTGCAACAACCCATCAGGTCGTAAGCGCAGTGCTCGTCGTCGAATGAGAAACGGACGGACACAAATTCCCCCTTCAAAAGCCGGTCTACTATGTGTCCACTGTCCTTACTCCGTGCAAGTTACGGTACCCGCATTATCAAAAGATTGCGTACGCGGTATTTATGGCATCCCGGAAGCTGCGACACTACTTTCAAGAGTGTTCAATAACAGTAGCCTCGGAAGTGCCACTTAACGATATTATAAACAACCGCGACGCGACGGGCCGGATTGCAAAATGGGCCATTGAGCTCCTCCCGTTCGACATAACTTACAAGCCACGGCGAGCTATCAAGTTGCAAGTTTTGGCCGACTTCGTCGCAGAATGGACGGATGCCGAACTCCCTAAAGAGTACGGCACATATTCAAACTGGGTCATGCACTTTGGTGGCTCCAAAATGTTGGCTGGTCTAGGGGCTGGCGTCGTTTTCACGTCCCCCACAGGAGACACAGTTCAATACGTACTCCAGATAATGTACACAGACTCCAACAATGCAGCCGAATATGAGGCCCTTTTACATGGTCTCCGGATGGCAGTATCCACGCCTAGAGGTGCGCGGGGACTCGACCTCGCAATATCCCAAATAAATGGAGACTTTGATGCCAAGGATCCAAAAATGGCAGCTTATCGCAACGCCGTCCTAAAAATGTCAGTTCGGTTCGAAGGGCTCGAATTTCACCATATAGCCCGGGAAAATAATCAGGCGGCAGATGTCCTGGCACGCATCGGCGCAAAACGCGATGTAGTCCCCCCAACATCTTCTTGGAAAGGTTGTTCAAGTCATCCGTAGTATGGGAAGGGGAACCCGGCAATAACAGCCTGGACCCAACCGCACTGCCCGACACCGAACACTCTGACATAATTGGAGGCTCTGCCAATGAAATAACACCTTCAGCCCACGTAATAATGGCCATCACCGCCCTGTGGACAGAACCATTCCTCGCCTACCTTACTAGGCAGGAACTCCCCGAGGACCAAAATGAGGCACGCTGCATAGTGCGGCGATCTAAAGCCTATAAAGTCCATGAGGGAGAGCTTTATAAGAAAAGCGCTACCGGAGTCCTTCAAAGGTGCATCTCCGAAGAGGAAGGGTGGAACCTCCTGGCTGAAATTCATGCCGGACTCGGCGGTCATCACGCTGCAGCTCGGTCCCTTGTGAGCAAGGCCTTCCGCATAGGCTTTTACTGGCCGACGGCCCGGGCAGACGCCGAGGACTTAGTCCAACGATGCACCGGTTGCCAGCTCTTTGCAAACCAAAGCCATATGCCACCCACCACCCTCCAAACTATCCCCATCATTTGGCCCTTTGCGGTCTGGGGGCTTGATATGGTTGGACCCCTTAAAGGCAGAACCCACAAGCAAAAATACTTACTGGTCATGGTGGATAAGTTCACCAAACGGATAGAAGCCAAGCCTGTTAAGACGGCCGAATCCGGACCTGTGATAGACTTTATATCCGGGGTTGTACACCGTTACGGCGTCCCCCATAGCATCATCACTGATAATGGCACGAACTTTATGGCTGACGAGGTAAAACTCTGGTGCAAAAACATGGGCATCAAGCTCGATTATGCTTCCGTCTATCACCCACAAACTAACGGCCAGGTCGAACGTGCAAATGGTCTTATCATGAGCTGCATTAAACCCAGATTAGTGTGGTCCCTCACGGAATCTAACACGCACTGGGTAGAGGAGCTCGACTCCGTACTTTGGGGGCTGCGGACCACGCCGAATCGCACCACCGGATACACACCATTCTTCTTGGTGTACGGTGCAGAGGCAGTTTTGCCCTGCGACATAATTCATGACTCACCTCAAGTGCGCATGTACGAAGAAAGAGAAGCCGAGCTCGATCGACAGGACAGTTTGGACGCCTTGGAGGAAGAGCGTGATGTGGCAAAAGCCCGTTCCACATTCTATCAACAGCAGGCTCGAAGATACCAAAGCAAAGAAGTACGGGCCAAAAATTACAACGTTGGCGAATTAGTTCTACGCCTGTCGGACAAGAAAAAGGACAAACTCAAGCCCAAGTGGGAAGGTCCCTTCATAATTGACCAAGTCCTGACTGGTGGAGCGTACCGCCTGCGAGATGCATCGGATAACCGACTCGAGCCGAACCCATGGAACGCAGCCCGTCTCCGAAGATTCTACGCCTAGCGTCGGACTCTGTGTTCGTCTCCTTCCTCTGTCCATTTTTTATATACTTTCTGTCTTACATTTCTCTCCTTCTCCTCTCTCTCTCTCTCTCTTTTATAGACTTTAAAGGCTCATACAGTGATGCGCTATCCGCGCTCATTAAACCTGGGGGCATCCTTAAACAGAAGCTTATTTATATGGGCTTCATGCCCAACACATGTGTCACACTTCCGCATGTACCTTTTATTCACCATTATATGCATCGATATGACTTAAGTTTTGGCCAAGCTGGGTTGCCTGGCTCCTGTGCTTACCCCTACGTTCCCGATTGTTCGGCTTGGTGGTAAAGGGAGCACCTCTGCGATTGTTACTGCCGGGTCAACCGGATGTGTACCTCAGACTGGGTGAAGCCGAAAGCTAGCGTTCTTAAGGGACTATTCGGTCGGTGAACTAAAGATGATCTTTTTTTCACTTATTTATCTATACGCCCCCAGATGTTTTTCCTGCGTCCCTTTTCGCATAATGGACATGCACTTTAGGGCATGCCTCCCAGGGAAAGGAACCCCTAACGGAACTATTCTCCCTGGAAGATGTTTCTTACTAACCATGTAATATAACATAACTAGTTGGGCACTTGTCTGTTCAAGCACTAATGACCCCTACGCCTGGTCTCCATGCATACCCCGGTTCTTATATAACCGCGAGGGTATTCGGACACACTCCGGACCGTCAGGTCCCGAGGTTGAAGCGAAAAGGTCGGCCATGACAAATGATCTACAATCCGGCTAGAAGGCATTACACATGTCAATTACAATTACATAGTCAATCTGACTGATTGTATTCCTCTTAAATACCATCTAAAAGGATGTCTAGTTTACAGTCCTATTGGGAATACTTTGCGGCCAATTCTACTTGGCCGTATACTAAGCTCACAGGGATCTCCTTCCATCGGGCCCCACGGGTCCGACCTCGGCCATGTGGTTTGGGTCAGCCTTCGTGTACGGCGTCTTCACCATGGCCCAGGCCTCCCTGGCGCCTTGATGGCAGGCCGACATCTTCCACAATCAGAAGCGCCGGCGCGCTCCCTTCAGCTTCTCTATAAGCTCTCCAAGGCCTTCGGGCAAGGAGACGGATGGCCACAAGGCCTGGGCGACGCTTTGCATCACCTGCCGAACTCGTCGTGCAGTTGTGAGAGCTCGGGAAGAAGGTCACTCGTAGAACCGGGCATTTCCTCTGCAGGACGACCTGTTAGCATACCTACAGACATTACTCTGTTAGTCGACTTCCTCGTCGAACTCTTTTTTCAAAGTTCGTTTAAGCACTTACTATATATGCCGCGTCGAAGCCGCTGATTCTCCTTGACGGAGTCCAACAGCTGGGCACGAACATCCTTCAGTTCAACGCCTAGCTTGGTGTTGGCATCTTGGAGATCGTTCTTCTCCCGCCTCACCTTTGTCAGCACGCTCTCACCAGCCTTCAGTTGGCGTCGGAGTTGTTGCTCTTCCGAATTTAATCCGGCGCCATCTGCAATTTCATTTGTCAGATTTGCACCCATGCCGCACTTCGCAAAATACTTATCTTTCGAAGCGTATATTACCAGAGTGGGTCTCCTCGGGCTCCCCTACCGCGGCTAGTGCGGCCTCAAGTTGGGCTTTGCACTCTTCCAGCTCCTGGGACAGTAGGGTATTCTTTTCTATAAGAACCTGCATAACAAATGATCCTTAAATCAGTTATTCTAACTGTTTCAAGTCTCGGGGGCTACTGGTATATATATAATTACCAAAAAAAATTCTTACCTGTATGTCTTTTACATATTGCTCCGTGGCTCTGGCTAGACCATTTTGAGCGGCACGGAGGTACGCATCTCCCGAATTGAAGGCATCCAATGCCTCTTGGGAGAAACAAGCGTCGCGAAGAACTGTCCGGCGACGCCTGTGGTTCATGGCACTCTCCACCTCGGAATTGGTGGCAGACAGCCTGTCCGCATCCTCTGTCGGGGGAGCGTCCGGTGCGCGCCTCGTGTTCGCCTCCGCTTCCGGACCAGGCTTTGGAGCCTGGCTGGTGGAGGCGCGATTGGCAACCTCTCCGGATATAGTCCGGCAAGGTCTCTTCGTCCTGAAGAGAGCATGAGCGTTAGTATGCCTTGAAGGAATAACACCTGGGAATAAGATGGCGCGCTATACCTTTGTGCCGGCGTCTCAGTCCGGACCGCACTTCTTTTCAGCCCGCGGGGCCTTGCCGCCCCTTGTTGGCTAGTCGCCGCAGGCTCGGCCTCCCGTCTCAACGACCTCCCCTGCAAAACATGGTCGTCACACGGAAATCAAAAACACGCGAGGATAGATCCCTTTTCAAAGTGCTGGGACTTCAGTCTCAGTTACCTGTGAGGCTGGGAGTAGCCCTGGGTAATCGGTCGTAATGGCCACCAAGGTGTTGTCCTTGCTCAATTGATGAAACACCCCATCAATCAGCTCCACAGATATGTCTGGATCCTCTTGAGAGGCCAGGCCGAGGAACCGTCCCGGATCCTCAGGTTGTGGAGGAGGGTTGTTTATTTCTTTAACAGCCTGGCGCAGTTCCTACGTTGAAGTCGTTAGACTGAATATTTAACAATGGGAATATAAAACTGATGGGCAAGTAAAAGTGTCCACTTACCCAACTTGGGGGATTGTACATAGAAAATCCACCCTGTGGGTTGACACAGAGAAATTCCTCCTCTTCTCCCTTGTACAAAGTGGACAAGATCTTTATTAGAGCGGCAGCCGAATCCGGCCCCTTACGGCCGTGGCGGGTGGCATCGTCCTCCCCGTTGAATTCCCACATGGGGCGGCCTCTATACTGAAGCGGTTGCACCCCTCGCATGATGCATGCGGCCATGACCCCGATCATGGTAAGTCCGGAATGAGCTAACAATCTTATCCAGCCCATCAGGTAAAGAACGTCCTTGTCGCTTTCCTTCTGAGGGCTCCGTGGACGCCAGCTGAGGCGCTTCTTCAGGGGAGCATTGTCGAACTCAGGGAGGCCGATCTGAACAGGATCCGGCAGCGGGATCCTCTATATAAAACTATTCCGAAGGCCAGTCTTCGGACGCCTTCTTTGGGGTTCCGGATAGATATCCGGTCCCAGCGATGCGCCACACTTCAGCTCCGCCCACTTGATATATTGACCCCTTCTTAGAATGAGGCACAAGGCAGAATAGCCTTTTCCACAGCGCGAAATGAGCCTCGCAGCCCAAAAACAGCTCGCAAAGTACGAAGCCCGCGATATGCAATATGGAGGCAGGCGTGAGGTTGTGCACCTGGAGGCCATAGAACTCCAGGAGCCCCCGGAGAAATGGATGAATTGGAAATTCGAGCCCTCTTATTAAGTAAGGGACAAGGCATACCCGCTCTCCTTTGGAGGGATTGGGGGCGCTCTCCGCTTGCTCTCCGCCATTATAGGTGGCAAGTCCGGCTCAAACCGGGACCATATAGGCGGGGGGAGAAATCCCTTGGTCTGGAGCGTCGCTAGCTCGCTGTGTGGGATGGAGCACCTCTTCCAATCTCCAGGCCGAGGGCTGGAAGGGCGAGAGGAGGAGCTGCGGCGGCTGGCCATGATAGAATGGACCTCTGCCGGATACGCTCTGATGAATACTCGCGGAGGGGAGAAGGTGTGGTTTGGATCTAAATCCTCGTCCCCTTAAATAGGCGGCTCATTCACGCAACTAGGGGTGTAAATATAAAAAAACACCCTGACTTTTCGTATTCGTTTGACACGTGGAAGATGGCCATTATTGGGCGTAGAAGCCAAGGAGCGCTACAAGAAACCGGACATTATTCAACAGGTACACGGAATTTGGAGAACCCGGCTTGCAATGTCGAAGACAATCTGCGCGCCGGACTCGTCGTCATTGAAGCCTGGTTCGGGGGCTACTGAGGGAGTCCTAGATTAGGGGGTGTCCAGATAGCCAGACTATACCTTCGGCCGAACTCCTGGACTATGAAGATACAAGATTGAAGACTTCGTCCCATGTCCGGAAGGGACTTTCCTTGGCGTGGAAGGCAAGCTTGGCAATACGGATATGTAGATTTTCTACCATTGTAACCGACTCTGTGTAACCCTAGCCCTCTCCGGTGTCTATATAAACTGGGGGGGTTTAGTCCGTAGGAACGACAATCATACCATAGGCTAGCTTCTAGGGTTTAGCCTCTCTGATCTCGTGGTAGATCTACTCTTGTACTACCCATATCATCAATATTAATCAAGCAGGACGTAGGGTTTTACCTCCATTAAGAGGGCCCGAACCTGTGTAAAGCATTGTGTCCCCTGCCTCCTGTTACCATCCGCCTAGACGCACAGTTCGGGACCCCCTACCCGAGATCCGCCGGTTTTGACACCGACAGTAACCGTTGGATTTGAATCGAACGGTCCTGCTGCTTCTTCAATCGCTGCTCTTCTTGCACCAGCCGCCCAAACCAGCACCAGGGAGACCGCCTGCTCCTGCCTCCAGTGGCCGGCTGTGCTGTCGTTGAGGCCTAATCGCCCCCTACTACTCCCACCACTAGCCAGGCCCTGCGGCGACGGCAGCCTCACACCATAGCCGAACCAGTGAACCCTCGTACTCCTCTCTGCGTGGGCATCCACTGCCGCGTCTTCCCCAGCTTCGTGTCGTCCCCTTCCTAGGCCTCGCCGTCGTCCACCGCCTTGGTGCTCTCGGCGCGGCGTGGTCAACATGGTCAACGACATTCCATCGGAAGAGTACTGTACGTGAAGAGGCTGACAGCTGGGTCCACGGCCACAGCCTAGTTTTTTTGTGATTTGCCAAGTAAGTCGCTTTGTCAGGCCTGTTTGGCTGCATATCTTTCAAGACGAGGAGAGCTTTCATTCGGCTGGACGAGAAAATGGCTGTACATTTTTAAAACACATCAAACCGGCAATTAGTGATTTTAAAATACATTAATTTTTATGCGTGGAGAATTTGTTGGATTTTATATTGATGTACATTTATTTTTAAAATCAGTTTGCATGTGAGTCAAAATTTCGGGATTAAAAACAGTTCGGACCGCACCGAAATATGCAAAATTTCGTATAATTTTTTAACCGTGGCCACAATATGGGCTGTAATGCTAACAAAAAGAATATGGGCTCAAAAAACCTTAATAATTAGCAAATGGGCTGTAAATTATTAAAAATAATGGCAGATGGGCTGTATGCTGTTTTCCACAGATTTGAGGCTTTCCTAAAAAAAGATTGACGCACAAGCAGTGACTGTTGGATGGCCATCCAACGGCCGTCGTGCTTCTTCAATCTCTGCTCTTCCTGCTCCAGCCGCTCGAACAAGCGCCGGCGGGACTGCCTGCTCCCTCCTCCCCGTGGCCGGCTCTGCTGCCGCGCAGGCCTCACCACCCCATCGTACTCCCATCGCTGGCCTAGCCATCCCTCTACTCACCCACACCTGCTGTTATTCTCCGGCGACGGCAGATGAACCAGTAAACCCTCGTATAGTCGTACTCCCCTCCGCGTGGGAAACAACTGCCGAGTCTTCCCTGCCTCCGTGTCGTTCCCTTCCTAGGCCTCGCCGTCGACCACCGCCCTAGTGCTCTCGACGCGGCCTGGTCAACGTGGTCAACGACCGACATGCATTTGAAGTGGACTGTACGTGGAGAGGCCGACAGCTGGGTCCACGGCCGCACGCAAGGAAATGCCTCCTTATTATGCGCAAAATAATGATTCCTCCATCGGACATCAGGGACCCACCGAAAGGGCGTTTGTATTTCATGAAAAAACATTACCACCGCTGACAGCTCGGACCCACCAGCTATATCTTCGCATGCAAGGAAGTGCCTCCTTATTACGCACAAAAAAATGAATACTCCCCTTGTTAGCTGGGACCCAGTATAGTGGCAGGCTGACTTGTGGGCCTACTAAGTTGACAGGGATAGAGGGCTTTGTCAACTTAGTCAATATGCACGATTCTAGCTCTAGTGACCGTACGATGTCCATCCAACGGCTGTAGTGCTTGTTCAACCTCTGGTCTTCTTGCTCCAGCCACCCAAACCAGCGCCGGTCGTGCCTCGTGCTCCTGCCTCCCGTGGCAGGCTGCAATGCGGCGGAGGCCTCACCGCCCCCTACTACTCCCACCGCTGGCCAGGCCATCCCTCTACTCACCCACACCCCCTGTTATTTTGCCTCGACGGCAGCCTCACACCGCAGCAAACCAGTGAACCCTCATACTCCTCTACGCGTGGGCATCCACTGCCGCGTCTTCCTCGGCTCCGCGTCGTCCCCTTCCTAGGCCTCGCCGTCATCCACCGCCCTGGTGCTCTCGGCACGGCGTGGTCAACGTGGTCAAAGAATGGCTTCCATCGGACATGGACTATACGTGGAGAGGCTGACAGCTGGGTCCACGACCGCAGCAAGGAAGTGCCTCCTTATTACGTGCAAAATAAATATTCCTCCACCTGATAGCGGGGACCCATCGGACGGGCCACCGTATTTTGCGGAAAAAAACGTTTCCCCCCTGACTGCTGGGACCCACCAGCTACATCTTCGCATGCAAGGAAGTGCCTGACAGTCGGGACCCACCTGGTCGAAGCGTACGTAGCATTGTCATTCTGGTCGCGAACGTGTACGTACATATATACTGGTGGATGTAGAGGCGTGCACGTGTCGTAGTAGAGGCGTGCACATAGCATGTACACGTACGTACAGCGGCCAGCGTGCAAGAAATAAAATACGGCCATGTATGTGTACATAGAGGCGGGGTTTCGAACACCTACTCGCGCATGGCTGGGTCGGAACGGAGAAACAGCGTCGTCGTCGTGTTCATGGGGAGGCAATGGAATGTGTCGTGTTCATGGGGAGACAACGGAATGCGTCGTGTTCATCAGGAGGCAACGGAACGCGTGGGAGCCAACCGGCTGGGTCGGAACGGAATCCGTGGTCGTGTTCATCGGGAGGGCTTGGACGGAACAGGCGATGGAAACAAGGCCTGGCGTACCACAAAAGGAGGCAACGGACCTCCTATGTTCGGAACGGGGTCCTGTTGATCGGGAGGGGTGTGGCGTACCGCAAAACGGAGGAAACGGATCTCCTACGGTTGAAACGGGGGTCTTGTTGATCGGGAGGGGTGTGGCGTACCGCAAAACGGACGAAACGAACCTCCTACGTTCGAAACGGGGGTCCTGTTGATCGGGAGGGGTGTGGCGTACCGCAAAACGGACGAAACGGACCTCCTACGGTCGAAACGGGGGTCTTGTTCATCGGAAGGGTGTGGCGTACCGCAAAACGGGACTCCACGGGATACTGTTCATCTCCACCGTCGACCTCCTCTAGCCTCCACGGGCTACCGTCGACCTCCTCCAGCCTCCACGGGCTCCTGTTCATCCAGCCTCCACCGCGCGCTACTCCACCGGCTATTGTTCAACCACCCCTCCACGGGCACCCCTCCACCGTCTACTGTTCATCCAGCCCTCCACACCACGGGGTCCTGTTCATCCAGAGGCAACGCCGCCGCTCACT
>NC_041382.1:651488862-651497329 GCF_002162155.2 Triticum dicoccoides
CTCACTGTTCATCCAATCGATCGGCTTCAGTTAGCAGTAGTAGCGAAGGAATCGCTCGATCGGGTTCAGTTAACAGCCATCGATCGATCACTCGGGTTCAGTAACGCGTAGCCTGCAGTGCAATCGCTCGGGTTCAGTTAGAGCCCAACGCCTCGCTTGGGTTCAGTTAGAGCCAACGCCTCACACACACACGCGTACGTGTACGAGAGAAACGCGCATCGCTCAGCCCCCGACCTCCCACCGTAACCGGGAACTCTCCGAAATTTTCCTCCCCCTCGCTTCTACCATGGTTTTTTCCATCATGGACGGCCCAAAGAATGTCATGCAGCTGCGTCTCCGGCCCGCCCAGGACGAAAAGCCCATTTTCTGTCATAATTTTTTGTCATAGAAGTAGGATCCCACCACATCTATGATGATACCGGGTTTTGTCACAATTATCGTCATAGAAGTGTAATATGTATGACAGAAAAAAAATTCATTCGGCCGAAAATGTCACAGATGTGTCTTTTTTTTGTAGTGTTGTCAGCGGATTGGACTCATGAAATATTATACTCTCTGCGGTTGTGTGTGGTTCTTGCTTTGCAGAGCCGGACACGTTCTTTGTGTTCGAAGGCTGTTTTGAAGTATTCGAAGGAGGAACCCGCCTTGCAATGCCGAAGATAATCTGCGCGCCGGACACCTCGTCATTGAAGCTTGGTTCGGGGGCTACTTAGGGAGTCCTGGACTAAGGGGTCCTCGGGCGTCCGGCCTGTTGGACATGGGCCGGACTATTGGGCCATGAAGATACAAGACTAAAGATTCTCTCACCCGTGTCCGGATGGGACTCTCCTTGGCGTGGATGGCAAGCTTGACGTTCGGATATGAAGATTTTCTTCTCTGTGACCGACTTTGTACAACCCTAGTCCCCTCCGGTGTCTATATAAACCGGAGGGTTTAGTCCATATAGGCAATCATAATCATATAGGCTAGACTTCTAGGGTTTTAGCCATTACGATCTCGTGGTAGATCAACTCTTGTAACCCCCATACTCATCAATATTAATCAAGCAGGACGTAGGGGATTACCTCCATCGAGAGGGCCCGAACCTGGGTAAAACTTCGTGTCCCTTGTCTCCTGTTACCATCAACCTCAGACGCACAGTTCGGGACCCCCTACCCGAGATTCACCGGTTTTGACACAGACAGGCGCCTCAAACGCCCCGACTAAACGACACCCCTCATATCTAGCCCAAATCTGGGGCGGATATGGGGAGGCCCGTGCACGTCTGCCACGTCGGACCCGAGAGCCCTACCCCACCACAAATTTCACCAAATCCAAAAAACCTGTCACCCTCCACCAATTCCTATGTTCGAGCCCTCATTGCCCGCCATGTTTTCTCCCCCCATCTTCGCCGCCTACCCCATCCGCCACCGTAGATGTCGTCCAACCTGTCCCCCATCGGCGCGATGGAGGTTGCGTTCACGTCTTCCATCGTCCCGTCCTCGGGTATCTTGTGTAAGCCGGAGAACATCGCCCCAAGGGACCGGCGATGGAGGCAGCAGGAGAGGGAAGCGGCGTCGCAAGTAGAGGATGCAAACCTCAAGGAGTAGTTGTCCTCCTGGCACCACATCCATCCAGCCGCCGACCAGGACCGCGCCATTGGACCAGGTTAGGACAAAGTAGGATCCAGCGGTCGATTGCGGCATTCCGAAGAGCTTTCTGCCAACACACAAACCGTCGGTGGACGTCTGTCACTGCTCGCAACTCGTTCGGGTGCACACATGCATGGGCACCAGCAGCGTTCGGGCTGGCCATGACCCGTTCAATGGAATAACAACAAGACTTTGCTCCTCCCCGATCAACTTTGCATATGTCATGATCAATGTTTTGCCTCGATCATTAGTTCATTTCGAACATGATCAATGCTTTGCAACCATCATAATTTTAGGAGTTTATCATGTGAGACATTATCAATGATAATCATTAATCAGCCTAAATGGACTACGTGTTGGGGAATCCAACTTACCCTTTATTTGAAGTTGGGGCAACATCAAATCTCAATCCGAGCAGGAAAAAGAAGCCAAAGATGACAAAGGCAAGGGGTCCAACATTCTCCACTTTTGAGGATATCTTGTTGGTTAAATCTTGGTTGGCCACAACAATGGATACCATATACGGGACGGAGCAAAAGGGCAATAAGTATTGGGAGAAGATTTGGAAGCACTATCATGAACAAAAGCAATATGTGGAGCCGCATCCTATCGTCACCAACCGTAATGTGGCATCTCTCTAACATCGATGGGGGGTCATTCAAGGGGACACAACTTGTGGTCGATCTCAAGGCCGACAAGAAGAGGAATGATGGCTCAAGCTCCCACCAATCAATTGATACATATTGAATGGTAAACCAAAGCGGGCCCTCAAATCGCCCGCAACCGCCCAGACTATGCGGTCTGGACGTGTTTAGCCATCCAACACGGGCCTGTATCGATCCGTCGAGTGGTCTAGATGTACTTTTTCCGACAAACCCAGACAAACTAGGAGGGCTTTGATGTCAAAGAAGAGCAAGATGTTGTAGGGCAGAATGGAAGAGCCACCATACCAAAGGATAACCGACAAGTGATGGAAAACTAGTGGGAGAAGGCAAGGGCCTCCCGTGACACCGCGACTACAAAAATGTCCTCCATATGGACGGGCATTTTTTCTGTTAGGGAGAACATGAGAAGCACAAGCTCATGTTGAATGCGCAAAACGAGAGGATGAATTGGAACCGTAGAGGGCGGACAAGAAGCTGCACATGAAGAGGGAGAAGATCGAGTTGGAGAAGAAAGATGCGGCGACCAAAATGGAGCCCTAGAAGGCAAGACATTTGGAGAGATTGAGCTTTAGAAGGAGAGGATGCAAATTGCACTGAGACACGGATGATGCCAAGATAATGTTGGCGGACGAAACCTCTTGGATGAGCATGCAAAGAAGTGGCTTGTAGGGATAAAGAAGGAGATCAATGAAGGTAGGGAGCACGAGGCGGCGAGGGTGGCTATGGCAACAGAGGAAGGGGAGGCAAGGATGCAGGCGGAGCATGTGCCAAGCATGCATGCGGAGCAGGAGACTTTGATTTCATTTTGACATGTCCGGGTTGTTGAACTATGATTTGTTTTGCTTTTTCATATTTGTTTCGAACCATTGACTTGTGATGCATTTGTAATGTAGGATTGACATGGATGGATCGCATAGATTTGAGGTCCACATTTGAGGTGTGTGGATGTGCTGCAGGCTAACTGAGGCGGGCGCATTATAGGGGGACAAATTTGCCAAATCTAGTTGTAGATGATCTTAGGGCATCTCCAAAGCGGACCCTCAAACCGACCACAACCGTCCGTACGACGCGGACCGGGCGTTTTTAGCCATCCAATGCGGGCTTGTGTTGGTGGACGCACTTTTTCCTGCAAAATGGAAACAAACTTGGGGAGCTTTGCGGGAGTCTGGACGGCAGTCACGTAGGACTCCGACACCACCGGTCCAACCCAAACCCCTCCCGGACCCCGCGCATCCATCCTCCCATCTTTCTCTCCATCCATTTTCTCTCTTGCCTCCGCCGCCGCTCCACCACCCTGGCAGCCCCGCCACACCCTTACCGGAACTCGACAACTCCGTCTCCCCTGGCACTACTCGAGGAGGATTGCACAGATCAGGCGACGATGGCGCAAGTGGTCCTTGCAGACGTGGAGAGTGTGGAAGAGTATGTTCTAAATTTTAAGGGATCGATCAATGGTCATCGAGTGCTCAACTGCAACAGGGTGCGCGGCCGTTCAACACTGATGGACGACTACTTTGCCCCGGATGCCCTATTCGCTAACAATTTTCGCCACCTCTTCCAAATACGAAAAAATGTTTTCGATTGTCTCTACCATGGCGTCCGTTCCTTTAATGACTACTTCATCTTGAAGAAGGATGTCATAGGAAGGATTGTGTTCTCTGGTTACCAGAAGTGCACGGCCGCACTGCAGATGCTTGCATATGGCACAGTAGTTGATTCGTGGGACGAATACCTACGGATGTTTGAGAGCACATGTGGAGATGTCATGTTAAGATTTGATACTGTCGTGGTCTCAGTGTTTGGACCATAGTACCTGAGGGTGTGTTTGGTAGGGTGCATGGAGGGTGCATGAGGGCAAAAGTTCTCAATCCGACCCACTTTTGCTTGTTTGGTAGGATGCACAGGCTCACCTGAGCTATGTCCATCTCATGCATAAAAGGGCCCTCAGCCATGCTCATCTCATGCACCCTAAACAGGGTGCATGAAGGCAGCCATGCTGGTCGTGACCCTCGTCCCCACCCACTAGATCACGTTCAGATATGTTTATATTTCAAAAAATGTTCATAATTTCAAATTTTATTCAAATTTCCAAAAAATATTAAGAATTACAAAAATTGTTTAAATTTCAAAAAAGTTCAGAATTTCGTTTTTTTGAAAAAGTTTAACATTTCAAAATTGTTTGAATTTTCAAAAAATGTTCTGAATTTCAAAATTTGTTTGAATTTTCAATAAATGTTTTAAAAATTAAAAAAATCAGAATTTTGAAAAAAAACAGAATTTAAAAAAGTTAAATTTTTATAAAATTTTCAAATTTTGTTTAAATTTTCAAAAGTTCAGAATTTCAAATATGTTCAAAATTTTAAAATATGTTCAGAATTTCAAATTTTAATTAATTTTGAAAAAATGTTTAGAATTTTAAATTTTGTTTAAATTTTCAAAATATGTTTAAATTTGTTTTCATGTTATTTCAATTTTGTTCATCATTCAAAAAATTAGAATTTAAAATTGTTCAGCATGTCTAAACACATGCAGGCTGCCAAACAATGTCTCAGCTCAACATGTCTCAGCGCATACATCGCTGCCAAACAACAGCAACTGTATGGACTCAGCATGTTTACACTCAGCATGTATGAGAGGAGAACA
Organism: Triticum dicoccoides; assembly: GCF_002162155.2. NCBI lineage: Eukaryota > Viridiplantae > Streptophyta > Magnoliopsida > Poales > Poaceae > Triticum > Triticum dicoccoides. The sequence continues at coordinate 651,493,802 of NC_041382.1, forward strand.
ACTAGGCTAGGTCCACACATACTACCAAACACACCTTGAGAGAACCAACTATGGCAAACACCAAGAGGATCTTAACAATGTCTGAAGCAAGAGGGGTGGTCAGGTTTGCTCGGATCTCGGTGACCTTGTGAGAGGTGATGACATGCTGTCTGATCATGCACAACATGATTGTTGAGGATGAGAGCGAGGATGCTATCGTCGGGCTTGAATTTGAGAACATGGGTGAACTTTCAAACCAGAATCCGGCCGCATTTGATGAGTTTGTTCAAATGCATCAACAAATTCCGCTTCGAGCAATTGAAGAAAGATCTAATTGAGCATGTATTTGACCAAAAATATATGAAGTATATGGTACAAAAAGTATATTATTGAATTTACATTTGAAACATGTTTTCCATGATACTCCCTCCGTTCTTATTTAGTCTGCATATTAGCTTTGGTTAAAGTCAAGCTTTGTAAATTTTGACAAAGTTTATAAACAAAAATATTATCATATACAATAACAGATCAATATCATTAGATTCGTTATTGAATGTACTTTCACATCATATAGATTTGTTACGATAAATATATTTTTTCTATAAACTTGGTCAAACTTTACGAAGTTTGACTTCTGTCAAACCTAATATGCAGAGTAAATAAAAACGAAGGGAGTACAATTTTTGTGACATACATCTTACATTTTATTAGTTAAATTTATGATCAAACTTTGGCTCAAAATAAAAGAAGGCCTAATGAACTCGGACGGATGAAGTATCGTTGGTGCCGCCCGGAGCATTTGGAGGCAACGCCTGTAGCCTTCGTCATTCTGATCTCGGTTTTACTGATCACTATACTGCCGGACCTGTGATACTGTATATGCAAGCTGGAATGGTGTTACTTCCTGGATTGTATTAAGGACTACGTTCTACTCCGTATAAACCTCAATATTACTTATACATTATGCATTACATCAGTGTTATAGTCCCTCGGTCCCTTCGTTCCAAATTACTTGACCCGTATTTATCTAGACACGGATGTATCTAGACACTAAACAAGTATTTAGACAAATACAAAGTCAACTAATTCGGAACGGAGAGAGTATTTTCCTTTTCTACCGTCCCAGTGCCTAAATGGCCGCATGCACTCATTTGGACGGTAATTAGTTGGTTGTAGATACATGAATTGGACACATTTGGGCAAGATCTAAAGCAATACCAGCTGCATCTGCTTATAAAAGATAGGTACAACCAATTACTCTCATGCGCAAGAAGTAATTTCATAAGCTCAAGACTTTTTAATTCATCAAAAAGGTATGTCCTGCATACTATTAAGAAAACCATCTGATTCGTTCACACATCTGGAAAGGGCATAGCGGCCCAACAACCAGCAAATTAAAAACAGAGAAACCAAAGCATATCGGGTAGAATCTACTCAACACTGCTCTGAAGCGAACATCAATCCAATTCCAATTGCTACAACAACTTTTCTCACATGGCTGGACAGCTGTTTGGTGATCGGATAAAGAGACAAAGGGGTACCTTGAGCATTGAATTATAAGATAGTAGCAAATATACAAACACAGCCAACAAACAAGAATTAAGAGGGGGCTTTCCACAATGATTTGCTATAAGCTGCTATAATAGGCAATAAACAATCAATCTACTTAATTTCCAGTTCAAAATGGATGAAACATGCTTACACTCAACCTGGTATACATTGAACAAGATGAACATACTCATGTATAACTAATTTGCCTAGAACCAAACAGATGTGACAGAGAACTCAACAAGACAGTCAGAACACAACTACAGACCCCACGAAACTAACCTTTATATCCAAACATCAGCCACCCTTCATATCCAAGTTGGGCCAACAACTTCATCAAGAATTATCGCAGATTGCTGTGATTCTCAAACGGGGTGGTTGCTCCGGTTCCGCACTCCTTTTCCAGAATGCTCGCCGCCACCATACCTCGAACCCTCTCTGAATGTTTGGGCAGTCCTCCCCAGAGTTGAGGAACCGATTAAACCACGCAAGAAAGATCTCCTGCTGAGTTGCAAGTGGCAGTGTCAGGATCGTGTTTGCCAGCCCTTCCTCAATCAAATGTCGGTCAAGGCCCTTGCATGCTCGCCGCATCCACCCAAAGTCCTCATAGAACGGCTCAAGCCAGGTACTCAGGAGCTGTGAGCGGGCCTCCTTGGACACTAAGATCTGTCCTTTGCCAACCCCGACGAAAAGCCTTGCAGTCACTCGGCTCACTTCATAGCGATGTATAGCTGGAAGTTTACCGTGCATCTCTGCCAACTCATTCTGCATTGCCCATGTCCTCAAGAAGTCTTCGGCAATCTGGCGCTCAACAAGGATGTCAAGCATCCAATGCAGGTTATCAGCCTGCCTTGCAATCTGCGTTACCTCCGATTGGTCACCTCCTGCAGCCCTCACAAATTGCTCGCGCAGCAGGCACAGGCAGCCATTGCATGCCGAATAGAGTGACTCCTTGCGGAGGTCACCACCAATGGCTCCGCCACGCGATGCGCTGTTCTCTCTTAGCATTTTGGAGACCAGACCCTTCATCTCCCTCCTTGCCTTCTCGTCTTTGCCCTCCAGGACAACCTGCAGGAGCCTGACTAACACCTCTTCACCACCACCCACACTACTGCCGCCATTGCAATTTGCTCCCGTTTCAACCTCCTCGGTCACTACAGAAGGTGTCAACTCCAGGGAGACCCTCTTAAGAACCTCCCCAGCGCCTGAGTTCTCAAGATGCAGCTGCGTCAACAATGCCGCCACTTTCTCGTCATCATCCTCCGCCCACGGAGCCGCCTCCAAATACTCCAAGCAAGACAGCACTCCAGCGTCGAACACGATAGCTGCGGACACCTACAGAAAGAAGGTGGAAATTAAGGACCAAAAGCAAAATGATGCCAATTGACCATTAGACATGAGGAAAAGAAGAAAGGGGCCGCGGCCGTACCTTCAAAATGCCGAGGACCTTGGCCACATCCTCCCTCATGAGCCTCCTCCGGAGATCCTTGCAGTACATGAGGCGCAGCGTCTCGACGTACACCTCGACGTCGTCGCAGTCGGAGATCTCGACGATGTGGGGCAGCGTGCGCTGCTGCTTGGACCAGCGGTCGGAGAGCTTGGCGGCGAAGAACCTGCTGTGGGCGACGAGTATGTGGCGGTGCACGCAGAGCGTGAGGGAGAGGCCGTCCTTGGAGCTGAGGGTGAGGCGCACGTCGGAGGAGTCGGCGTCGTTGAACTGGTTCCCGGGGCTGCAGCTGCCGATGAGCTCGGCGACGCGGTCCTGGAGCAGCGCCTGGCGGTCCATGGAGCGCGCGGGGGCGAGCGGGTGGTGCGGGTGCGGGTGCGGCGGGGCGGAGTGGGCGGCGGCGGCGGCGGAGCGGGGCTGGTAGTCCTGCTCGTTGGCCATCATGTCGAAGAGGGTGGGGCTGGAGCGCGTCTTGTCGATGGGCAGCGGCGGCGGGGACATGGGGTTGAGGAGGCCGGCGTTGAGCGCGGAGTTGAACTTGGTGTAGCTGGAGG
>NC_041382.1:651497668-651668115 GCF_002162155.2 Triticum dicoccoides
TGGAAGTGGGAGGTGGAGGGGGCGGGGTGCGGCGCGCAGCACCAGGAGGAGAGGTCGTGGGGAACGAGGTGGGAGTGGGAGGGGGGCGGGGGCGAGGGCTTCTTCGGGTGCGGGTGCGGGTGCGGCCTGCTGGATCTGGAGGAAGCGGTCATAGGTAGGAGTGGTGATCGTTCGGTTATTTCTTTTTCCGGGTGCGGGGTGGGGGCGCGCGTCGCGTCGCGTGGGGTGGCGTGGGGATTCTCGCTGCGCGAGGGCAGTCGGGCACGAGGAGGAGCGCTTGTCGCTCTTTGTTGAGGCGTGGTGGGGAGTGGTGATGGCTGTATCGCCCCGAGGGGACCACCTTTTGCCCGTGCCGATGAGCTATACGGCAGCGGGGGCGGAGCAACGAGTGAATGAATGCTGGCGTGGGGTACGCTTCTGAACCAGAATGCCGGCGCCGGCGGCCGGCCTCTTCTCGCCGCCGCGCCGCTGAGGCCAACTCAACCGCGCGACCCATCCTGTCCGCGTGCGTCTGTTTAGGGTAAAACAAACGAATCAGATGGTCCCCTGTGCGGGAGCAAACGGATATTTGTCTGTTTTCTGTCCGATTTCGACTCATTTCTGGCCCAAGTTTGCGCCGATTTTAGGGTGAAACGGACAGCGCGCGGACACGCGCGCTTGTTCTTCCCTGGCCCGTCTGTCGATGGCACAAAGCACTCCTCCCTCCCCCCGCGCGCGTCTCATTTGGCGCCATTTCCCTCAAACCCTCCCATGTCCCGCCCCCTCCCTCCCCCGTCCATGACCGACGCCTAGCCGGATTCCGGCGGCCTCGCCATCGACCCGCCCTGGAAAGGTCAAGAAGAAGCCGGCCAAGGCGTCAAAGAAGTTGCGGTCGAAGTGCACGTCGGAGGAGCTCATCAAGTTGGACGCGGAATCGGTGAAGAGGAGAAACCGGAGGGCGGTCGTCAAGGGCAATGCCGCCGCGGCCAAGTTCGCCGCCGAGCGCGATGCGATGGAGGCCGCGCGACGCAAGGCCGAGGTCGAGGAGAAGGAGGCCATCGTCAACAAAGCGCACGTCCTCCTCATGCTTGGCATTTGTCGTCCGGCGGGTTTCTCTGCAGTGGTCGTCGGCCCGGCGAGCACAGGCTCGTCGGTCGCCTGGCCTCCGCACTGCCCGTCGCCGACGTCGCGGACCACGCCTATGTCGCCCGGCTTTCCCCCGTCGAGGCACGACGGCTAGACCCGTTTCTCGAGGTCGCCGACGTTGGCGTGATCGCGTCGTCCACCCCACGCCCCTCGGCCGTCATCAACGTCAACGTCATGCCTGGGTCTAGCAGCGGCGGCCGGCCGTCCGTCGAGATGCAAAGAAAGCAAACACGGCCACCGTTTACGGGCACCATGCCGTCCCCCCGCGTCTTGTTCGATGGAATGCCAACACCAACGCCATCGGTCGACGACCCCTTCTACAACCAGTTCATGGAAGATGTGATCTACGAGGGTGGGCATGGCCGTGCCTACAATCCCGACGAGACCCAAAGTCAGGATGGCCGCGCCCAGTACGTTGCCGATGAAGATGCCGACGACTGTGCTAACTACGACCATGATGACTCGTGGCATGAAAACGATGACATCTATTGCGAAGGTGATGGTGATGAAGATGAAGGCAATGACATTGATATTGATGGCGAGCCATTGTTCATCGATGAGCTCACCCAAAGAGCGGAAGCACAAAAAAGGAGGAAGAGCATTCGCACGGGTTCATATACACAAGAGGAGGACAAGTTGATTTGCCAATGTTGAATGGAGATTAGCCAAGATCCGAGGATCGGCGCGCAACAAAAGGACCTTATTTTTTGGACGAGAGTCCACAAAACATTTCATGAAAGGAAGATGTTTGAGCCCTACCAAATTACAAGCAATCGTGGCATCACCTCGATTCAAAAAGAGGTAGTTATTTATCCAACAAGAGTGCAACAAGTATTGCGCCGCATTTGAGAGCCTTGAAGCATGGCCCGTTAGTGATCTCAGCGTTGGGGACATGGTATGCTCTCCTCATCCTAGTCCTTCCCTTGCTACGGCCACAAGACTTTGGCCTTGTATATGTTTGTATGTTCAATTGTTGTTGATCATGTGGTGTAGGCATTACAATCTTTGGAAGCATTCAAGGCCTGGCACAATGACAAGCCATTCACTCTTACGCATTGTTGGGCGATCATCAACAACTGCTCTAAGTTCAAGGATCAATACCGTAAACTTCAAAGGAAGAGAGGCAAGAAGACGTCCAAGTTCTCCGAAGGTGGAGATGGCGAGGCGTTGAAGAGGCCGAGGGGCAAGACCAACTCCAAGATGGACGACATACGTGATACCTCATCCATGGCCTTGCATGAGACTTTGTATGGCATGATGTTTCAAAAGGATATGATAAACGAGAAGAAGCGGTAAAGCAAGGACGAGCAAATGAAGTAATACCTAGAGCTCCAAAGGAAGAAGCTTGAGATGGAGGGGGCGGCCAAGAAGAGGAAGATCGACATGGAGGAAGCCTCCCGGCAAAGGCAGCTCGACATCGAGGCGGCCAATGTCAAGGCCAGGCAGAGGCAGCTCGACATCGAGGCCACCAATGCCGCAACCAAAACAAAGGAGATGACCCTTGCGATCATGAGCGTGGACTTGACCAAGATGAGCGAGAAGACGAGGAGCTGGTTTGAGGTCAGGCGGAAAGAGATCTTCGACGCCGACGGCCTGAGCTAGGTCGTCCTATCGACAGTGGCCTTTCTTTTTGGAGGCTGGCATGGGTGCCGCTTGCTGGGCCGCTGGCTGTGTGCCGGCGAGAAACACATTCATTTTGAAGGCTGTCTGTATTGCCGGCCGCTGACTGTGTTGACGACGACCAAACTATTCAGCGAGGATGTGTAGGTCGCTGGCTCTGTTGTCGACATGAACTAGGGCCGCTGGCCTGAACTAGAGTTTGGTATTTCAAACGTTGTTATCTTTTTAAAATGAAGGCGGACAAGATGGGGCCAAAGGATGCGGCCGCACGCTGGACGTACGGCCACCGCATCTCAGGACACGCCCGGATATGATCCTATCGTCCTACCCAAATAAACAGAATTCAGGCAAAGCGGATGTCTGTTTGGGGTCGCGCGGTGGAGTTTGCATGAAGGGTGCATGGATGATGAGGATCTTGTGCAACTGTGCCACGGAAAGCAAAATCCGACAATTAATAGGGCCGGCATTAAAACGCGCAAGAGAGTACTATTCCCTCCGTTCCTAAATAATTGTCTTTCTAGAGATTTCAATAAGTGACTACATACGGAGTAAAATGAGTGAATCTACACTTTAAAACATGTTTACATACATCGGTTTGTTGTAGTCCATTTAAGATGGCTAGAAAGACAATTATTTGGGAACGGAGGGAGTAGTACTTATATGGTTAATACTACTAGTTCATCCATGCAAACCCAAATGTTAGTTTTGTTTTATGCTGCGAGATGGAAGCATACTACACTGCGTTGTACGCAAATTGCCCGGATGCTTTCGCTGGACGCACGGAGACGACACCCAGGCAGCCAGATCACCGCTTCCGGTCTGCCTTTCTTCCGGAGTTAACTGACATTGCTGGATCGAGGGATCCACCACGATGGCAATACGGCATCCATTGTCTGTAAAGGCCGCCATTACCTGCCAAAATGACACCCAAGCAGAAACCAAACCATATAAAACACATTATTCCTGCGGGTTCAGACTCGGAGTTGATACACGCCATATTACAGGCCAAGCAAAAACAAAAGGCAACTGAGGAAACAGTCACTGCTTAAGGTCTCTTTGATTCAAAGGATTTTTATAGGATTTTTGAAGGATTGAAATCCTTAGGAATTTTTCCTACTTTGGTCGTTTAATTCGTAGGGTTGAGTTTTGTAGGATTTTTTTCAAGGATTTATTTGTACTGCATTTCACAGGAATTCTAACATCCACTCCAACCTCTTGAAAGAAATCCTTTGCTTTCCCCATGCCATAATCAAACAAACTCAAATCCTATAGGGATCCAATGAACATGCCATTTCATTCCTACGTTTTTCCTATTCCTGTGTTTTTGCAATCCTACGAATCAAAGAGGCCCTTAGTACTCCCTCGTCTCATAGTGTGAGAAAACATCCTACATTTTAAGACAGAGAGAATACTCCCATTTCCTGCGTCTCTTCACCGTCTTAGGCTTGTTTGGGACATCACCGGATCCTGGACGGCTGGACAAGGCAACATCCCATGTGGAAAAGAACGGCCTGTGAATCGGTTAGCAACAGCGTACGTGGGGGAAATCCAGAGGCAATCGACCATAGAGGACTTGTGGGAGCAGACAAATCCAGCTAACATTCATTAGTGCTCAATGCGTACAATGCTTTAAGCTACCAGGCAGTTTCTGATGGCTGATGCAATGTCACCTGCTCATGTCCAGGTCTCCAGGACACGCTGCTTGTGCGTATGTCCCCGGGAAATCATTCATGATCCAGGTGGAGTGTCGGAACCTTTTGGAGTCTGGACAGTTTGAAATCGTAGAATGTCTGACGATCTAGTGATGCCTTGGCCCCAACAAGGAAACCATGATGGAACCACCGCTGGTGGCTGAGATTTCACCTCCAGAACCAAAGCATCAGGATGTATTGCGTGAACATGAAAGCGCTAAATCGGAATAGAGACAAGCGGAGCGCGGTTCAAATGGTGTTGTTCGTTGTGGTGAAACCAGCCCACCAGGATTACTCCCAGTACTCGCATTTTTTAAGATTTGTTTTAGTTTTTCCGCCGGTGCTCGTTCAGTGAAAAGAGACGTTTCGATCAACTACGAGGCTCGGTACCTCGAACGTGCTTACATGGGTAGATTGTACGTGCATACGTTTATAGAGGTAAGTATGTGATCATCTCCAATTGTACTGTGTTAAAAAATCAAAAAAAGGAAAAAATCATAAGGTCGCGTACTATTTTTTTTAATGAGAGGGGTTCCCCCCTGGCCCCAACTTTTATTAAAGCAAAGGCCAAAGCATGGCATCCAGGCTGTTTAACAGCTCTCGGCGACAACCAAAGTAGCTGCCATAGACATACATAAGGGTTCAAACTACCATATTACATTTTTCTAGCCTTACAGGGCAAGAAAGGTGGTAGGGCCGATTTCTATAGTTTTAACCGCATTGGCCTCCCACACCGGAAGCTGCACGCAGTTGTGCGCCGCGACTTGGGAGTTGCTCTTGCACGCGCCCAGCGCCATGTACAGTCGAGCAAACGCACGTGGTGCTAGTGGTTGGACCGACCCATTTTCCTTTGTCATTTTTTTCTATTCCATGTTTTTCTTTGACTTTTGATTGGGTCTCCAGCTTTTTCACTTCATGTTTTCAATTGAGATTTTGTGTTTTTTCATTCATGTTTTTCTTCAAATTTTTGAATGTTCTTTCATTCATGAACACTTTTAAATTTCTTAAACAGCTATTTCAACTAGTGCACAACTTTTAAAATTCACAAACATATGTTAAATGTCGAAATTTTTTCAAATTGATGCAGACTTTAAAATTTTGTGTACTTTTCTTAATTTTTTCATTTAAAAGATCATGAATACTTTTATTTATAAAGCATGTTAGCATTGTTTTTTTAATTTATGAGCATATTTAGATTAATAAAATAAGAAGTGGAACTAAAATAGAAAAGTAATAAAAGTGGAAAAAGGAAAACTGTACAAAAAGGGAAATCCAAAGAACAAACAAAACCAAATGAAGAGAAAAAACGGGTGCAAACTAGCCCAACGGCACGCGCCTATGCTATGTCAGACTATTCCTTGCAGTGAGTGACGAATAAGAATGACATACTATTCTTTGCCCTTACCAAGCGGATGCACCGACCCAATAACTTTTTTTTGGGAGGATTATGGACCCAATAACTCGTATTGTTGGGGAAAAAATGGGCTACCAACTTGAGACCTCCTAACTGGCACTTATGGGACTTCCTATCTGCCGCATTTTCCGGCAGAATGTCGAAGGTTCGCATAGGTTAGTCGCCCGACTGGGCCGGCCCACGAAGGCAGCACGCGGTGTAAAAAATGCAACGAAAAACTCAGAGCGATAGCTGGGATTCAAGCTCACGATCGTGCTCTTGTATACAAACCTAACCACTACGACTGATTCATCTTTGTGGTAAAATGGCAATGCGGATACTTTAGAACTAGTCACACCAGTTGATTCGCATTATTTTTCCTTTTTAATATTTTCCTGTAAATTCTGAATATTTTTTTAAGTCCAAACGTTCTTGGCAAAAACACACACGAGTTTTATATTTTTAGCAATTATTCGAATTTGTAAGCAAATTTTAAAAACAGGAACAATTTCGAAGTTGTGGACAATTTAGAAAAAGGGAACATTTTTTATACTCCAACCAATTTTAATAAACGTGAACAAAAAATTTGAAGTTTAAAAAACATGAATGTTTTTTGAATTGTGAACCAAATTTAAAACAGAAATATGTTTTGCATTTGTGAACAAATCTTGAAAAAACAAGAACATTTTTTCAAATTCCAAACAATTTCTTACAATCACTAACAAGTTTTGACAAAATGCGATTTTTTTAATATAGGAATACTTTTCTAAAAAAGGAACATTTTTTAATTGGTGAACAAATTTTGAGACCAGGAACTTGTTTCAATTTGTGATTTAAAAAAAGGGAACATTTTTTGAGAATCATGAACGCTTTTTAAAGATGTGAATTTTTGTGAATCTGGTAACAAATATAAAAATGGAAACTTTTTGGAATTCGTGATTTTTTTGGTGAATTTTTAAAATATGAAAACAATTTTTTAATGTGCGAACAAATTTTAAAAATGGGAGTTTTTTTGAATTTATGAACAAATTTTGAATAAAAGAACAGTTTTTTTAATACGAACATTTTTGGAAAAAGTGGACATTTTCACATCTGTGTACAAATTTCAAAACTCTGAACAAAATTTGGGAAGATCGAACATTACTTGTAATTCGTGAACAATATTTTGAAACAGGAACATTTTTTGAACTTATGAATTTTTTTTGAAGATGCGAAGATTTTTGAACAAATGAAGAACATGTTTGAATTTGTGAAGAAAAAATATAAAGTAGAACATTTTCTTAACTTCTGAACATTTTTTATTTTTCTAAAATTCTGAAAACAAAAAAAGAGGGAAAAGGAAATAATAATAAATGAAATAAAGAAACAGAGAAACGAGAAAAGGAAAATAAAGAATGAAACAGAAAAAATGGGATTGTAGGAAAAATAAAAAGGGAAAAACCAGTGAAAACCGGTTCAGGAACCTTCTAGAAAGGTTGCGAGAACCCCTCAGGAACCTCCTAGAAGGTTCCCAAAACCGGACACTTGTAGCGCATATATGATCTGGTAATTGGGCCGGCCCATCTCGGTCGCTAGTCGCTCGGGTCTGTGCGAAAGAGGGACAACTTGACGCAACATGGGTCCGGTAGGAAATTCCGGCGCATATAGTGTCCGAACTAGAAACTGGCACCTGAAACGCGTCCGTCTAGGCCGGCCCATGTAGCTCTCAGTCGCTCACTCGGTTTCATCAATTTTCTTTTCATCGGCTCATACGCCTGCTTACGTGTCGTACTCCCTCCAGCTAGATACATCCATTTAAGAGTCAATTAATATAAGACGAAAGAAGTATTTTTCTACTGGTGTACCCGTGCATGCATGGCAGGAGGCGTGGTACTACCTGTTTTTCTTTTTAGTTACTTTTCCTACTTTGTGTGCCTTCTTTCAGATAACTCTGTTCTCTTTTTTATGAAGGAAAGAACGATCTAGCCACCATAACGAGGGTGATTCGCTTCCATCGCTATTTTCCGCCAGCTCCCCTCCGCTGACGATCTTTTGGTCACTGATGGTGATGGAGGTCGTTGGATCTCACGTGTGCGGCGTGCGTAGCTATAGGTTAGGACCCTATTAGTTTTAGGTTTTCAGCCGCTCCACACCTTTGGCTGCACCTAAGGCGACACCGACACAAAATAAAGAAGCTCCAGATCTTTCTTTGATGAGGCGTCTTGCAACATCCTTGTGGTGGGCTTTTGTTCTCAGACTCTGTTGTTGCGACGATGTTTGCTTCAGTGCCAACACGAAGCTTAGGAGGTGGTCGAGGAGCGGATGTAGATTGTGGTATGTGCCAAAGGCATATGGAAGATGGTGGATTGTGTGTTGTTTTTGTGGTTTGTGGCTAGCATGTATGGTTTCTTCGCTTGACATTTCAGTCGAGCAGGGATGCAAAATATGGAGTTCGATGGCGTGCCCACAGTGCAGCCCCGACCAAATTCTTTCTACAGCAATGGCTTCTCCTCTATGAAGCCACGTTGGATGTCCAAAAAGTTGCATATCAGCGATGGAGTCGCGTCGTACTCGGGTGACGAGAAGATCCGTCATATTTTTCTTTGGGGGTTGCTACGGTGGTGCCGGAGGCAGGTCACGGGCATTGGCATTAAGCTCAGAAGATTCTTAAATCTTGATTATATTTTTACCTCTTCGCTGGTGGTTTTTGAACAAAGACTAACGTTCTAATTTCTTTCCAGTTTTTTCATTTTCAGTGTTACGTGGCTTGTAACTTGACTTTTACTATACTACCAGGTCCACAAAATGCGCCTACATAAGTAGGAAAGCAAATGAATAGAACGCATCGGCATTCCTGGCTCGTTCATGGCTGCTGGTTTAAGAGAAAAAGGCCAGATATTGTTTTATTTGGTTTTAAAAATTACAAATTCATGAAAAGTTGATGAAAATCAATTTTTTGGCAAACTCTCAAAAGATTTCACGAAGTCGAAAAACTTTGCGAATTAGAAAAAGGTAAATGACTTTGTAAAGTTCACGAAGTAAAAAATCCACGAATATACAAAAACTTCATGAATTAAAAGAATGATCACAAATATGAAAAAGGTATGAGAATTTGGGAAAATTTCAAGAATTCATAAAATTATCAGAGACGAAAGTTCAGGATTCAATTTTTTAAATATTTCTCAGTTCTTAATAAACTTCATGAATTTGATGAAAAAATTCATGAAATTTAATATAGAAAAAATTTAAAAAGAAAAAGTAGGAAAAAAAGTTCTTGAATTTGAAATCTTTTTCAGATCCCTGAACCAAATTGGTGAACCTTTTTAAATCAATGAACTTTTTGAAATGCACAAAAACTACAAAACATGGATTTCGAAAATCTTCATAAAATTTGAGTTTTTTTCAAGAATTTGAAAAAGATTCATGATTTTGAAAAGATGTGAAAGGTTTGAAAAAAGATCACGAATTTGCAAAAAAATATCAATATCTGGAAAAAGTTTGTGGTTTTGGAAAATATTCATGAATTTGATGAAGTTCATGGATTTCATTTATTCAAAAAATTGTAGGAATTTGATAAAAAAATAGGTTTGAGAAAAATTTCATGTATTTGGAAACGTTCATTGATTTGAAAAAAATATGTAAAGAGACAAAGCTAATATGAAGATAAATACAAGGCATAAAAAGAAAAAGGAAAAAACAAAAACAAAAACCCCAGAGAAAACCGGCCAAACAAACACATGGAAAACATCCAGAGAAAAACAGAAAATACCGGCTTGAGGAATACATGGGCCGGCTCATAGAAACATTATGTGGGCGTCATGCAGTGTGTACAATGTAAGCGGCGTTAAGGCGTCGAATAGGAAATTGGTACCAACTCTCGCTCACTTAGGGGAAATATGCCAAACGTTTGTTTGGAAGGAATAACATGTAAGAAAATACCCTCTGTTCCTTTATATAAGGCTATTTGTTTTTTCAAAAGTCAAACAAGTGCATGTTTGACCAAGTTTTTAGAAAAATATATCATTATCCACAATGCAAAATTTATATCATTTGATCGATCATTAAAGGTTGTTTCAAATTTTATCTATTAGGTATTGTGGTCAAACATTTAAATGGTTGACTTGCACAGAAATCAATGCACCTTATATTCTAGAACGGAGGGCTGTATCACTACAAATTTGAAAATATTGAAAAAAACATAACTTTTCTTTTTATTGATTTTAAAAATATTTTTGGATTTGAAAAAGTGATCGTAAAGTCAAAAGATTCATAAACTGGAAACTATTCATTTTTTTAAAGTTCATGAAATATAATTATTTTTATGAATTTAAAATATAGAAAAACAAACAAAAATATAAAAAGAAAGAAAACATAATTGGAGACCGACAAAAACTATAGAAAAGCAAAAAAAACAGGGCATATAATATGAGCGAGAAGATACAAAGAGTGAAATAGAAAAAATGGAAGAAAGACAACAGAGAAAAGAAAACTGGATAAAAACCGTTGAACCTGTAGAAAAATAAACGAAGGCAAAAAATATTGGTTTGGTGTTGTCGTACTTGGCTGGCCCATTAGCAGGTGAGCGCACACGATTAACATGGTCGTTTTTTATCCTTTTCGATAGCGACCATCTTGGGGATTTCAAACCGACTCATGGAATCAGATAGGGAGATACCATCTCGTTATATTTATTTTTGATGGCAGCCGAAGGACTTTCTTATTAAATGTAAGAGAGATTAATGAACTTGCTTAGATTGGACTACAAGTGGCACATACGACACCTAGGGTGAGTTTTGTTGATGATAGATTGTTCTTTAGGAAAGCGACTATAAAAAACACGAGGGTAATGTCGGTGCCGCAAATTTATTGTAATGCCTCATGGGCAGAAAATTAACATTGACAAGTCGTTAGTACTTTGTAGCAGGGGGTGCTCTAATGAACTAAGAAGGGGAAGTGAAACATGCTTTGAATATGCAACAAGAAGTTCTTTCTAAAAAATATTTAGGGCTACCAACGGATGTTGGGAGATCGAAGAATGGTGTCTTTAAATATCTAACAGATAGAGTATGTAAGATTACATGGGTAGATTGAGAAAATATTATTAGTGGGAGGCAAGGAGGTTCTCATTAAGCCTGTGGCACAATCTCTCCCTACATATGCCATGGGTTGTTTTAACATATGTTATGGGTTGTTTTAAATTGCCAAGGGGGCTGTGTGAACATATAGAATCACTCATTCTCAATTTTTGTGGGGAGCTAAAGAAGGTAAGACGAAGACAACGTGGGTGTCTTGAAAAGATATGACTCAGCCAAAACATCTAGGAGGTATGGGATTCAAGAAGATGGAAGTGTTTAGCCTTGCATTATTAGCGAAGTAGGGTTGGAGGCTACTGCAGGATCCAAGCAACCTTAGTGCATAGATCTTAAAGGCACAATACTATCCTAATATCTTGTTGCCGAATTGTGATATCGACCCTCACAGATATGGAGGTCAACACTAGATGGTCGTGAGGTGCTCAAACAAGGTATAATCAAGATAATTTGAGATGGAAGAACAACCATTATCTAGAGTGATAATTGGCTGCCGAGGGAGAACATGATGAGGCCGTTGGCTCCCATTAGAAATAACAACCTATTATTTGTCCATGAGTTAGTTGACCAAGCAGCCGGGGCGTGGAATGAACATACCATTGAGGAACATTCTATGCCTATGGATGCAGAGGTAATTGAGGGGACTCCTTTGCCCACAACGTCATTTGAGGATGAATGGGCCTGGTACTGGGAGAATTAGGCGAGTTTTCGGTTAGGTTAGCGTACCACATGCTGACCGATACTCATAATTGAAGAGAGGCCTGTCTTGATGGAACATTGTAAGCTTCTAACCCCTAGTGTTGAAGGCACAACAAGGACTAGAATGTAGAAGCATAATATCCCATCAGAAGTGAAGGTGTTTGCATGGCGTTTGGTGCGTTAGAGCCTGCCTACTGTTGATGTGGTGCATCATTGCAACTGAAAATACATATATGGTGTATGACATCATGGAGGACTCATGGAGACACTCCCTACTAAGTGTGTGGGCGTTAGTAGATGATAGTTTATATGATGAGTTGAAGCAATGTGGAGAGCCACGATCAAAGAACTAGTTATTTGATCTTGAAGACATCCTCTCAAAGAAGGATTATCTGACAACAATTGTTACTATCTAGACGATTTGGAAGGCCAAGAGAGATAGCATGCATGAAGATAAACACTAAAGCCCTCTAGCGACGAATGGTTTCATCAGAAACTTACTACATGAACTAAAGGCAATTGAAAAGCCTCCAGTGCATGCATCAAGGGTTGTTCATCCAACTCCATCCAGGTGGGTTCCTCTGCCTGCCAGAACTGATAAAAGGGAGTGTGGATGGAGTAGTGTCTATTGCAGTAAGGTGTGTAGCGGTGGCCATATTCAGGCCCAGGGTGGATAATTTCTTCGTGCTTCGGCATGTGTGTATGAAGGTGTGATTGACCGAGCTTGTGTGAAGGCCATGGCGTGCCGCGAAGCATTGTATTTGGCGAATGATCTTAACATAACAAATTCGATAATATGTAGGATCAGAAGTATGTCTAGAGGGGGGGGGGTGATTAGACTACTTGACCAAATAAAAATCTAGCCTTTTCCCAATTTTAAGTCTTGGCAAATTTTAGCAACTTAACACAAGTCAAGCAATCAACCTACACATGCAATTCTAAGAGTATAGTAGCAGAATGTAAATCGATGAATATGAAGGTAAAGGGGAGGAGCTTGGAGGGAGCAAACACAATGTAGACACGGAGATTTTTGGCGTGGTTCCGATAGGTGGTGCAATCGTACATCCACGTTGTTGGAGACTTCAACCCATGAAGGGTAACAGTTGCGCGAGTCCACGAAGGGCTCCACCCACGAAGGGTCCATGAATAAGCAACCTTGTCTATCCCACCATGGCCATCGCCCACGAAGGACTTGCCTCACTTGGGTAGATCTTCACGAAGTAGGCGATCTACTTGCCCTTACAAACTCCTTGGTTCAACTCCACAATCTTGACGGAGGCTCCCAAGTGACACCTAACCAATCTAGGAGACACCACTCTCCAAAAGGTAATAGATGGTGTGTTGATGATGAACTCCTTGCTCTTGTGCTTCAAATTATAGTCTCCCCAACACTCAACTCTCTCTCACAGATTTGGATATGGTGGAAAGATGATTTGAGTGGAAAGCAACTTGGGGAAGGCTAGAGATCAAGATTCTCATGGTTGGATTGGAATGTAAGAAGTGTAGGCACATTCTGATGGCTCTCTCCTGAATGGAGAAGGTGGTGGGAGGGGTATTTATATCCTCCACATAAAATCTAACTATTACACACAATTTACCAAACTCGGTGGGACCGAATAGTGAAACTCGGTGAGACCGAACTGGTTCAAAATTTGAATGTTAGGCTTTTTGATGGGACCGACATGATCAACTCGGTGAAGACCGATGCGCTAGGGTTAGGGCAAAACTTGATCTCGGTTTGACCGATTGCTTCAACTCGGTGAGACCAACTTCAGTAGTAAGCAAACAGAGAGTTGGTCAGGCAAACTCGGTGGGACCGATCGCTCATTTTGGTGAGACCGAAACGCTACAAAAAGGAAACAGAGAGTTTGCATTGCCAACTCGGTGGGACCGAGATCCCTATTGGTGAGATGAACTCATTAGGGTTTCTGGTTATGGCTATGTCAAGCGAACTCGGTGGCGCTAGATAGATCAAACCAATGGGGCCGAGTTTGACTTTAGGTTTAGGACATATGTGGAAATGAGAAAGTAGTTGAGGGTTTTTGGAGCATATCACTAAGCATTTTGAGCAAGCAAGCCATTAAGAACCACCTCATCCCCTTTTAATAGTATTGGCTTTTCCTACGGACTCAATGTGATCTTGGACCACTAAAATGAAAATGTAGAGTCTTGAGCTTTTGCCAATATTTGTCCTTAGCATTTTGAGGGGTCCACATCTCTTAGTCCATGCCATGCCAATCATTGAACTTTCTGAAATGATTATCTTGAAAGAGTATTAGTTCAATGAGCTATGTGTTGTTAAGAATTACCAAAACCACCCAGGGATTAGTTGCACTTTCAATCTCCCCCTTTTTGGTAATTGATGACAACATATAGGTCAAAGCTTCGACAAAGGATAATAAGAATGAAATATATCGTCGCTTTGAGAAGTATGTGATAAGCAAGAGCCCCCCCTAAATTTGTGCATTATTTATGATTTGCTTTTGAATGCAAATGCATAATCGAGTAGGATCATGGGTTACTCTTCCATGTCACATACATCTTCGTGGAGCGCTCAAAATGATAGAACATACATAACATGCACTCATCACCAATACAAGATGTGAATGATCATACATGAGAGATAGAATATCATCATTCAAGCACAAACATTAAAGTATGATATGATCAAGCACATGATCATATAAGTATCTCTCACACACATAAGTAGAGTATCAACCAAATAAGCAAGTAAATAAAGTAGCAAGAGAGGCAAAAAGAAGCAAAACACACACACACACACACACACTCTCTCTCTCTCTCTCTCTCTCTCTCTCTCTCGAAGCCTATGATCTATGCACTTTCTCGCCCTTTGACAACAAATTACCAAAAAGCTTGAAAATGCATAGTGTTATACGACACTCTAAGCAATATCTCCGGGAGCTCTGGAGTGCTGAGATGGCATGGAGAGAACAGCATCTGCGAAGACTTCTGCTGACGTCTGAGGAGCTGGAGGTGTTTCCACTGGAGGGGCAACTGAAGCTGTGGCTGCAGGAGCTGAAGTTGTGGCCCTAGAGTCAATCACTGGCACTGCTGCAGACCTCTGTCTTCTAGGCACCCTCTGATAGGCATCGGTGGTAGTCATGTCACTCCTGTCCTCAAGTTCTTCTTGTATCTTCTCCATTGAAGTCTGAATATCAATCACTTTGACATCCAAGTCATGAATCTTTGTCTCAAAAATCCTTTCAAGGCTCTCTTGATTTCGAGTCAGGGTAGCCAGTCCTTTCTCTATTCCCATTGTGGCCTCAAGCAGATAGCTGAGTTGGTCCTGCTTGATCTTGAGATTGACTGCAGAAGGATCTGGAATCTTTGAAGCTTTTTTAGCATGTGCCTTCTCTCTCTTCTCTTGAGCCTCTACAGAAGTTGGATGTGTAGGATCCATCACAACAGTGTTATCCTCAAAATCAGGCCTCAAGGGAAGGTGCTCTTTATCCAACAAATATGTTCATGTGCCCATCTTGGAGTTTATGAGCATTTGAATGTGTGGAGCATAGCCACAAGATCTCTTTTGATCTGCTGCAGTTCTCTTGATAGTCTCAACAATCAAATCCATCACTTTAAATTTCTGTGGCACATCAAACATCTGAAGCAAGCTGATGGAGTGGCCTCTGATCATCCTGTGATCTCCTGACTTGCCTCAAAATGGTGTTCATGGTGGCCAAACCAGACAACAAGTAATATACTGATCCTAGCTTGTGTGTCTCCAAGGCCTTGTCAGGTATCTCCTTGTACATATTGGCCATGGAGTTGTGATCTTTCTCGCGCTTGGCATAGACATCAGTGTCATCCTCATGCTCTTTAGGGGCATTGGTAAGCTTGCCCCACTCAGCAACTATAGACTGGTACCTAGTACCCTCAGTCATCCAGACAATCTTCCCATCTGGGTAAAAGTGAGCAGTGGAGTAGAACTGCATGATCAGCTCATCATTCCATTTGGTTAATTTTTGACCCACAAAGTGTCAACCCATTGAGTCTGAAGCTCTCATGAACTCCAGGAAAGTGATCTTCATTGTTGTCAATGTATTTCCAGTCCACCCATTTCATGTCACACACAATGGGCGTCTTGTCCACGAGGACTGTCTCATAGAAGTCCCGTTGTTCCTTAGTGTGAAACCTGTAGTCCACATCAGTTTTTCTTCTCACAGCATAGGAATCTGACTGTCTCCACAATCTGAGTCCTGCATCTTTTCTTTCCTTCATATTCTCAGCAACCGGATGATTGTCATCATGATCAGGAATCTTTGGTTTGAGTTTTTTGAGCACTTGAGGCTCTTGTTCTTCTTCTTCTTCTTCTTCCATTTCAGGCACTGGGGCCTTATTATTTTCAGCAGCTGGTATGTTTCTAGTTGACCTCTTGGGTGCTGCATGCTTAGAAGCTTGAGCAGCAGCAACAACCTTGGGGGCAGTCTTGGGCTTTGATGGAGCAACTCCTGATTTGATGGCATCCCCCATCAACTTCTGAGTCTTGGGTGCTGGTGCAACATCCTCTTCATCCTCTTCCTCATCAGACGAGTGCTTCTCAAATTCAGCCATAGGATCAACAAGCTTGCACCATCTTCCTATATTCCTTTCCTTCTTTTCCTTCCCAGCATCACTTGCTGGCTGAGATTTCTCCTGAGTAGATGCTCTAGCTTTTGACATTGGCACTCTCTTGGCAGGAGCTTTCTTGTGCAACCTAGGCTTGGTTGAAGCTACAGTGCCAAACTCTTTCTTGACAACCTTTTTCTTTAAAGTGACCTCCACATCAACAACAAAGTCTTCATCTTCTGATTCTGAGTTTCTCTTCTTCCTTGTCCTGGTTGCATCTTTTGGCAAGTTGCTTGGGGTGCTTCTGCTACCCTCATCATAGCTGCCAGAGGGACTAGTGCCCTCACTCAAGTTAACCTATTCCTCAGACTTGTTTAGGCTGCCACTCTGGTCTGACATGGCTGAAACTGCAAGCTGACCCTGTGAATAGATATAGTTGAGATAGAGTGGATGAGCATCACAAAGTGCATAGATTTTGCAAAACAATTGAGTAAAAAACTTAGTTCTAGTTTTCTACAGAAGCATTTCGGAGCTACCAATTTGTTAAACTTGGTGACACTGAAGCAATATTAGAGTCTAAACTAGTGGAATCGGTCAGACCGAGACACAGTTCGGTGACTCCGAGATTGCTAGGGTTTCACTAAGAATCAAACTCGGTCACACTGATTTGTAAGTTTCGGTCAGACCGAAAATCACAAGTGCAATGTCCTAGGACAAATTGGTGAGACCGATTTCTACAACTCGGTCGGTCCGAGATGAATTCGATGGAAACCTAACCCTCAATTTCCGAATCAAAACTAATCTAAAGGAAGTTTTTGCTGGATAGAACAATCTCAAATGTGGCAAGAATCATGGCATTGTCTTTGTGCTAAGAATCGGAGTGAGAAAGCACAAAGGATCTAAATCATACCCTAACTTGGCGATGAGCTTGCTACGGCGACAACGACGTCGGAGACCAGCGGTAGGGGGTCGCTGACAATGAGGAGACAATCCGGAGACCTCGAGTCGGTAGAGTTGGATATGCGTGGGCGAAGGGTTTCAGAGGAATTTCCAAAATTTGACATGTGGGTATATGTATCCAGACCCTGTCGGTGTGACCGAGTGGAACGACTCGGTGGCACCAATATGCAGAATCGCAAGCGGTTACTGCAACTCGGTGTGACCGAACTATTCAAATGGGTTGCACCAAGATTGAGACCTAGATCAACTCAATGAACTCGGTATGACCGAAAGGAATGAATTGGTCAGACCGAAATACACTAAGAGGTTTTGGAAGTTTAAGTCTATGATGAATCGGTGGCTCCGAGTGCTCCTCACCCAGAGGGTTCGAATCTGACTTGATCAAACTTTGTGATGTAGCATGAATAGAGTTTGAGACGAGAAAAGCATAGATAGCTAGAGAGAATTCTTAGGCATTCTTGTCCATCCATTTGGCAAAAGAAAAGACCAAACAATCAAAACAACAAATGGATGTCCTCGAATGAGAAAATTATGCACTCAACATGCTCACACAATAAGATGGCAAATGAAATATGTGGCAAAGCATGTACAAACACTCTAGCATCTATCAAGCAATTGGCGATGACTAGGTCATCTATATATGAGTATATTGACTGAGGAGTCAAATGAGAACATTTGATCGTAGATCATACTCATCGTTTAAGCACAAGTGGGGTTACCACTTTTACATAAAGCATTGTTGTGTTCACACCACTAGAGTTGCTTTAGCTCAATTCTTTAGAGTAAAGCTCCCCCTAGATGTGATATCCCCCCTAAGAGGGATGAACTAACCTTGGGTTTTGTCGATGATGACTTCATGTAGGTGTTGAAGATGTAGATGCTCAATGTTGATGTAGATCATTTGGAGCAATCCATTGGAGTGAGTTGCACTTTCAATACCTACATGGGTTAGTCCCACAAGGAACATACAAGGATATCCACGGACATAGAGTGAAGTACACACAAGAAGATGTCCACGAAAGCATTAGGTTACCTTGTCCCTTGACTTACCAACAAGAGGGTTTGTGACTCCTCGAACTAGTGCAAGATGTGGAAGTTGATTGCACTTGTCCTTGCCAAATGAATATGAGTGAAGTATGTTGGCGGAGCCACCCTCAAGAACTCTCTAGTTCTTCTTCTTCGGGATCCACATCATCTTGATGGGAATCCTTGGGGTTGTAGACGTACTTGATGAAGTAGAACTTGATGTAGTCTTCGGAACCCACTTGACCAAGGCCTTAGGAGCTTCTTCAAATGCATCAATCTCCTCTTGAAGCCTGTCCTTGCCTTTTAGCTTGTGGTCTTGTGGTGGAAGATCGTCTTGAGCTTGTGTCCCCTTGAAGGAAGTAGGATCATACTTCTCTTGTTGAGGAACAAACTTCGTCTTGGGGTATTGATCTTCTTCCCACTCAACTCCATTAGCATTGAAATTTCATTCAAAACCAACACCTTGATTCTTCCGATGCCTTCCTTGCTTGCGTACAATTTCCTCAAATCGCTTACTCCCGGCGAGGCTCTTATAAACACCTTTCTCTATAATTCCCTTCAATAAGCTATTTTCTTGCACAAATGTAACTTGGCTAAGAGAATCATTAGTGGAATCAACAGAACTACTAGAAGCAACAATATTGGATTTAGCATGATTATTGTTACTACTAGAGGAAGAATCTTTCTTACTCTTGTTGCTAGATCTTAATTGCAGCATGTAAGTAGACAAGAGTAAACGCTTGGCAATGTAAGAAGAACTTTTCTTACGAAGATCATCATTGATTGCTTTTAAGAACCCATGCTCTTGCTCTAGATTGAGCTTTTCAAAGCGTAGCTTCTCATGAGTCTTTAAAAGCTCTCGATGATCTTCTAAGGTAGTTTCATGAGCTAACTTAAGAGTGTTTAGTTCTTTAGTTAGACGCTCAATCTACTTCTTATCATCGTCATTCATTTTATCTTGATTAGCATGATTAATAGCAAGTTCATCATAATTTTTATCACTAGAGTTGTCAACAAGTAAATCATCATTGCCTAGCAAATCATCTTCATCACTATTGAAATCAACATACTCGGGGTGTGATACCTTTGGGCCTTTAGCCATGAAGCATCTTCCAATCCCTTCATTTGGTGAATCAAATATGTTGTAGGAGTTGGATGACACAAGTGCTATGCCGGCAACACCTTCATATTGAGTATTCAAAGTAGGAGTGATAGCTTCTCTCGGAGTGGTTGTCGGAGTCGGAACCGGATACCAATTCACCAACATGAGCTTGATGTCTTCGTTTTGTATAGCTCCTTGATGACTTGTCCTTCCTTTCCGAATCCTTGCTTCTGTGAGAGGGTCTTCGTTCATAACGATCATCTCTACTCCTTCTCTCTCTTGGAGGTGATTCTTCTCTTTTGCTTCTCCTTTTAGGCGAGTCTTCTCTTCTTTTGTAGGGAGTCGTACACTCATTGGAATAGTATCCGGGTCTTCCACAATTATAGCAATTATGTTCACGACTAGAAGATCTTTTGTCATGGTAGGACCTTGACTTGGAACTTCTTTCTTTGCTTCTACTCTTGTAGAGCTTGTTGAAGTTCTTCACCATTAAGCTCAATTCCTCATTGAAGACTTGTTTATCACTTGATGATGTAGGAGCATCACATGAGGCTTTGTAAGCGCCACTAGACTTGTTGTGAAGCTCTTCTTTGTCCTTGAGTGACATCTCATGAGCAACAATTCTACCAATGACTTTTGTTAGCTTGAGATCTTTGTAATTGGGCATCATTTGGATAAATGTGGACACGGTATCATATTTTCCATCCAAGGCTCTTAGGATCTTCTTGATGATGAATCTATCGGTCATCTCATCACTTCCTAATTTGGCAATCTCATTTGTGATGAGAGCAAGCCTAGAGTACATTTCAGCAACACCTTCACCATCCTTCATTTTGAACTTGTCAAGTTGACTTTGAAGCACATCCAATTTGGATTCCTTGATGGAGTCAGTACCTTCGTGCATATCAATCAAAGTATCCCAAATTTCCTTTGCATTCTCAAGACAGCTGATTTTGTTGAATTCTTCGGGGCACAATCCATTGAAGTGGATATCGCAAGCTTAAGCATTGTATTGCAACATCTTCAATTCTTCAGCGGTTGCTTCACGATTCGGTTCCCTTCCATCGAAGAATTCACCTTGCAAGCCAATACACACAATAGCCCAAATGGCGGGGTTATGTCCAAGAATATGCATTTTCATCTTATGCTTCCAACTAGCAAAATTAGTACCATCAAAGTAAGGACCTCTACGGTGGTAATTTCCCTTGCTAGACGCCATACTCTTCTAGGTTGAGAAACCAAGGCTATGATCACCAAAGCTACGAAAATCAAGGCAAATGGAGACCAAAGCTCTGATACCACTTGTAGGGTCGAAAGTATGTCTAGAGGGGGGGTGATTAGACTACTTGACCAAATAAAAATCTAGCATTTTCCCAATTTTAAGTCTTGGCAGATTTTAGCAATTTAACAGAAGTCAAGCAATCAACCTACACATGCAATTCTAAGAGTATAGCAACGGAATGTAAAGCATTCACTACAAAAAATACACTTCCCTGATGATACGTGTTTGTCATAGTAGGTCGCTTTTTTTGTCATGCATGTACATCCATGACAAATTTATGACAGAATCAAGATAGTCATACCTGTGCTGTCGTAGAAGTGTTCCATGACATTACCAAAATTATCATCACG
Organism: Triticum dicoccoides; assembly: GCF_002162155.2. Lineage (NCBI taxonomy): Eukaryota > Viridiplantae > Streptophyta > Magnoliopsida > Poales > Poaceae > Triticum > Triticum dicoccoides. The sequence continues at coordinate 651,518,552 of NC_041382.1, forward strand.
GAAGTGTCCACTTCCATGACAATAAATCGCGCGTCACAGAAGTGCTTTCATCAAGGGTGACCGACACGTGGCATCCACCGTAACGGAACGCCGTTAAGCTATCGGGTCGGGTTTTGGATCCGATAACCCGTTAACAGCCCCGACCAATGGGGATTTTCCACGTGTAAAATCATCATTGGCTAGAGGAAATACGTGTCGGCTCATCGTTGGGACATATGTCATCCACTCACTGGACAAAAGGCGCCTATGATACGTCGACACGTGGCACGACCCAACAGTGGCCCATTCCTGTGAAAAGGCCGGCCCATTTGACTTGGTCAAAAGCTGGCGGCCCGGCCCATGGAAAGCCTGTTAACGGCCTGTTCGCATATAGCCCATTTACAGCCCGCTAACCCAAGGCCCATTACGCCCTATCCGAATTAGGCCCAGTAGCATCATCTGGGCCGTCCAATAGATTCCAGCCCGTTTTCACTTCTGGCCCATGTATAGCCCATGACGTCTTTCGGCCCATATGAGGCCCTTTGTAACTCTTGGCCCATTAGCGGCCCGTGCTGAAACTGGCCCGTAATGAACAGTGTATCACTTTACACCCATTAACGGTCCATGGTGAAACTGGCCCGTAATGAACAGTGTATCACTTTATACCCATTAACGGACCGTTATTCCGTTGGGCCGTCTCCAGCCCATGTTATCTTTCGGCCTTCTCAGAGCCCATTTATTCTTGGGCTCATTTCTAGCATTCGTTTACTTACTGCCCGTTACTGTCATTTTCTGCTTGTGGGACAAATTCAGCCCGTGGTTACAGTCGGCCCGTTTGTGGTTCGTTAATACGTTGGGCCGTTTTCATAGCGTCATCAAATATGTCCTATTAACGATGGCCCATTATGGTCGGCCCATGAACGGACGATTCCAACTCTAGCCCGTTTACGGCCAGAATGCGGTCTGTTTGGCCCATGTTTGGCCAATCGATCATACGGCCCGTATAAGGCCCATTGATGATACGGCCCGTAGAAGGCCCATTGTTTCTACGGCCCGTAGAAGGCCCACTGTTTCTACGGCCCGTAGAAGGCCCACTGTTTCTACGGCCCGTAGGAGGCCCAGTGTCACTACAGTAAATATTAGCCTATGGTTATTATGGCCTAGTTTTAAAAAATAGGTTATTGCAGCCACTAGCAAACCGCAGAAAAAGAATTGCACTGACTACAAGCAAACAAATAAACAAGACAACAAGGAAATAAATAAGCAAGCAACTTACACTAGGCTATCACGGCTATTACACATATTACATCCACTGGGCATCAAAGTTTGCCACCAGTGCAAATATAGGGAACACATCAGCATATAAACGCCGCAGTAAAACAAGTCCAGAACTAAAACCACTTCAGAAGAGCTCAAGAAATAATATCCTGGGTACCCATAATGCTGGCGAGATGCTTAGCAAGCTTATTAAGTTTCTCTTGTTTGGCGCTTAAGTCCTCCAGCGCTTGCTGTTGCACCAGAAAGTATGCATCTGAATTCTGCAGGGACTTCCTCAGTCCTTCGGCTTCCTGTCGCATAACATCTGATCGATGTCTTTCAACTTGAAGTTGAAACTCAAGAAGCCAAACTGATTCAAGCAATGAGTTCGAAGAGCTGGTGCCAGCAGTGGTAGCCTGTAACTCGAACACTAAATCAAGACAGGACTTTGGGATTGTCTCAGTGTCTTCAATATAGTTTTTATCAGCTTTCTTGGAGACCAACAGTGATGTCTCACTATCTTGAACCTTATCTGCATTACTTCCTTTACCATTGCATAACAGGGTACTCTTCTCCAATATTTTATCCACGTTCTAAAAGAGAAACAAACAAACATATCTCAGGTTTACAATGTAGTATATGAAACTCATTTTGGTAAACCAGTTCAGTAGTAAGGTGGACAGGATAATAGCATGAAACAAACATATATCTATGTAGTATGGTCACTGTATGGTCTATATCATTCTAGTTTATGTTGCCAAATCAAGATGGATACAATTCGAATCATATCTATTTAAGACAAAGCAACATAGACAGAATATAAGTGTGGGAAACTACACAGCAATAACAACACTTGTAATGTGCATGGCATGAGAACATAACTGTTTATTCAATTGAAACTGAAATCAACATAGAGCAAGTTACAACAGCAAACAGCCAAACACGTTGAAGAAACAGGTTTAAAACATACCTGTTGCGCCATTGGAGTTTCAATTGCATCCTTCAAATTTGAAATTAGTTGGTATCAGTAAATACAATGATGCAAGAGCAAAGTAGTATGAACCATAGCTACAGAACCTGACCTGAGAATAATTCTTCTTCTGCTTTAAGCGTTGACTTCGGGTTCGGAGTGGTGGTCCTCATGATTTGGGCACTGCAGTTGCCTTACTAACTGCTCGTGTTTGGGTGCTCTATGGTGGAGACAGTGCTGTGTCAACGGGAACTGGGTGTCTATCTGCTGGGGTTGGGGTTAGAAGGGGTGTAGCTGGTTCTCTGTCCAACTGGGTAGGGGTACATTCTGCATGAGTGTGGGTTATGTGTGGTGGGGCTGGTTCTTGGGCAAGTACAACCGTGGTTCTATCTGCATCAACAGGTAGCACGATCTTTTATGAAGACCGTGTTTTTACTCCCACAGATACTGCCATCACTCCCTCCAATTGAAATGGCTGATAAACAAGAAAAGTAATTGAATGTACATACATTGTAAGATAGACAGGTGCAATGGATAGTAGGGAAGAAAACATGGCATGAAATAATTCACATTTATGTTGTCTAAGCAAACAGAATAGCAGGACATAATTTCACATATATGATGACTAATTAAACAGGATAGCATGACACAATTTCACATGTATGATGGCTAACTAAACAGGATAGAATGACATACTTCAAAATATGATGACTATGTAAACAGGATGACATGATATATATAACTATACGATGTGTCTATTAAAGTGGTTGGCATGCCATAAATCACAAACATGCCGTCGATGGAAACATGATGGCATGATATAATTCACGGATAGAATGACATAATTTAAATATGATGACTATGTAAACAGGATGAGATGATATAACTATATTATGTTTTTAGAAAATGGGTTGGCATGCCATAATTCAGATACATGTTGTCTATGTAAACATCATGGCATGACATAATTCAAATATATGATTTATATATTAAGGAAGTGAGCAGAGGGCAATCACATATATGATGTGTCAACTAAGGAGATGGCATTCAATATTGTGTATATGATGTAAAAACTAAGCATTGCAATACAACATATGCATTATATGAGTAATATAACCCTGCCAAGTTTGAGCATACACCTCAGGGGGATAATAGGACTGGTCATCTGCCTCTGAATCCTCCTCTAAAGAGCTATCTGTAACCAGCAAGATATCTGCTTCAGCAGGTAGCATTTTCTTCTCTGAAGACCTTGTTTTCACTCCAGATTTCTCCATCACCAATTCAAATGGCTGATGCACAGGAAGAGCAGTTGAATATACAAACATTGTCGACAAAAGCAATGAGAAATACAAAAAAGGACGACATTATATAATTCACATATATGACGCTTGCCTAAACAGCATGGCATTGCATAATTCACATACATAATGCCTTGCAACAAGATAACATTGCATAATTCACATATATAATGTCTTGCAACAAGATGGCATTGCATAATTCACATATATGGTAATTAGACACTAAACAGGTGGCATTCACACAAAGCATGTCTAAACTAAGCAAATGACATAGCAATGCAAGATACCATACGCACGATATGAGCAACATAACCCTGCCAAGTTAGGGCATGCACCTCGGGGGGGGGGGATATGACTGGTCATCTGTCTCTGAATCCTCCTCTAAGGAGCTATCGGCAACCAGTAAGACATGCGCTTCGTGAGATAGCATTGTCTGCTCTGAAGACCTTGTTTCCACTCCAGATTTTTCCATGACCGTGCCAAATGGCCGATGCACAGGAAGAGTAATTGAATGTACTAAAATTGTTGACAAATTTAACACGTAATAAAAAAAATGATGGCATGATATAATTCACATATAAGATGACTGGCTAACCAGGGTGGCATTGCAAAATTCACATATATGATGCCTGGCTAGACAAGATGGCATTGCATGATTCACATATACGATAAAGAAACTAAACAGATGGCATTGACACAAAGCATGTCTAAACTAAGCAGATGACATCTTTAATGTATACAGTAAGCAATGCAAGGCACCATATGCATGATATTACCAACATCAGCATGCCAAGTTAGAGCGAAGACCTCATGGGGTAAATAGGAGTGGTCTTCTCCTTCTGAATCCCCCTCATAACAGTTATCTTCCTCTTGATTACGATCCGAAATGGGTGGAGAGGGGGCTGCCTTTGCGCCCACCATGGAACGACGTCTGCATGAAATTTTATTGCCACGCAAGGCTCGTCTCTTTTGCTCTACATGATCAGTTCCATTGTGTACAATAACTGGCATGCATAGGAATAAAACATAGTGAGATTATGTAAGGAGTGCATGCACAAATCCAGAGTGATGGTAGAAAACTGTGGATAGACCCAAAACCAATGATAGCAGGCAGATAATAGCTTTAGTTAAAAAATACAGATAATGGCTCCTTTAATGTTTGTTTGCACCCAACATGAAACTCATAGTAGACACCGGAGATTAACCAGATAGTAGACAGATAGTACTGATTGCTGCCCCAATATGTACCCCACAACCATTTAAAAACTCAAGTTTCAGCATTAGTTTGGACCTGACTCGGAGTCTAATAGGTGAACACGATGATAATGTAGCATGTCATCATATTAAGAGACGCATAACGTAAGCAGACACGGAAGAGTGCGACCTCTCTTGCGGACCCGTGTAGTCCTCAAGGTCATCTACTCAGTTGATGATGGTAATGCAGTTGCCGTGGCTGCCGGCGGCGGGGAAGAAGATTTGAGGCGGCAAAAGACAGTCTGGATAGCGGATCCCTGCTGTGGTGAACCCTTCCATCGTTGGAGCAGCTGAGCTGGGGTGGAACACAACGCCGCAGGAGCAGGACAAACCACACAAGGTTTTCTTTGACACATATCTGTAACAGAAGTAATTGAGTAAGGGCTTGTTTGAATTTGAGGATTCTAACAATGCAGGGATAGGAAATAGACAGGAATAGAATAGGAATGCACGTGCAAAACAGAGAATTTAAAAACACAGGATTTCTGCCAATCTGGGTGTTTGATTCACAACAATTGGAAGATCACAGGATGCAAAAAAGCATGGTGAGATTAAGTCAAACCACAAGAAAATGTACGGTTATAATGCTATTATGCTACTATCTCTTAGTCTTGTGCTTGATGAATATGAATATGAAAAGGAGGAGAAGTGGAAATTAGAATTCCTACGGTTTTTCTTTCAAGGAGACACTAAAGGAACAAATCCTATAGTTTTCCTTTACTCCATTCCTTTGCACCAAATTCATGAAAAGTAGTACCATAGGAAACTTTCCAATTCCGATGTTTTTCATTGACTTTTACTTTCAAGCACTAGCGATTCTAGTAGGCAGGCTTGAGCAAGGAAAATCCTACACTAAAAAATGTTTTTGTGATACTTCTATTACTTTGGACCCAGGCCACTGCCGTACTAGCTCAACTCCCAGGCCCATCGACAAATGCACAGCTCAAACGCGCAGAGATAAATAATGATGGCGTTCAAGAGAGTCCATCACGGATAGCTAAGTTGCGTGGTACCTCACTACTTGTCATATAGTAGGATAAAATAATCGTATTTCCCGTTACTATGAGTGCTCAGTGGACAATATATATAACATGTAGAGTAAAAAAGAGATGCAACAAGTGTACAACCTTTTTGGTGAAGCCATGTCGATCTCAGCGTGATTGGGTTGGCCGGTGAGGATGCTCCCGCTGACTTGGCTGTCGGAGGAGGGGAAGAAGATCTTAGGCGTCTGAAGATGGAGCCCGAGGTACTGCTCCGCTGTGATGGAGGGTTTCGTCATTGGAGCAGCTCCGGTGAGTTGTACGACGCCGAGGCTGAAGCAGGACAAGAGAGACAACGAACAATGTTAACCTAAGTGGAATTCTAATAGCATCTCCAATACATGACGTAAAATACATAAACACAAAGTGCTAGATGTAAAATACATCAGCCGCTCATCTCTGAACTTAACTGTCGAAACTGAATTTAACTATCGAAACTGAACTTAACTGTCGAAACTGAAATTAACTGTCGAAACTGAATTTTGCTGTCGAAACTGAACTTTGCTATCGAAACTGAATGCACTAGCAAGGTGAGGCTACACGTCGGTCGACTGACTTTGTCATCTCTGGTCAGTCGATTTTGCAGTCGTTGGATACGAAATCAAGGGCCTGTGGTTCATCTTCAACCTCCACCCCCTGAGCCGGCCAAACAGCAGCCCCCCGCCACCCGCGACCGGCAGTGCGCCGCCCCGCCCGCCCCGAAAACACTCCCCACCGCCGGTCCGCCGCCGCCCCGACCATCCCTCTAGGCGATCCCCACGCCACCGCCCCGCCAACGCCCCGCCACCACCGGCGACCACCGCCCCCATCCTGAACCCTAATATAGATAGTGGGGTACCTCTCTGGCGAGCCCCCCTCCCCGCTGCGGCTGGTTCTTCCTTCACCCCGGCGGCATCAGAGTGAAGTGTAGCTAAATCAGAGCAGCATCGCAAGCAAGAGCAAGAGCGAGAGCAGCAGCATGAGCAAGAGCAATAGCAAGAGCAGACTAGGCAGGGGACCGAGAGCAAGAGCAGAGCAGCAGCGCGAGCGAGAGCTAAAGCAGCAGCAGGTCCTACTGATGTGGACGTCGCCGCCGAGGGAGCGATGCCGTGGAGGAAGTGGCCGGCGACACCGCCGTGGATGGAGCCGCGCCGTGTCGGCTCGGGACCGAGCGCCGGTAGCACCATGAGATCGAATCAAGAAGAAAATGCGACGATTAGTGTACAACCTCTTTGGTGGCGCCGATTAGGCCGCAGCTTCATCAGAGAAAACGGTGATGATGATGCTCTTCCGATGGTGCAGGTGAAGACGGCGGTGTGGGAATGGAGGTGGCGCGAGAGACGAGGGGAACATCAGGGCAGCTCCTTGGAGGTGGAGGACGGTGTGGCTGAACCAGCAGGACGATGAGATCGACGACGGATCCTCATCCGGTACAGTGGATGAGGGACGTCGAGGTGTTGCTGTGGACGACGTCGTCGAGGAAGAGGCTCTGGCTGGGTGGCGGATGGAGCAGGGTGTGGGGTTTCATCGCGGGTTTTCGCGGCCCGGTGTATGAATGGGTGGGCAAATGGGATGGCAGTGGGGAGCCATGGCTTAGAGACGCGCTTGTCCGAAATGTGGGGTAAGTTACGAAAGTACCCCCACCGATTTGAGGTGGTTCTTTCGGTTCAGGGGTACCACGGGCATTTCGCGTGTCAGGATTTCATAGGAGGTGGGAGTTTTCACGCGCGTTGTAATTCCGGAATAGCAAGGCGCGGGTTGAGATGGAGGGAGTTGTCAGAGCACAACGAGACAAAGATATATCTTAAATATTTCGGGCTAACAAGACGCGGGTTGAAGAGGCGAGAGTTTCCCAGCACGATAGACAAAGACGCTAGCTTGAATTTTCGGCATAACAAGGCGCGGCTTGAAATTTCGGAAGAACAAGCTTAACGTGTACCAAAAAAAAGACAATTTGCAACATGCACAACACACACACAAACACCATTTAGACTAGAGTAAGGTACACGTGCATTGCACGCATGAGATTTGGCAACCAAATTATGAATAAATACCACATTATAGCATGCAAGATTTGAGTCATATATGCATGATGTAGATGTTCGTTTAATTCTTATACTCCCTCTGTTCACTTTTATAAGACCTTGAAGACATTTCAGACAATGTACAAAACATCCCATTTTGAGTTGTCTGAAATGACTTACAAAAGTGAATGGAGGGAGTAGTTCATTTCATTCAAAATCATCTAGTTTTTATAAGAAAGCTAATCTATTTTAAGATTCATGGAATTGTGCGTCGTAAGACATAAAGTAAGAACAAATAATGGCAAATCATGTAGAAAAACATTTGGGCAATTCTGATACGGAAGATTCTAGAACAAATAAGAAGTGCTTGTGTTTTGATGTTTGTGCATTATGCTTAAGTTCAACCATGGAGTCTTCTAGATTATACATGTGGCGAAATCTGGTGGAATCTAGATGATATCCAACGGCCAGTAGTGCTCAAATTTGCCATCTTTGGACCATCGGATTCGCCTCATCCAACGACCATCTTTCAAAGTTAAAGTTACCCGCACACAATATAAAAAATATATAAAATATAATATATATAGGGGTATAGATATAGATATGTGATGCAAAAGCCACCCATCATCTCCAATTAGAATAGTGTGTCCATGCACGGATGCGACGTGGCCAAATGATGTCTGCCATCGGTATCTTAAATTCAAATCAGTCTGACCTTGTTCAATGTGTATACATTACAACATGCTCGTTTCCAAACCACACTGCGCAGATCTCTATTATATTCATGCATGCATGGGTCTCAAACATCAGGATCTCTTATTCAAATATTTGAATTCAACTTTACATTGATTGTGACCTCACCTATTCAGCTATTCTTTTACACCCACACAGTAGTCTTCTCTTTATAATTGTACCACTAACCTTCTCTCGTGCATGCATGCACACACACTACCAGTCGGCATTATCCATCGCACACATGCAATCTTTTTCTTCAGGTCGGTCTCCCATGAAGGCACACACCAACACACATCCCCCTCTCCATCATCGGGCATTCTTTATCTCTCACGCGTGCATGCGCAAAGATCGATGTTCCTCTATGTATGTGTGTATATAGCTAGGTCTTTCATAGTTTTCCACACAAACCGATCAATCGATATATCCAGTGAGGTCTCACCCTCTTTCCCACGTCCACATCGATCAATCTATACCTCTCTATATAGGATTAACATATATAGCTAATACACCCACATTAATTATGTATCCAACGTCCCCCTCTGATCATCCATGCCTTCCGCTTCATCTCTCACACGCGTGCACAATGGCGAAGACAGGGGGCAGTAAGGGCCCTGCCCCCTCCCCCCTAACATCACTATATATCAAGGCTAATATGAATGTGATCATTAGACAATTGCTGCTAAAAATGGTTTAAGTTCATGAATTGACCCTCCTCGTAAAGGATTAGCAATGCTTGGCCCCCTAGCTCATTTATTTTTCATGGCTCCGCCACTGCGCGCATCAGCGCACGTGTTCGCCCTCTCTCTCTCTAAATATCGATCTCGCACTTGTGCATTCCTTCATAGTCTCCCTCCACTCGGCCCCTCGCACCATCTTCTAGCCCCCACTGGATTTTGCCACATGTACAATCTAGCAGACTCCATGGTTGAACTTAAGCATAATGCACAAACCTCAAAACAACAGTGGTTCTCTTTTGTTCTAGAATCTTCCGTATCATAACTGCCCAAACTTTTTTCTAGTTGAATTGCCATTATTTGTTTTTACTTTATGCTTTACAACGCACAATTCCATGAATCATAAAATAGATTAAGGGCTTCTTTGATTCAAAGAATTCTCAAAGGAATTTTGGAGGATTCTAATCATTAGGAATTTTTCCTATCTTGGTTGTTTGATTTATAGGATTGTAAACCATAGGAATTTTTCCATATGATTCATTTACACTAGATTTCATAGGAAACATCCCAACCACTCAAACCTCTTTGAAAGAATTCTGCGTTTTTTCTATGCACAATCAAACACTCGTACAATCCTGTAGGATTCAAGACGACATTCCACTATAATCCCATGTTTTTCCTATTCCCGCGTTCTTAGCTTTTTTATAAAAACTAATTGATTTTGAATGAGATGAACTATAAGAATTAAACGAAGGGCTACATCAGGCATATATGACTCAGAGCTTACATGCTATAGTGTTGTATTTATTCATAATTTGGTTGCAAAATCTGATGCATGCAATGCACGTGTACCTTACTAGTACTTAAAGTATGTGGAAAACACGTAAATTAGAATATCAATGGCACGCTACACAGTGTCTCTCTTACAGTTCATGAAGCCATGTGGCACATGTGTAGGCGTTGTCGTGACCTCCTTGCGTGGATTGATCATAGTGACGTGCTGCTGGTTCCAGAAGAATGTACTCGTCCTCCCTGAGCCATACTGGCGGTACATGCACGCACGCCATGCACGCACTCATTCTTCACACGCACACGCGGGTACACGGGCGGACGCAATTTTGTACCAAGATCCACCCCATGTGATAATTTGACGCGTGTAAAGTCGTTCACTTCATTGATGGTCAATTAATACAGCGCATGCAAATTGAGTGGACGTGAGGGCGGAAGAAAGACATTATTACTCCACTACGCGCATGCGAGTAGTTAAATTGTGGGTTGCTAGTAGTACTTCCATTGGTCTCCTTCGTATTTTGTGCCAATTTTTGACAGTAACATAATATTTACGCATTTGAGCAGTGTAGTAGTACTTGAAATTTATGTTCCGCTAAACTCATCGGGAGCCGTTTCGGGCCTCGAAACCAAAGCCATCAATTAATCTTTACCTTGTTCCCATCACATTCGAAAGCCTGCTCACACCTACTAGTAGTACGTACCAAACCTGAACGTGTTCCCACTATGCAGGTATTAGTACTAGTGCTAGTACTTAGGTTATAAAAAGGGGAACTACCTAACCTAAAATCACTCTACCTTTCCTCCTCATAAGTGCTTCTTCTTCGTCCGTCGTTGCCATGGCCGGTGAGCAGAGCTCTAGGTCGAGAACTACTCGTAACAAGGGAGCGGCAACCAAGGCTTCGGAAAAAAGAGAGGGCTCGCCGCCACGTAGAGACCTTGAAAGATCTCTCATGGGCAGGCGATGGCTCCCAGGAGCACCCTAGCCGCAGAGGCGAACATGCCGAGCCGGCAGAGCTGGAGTCGTTATCCCTCGACGGCATGCCCGATCAGCTCAATAAGCAGAAGGAGTTCATCCAAGGCTTGATGGAGTTGCTGAAGGAGAGCCTCGATGACATGCCCGCTGAGCTCAATCAGCAGGGGGAGTTGACCGCCGGCTTGGTGATGCTGCTAAAGAAGAGCATTGCCTTGGAGAAGAAGGCGACCGGCGAAATCCTGCGACTTCGGGAGGACAATGCGAAGCTCTGCCACGAGATCGACCTGTTGAAGGAGAAGAACGCCGTCTGGAAGAAGCTGCTTGAGAATAGTAGTTCCTTAATGAAGATGCTGCAGGCCCTCGCCATGGAACAGAAGGAAGAGTTGGTGAAGCTCCGCATCGAGCACCCGACTGTTGTCAAGGTACGTAATATGGCCGTGGGACAGATGATGAAGGCTCGCATCGAGAAATGCTGCGTCATGGACACAATGATGAAGATGGCAGAGGAGACGCGCAAGAAGATGGAGGTCGTGGAGGCGATGAAGAAGCAGTTACGACTCCGCGGCGAATTAGATCATTTGGGGTGATAATCTTCCTTCTTCTTTTGCTCCTGTGTTTCATCTTTTGCTTCGGGTGTTTCGCCGCACGTGTCACGTTCTCTGCGGGGCATGAATAGAACAATGTTTTTTTGAGGGAATGAATAGAACAATGCTAACAATGAGATGACTAGCAAATTAGATATTTTTTTTATCGCCATATGGCACTGGGCTGCCGTGTTTCGTGCTCCTCCGTCACAGTACTACTCCAGTGGAAAACTTGAGTATACCGCACGGTTCTTTGCTCCTCCTCGATCAGGTCGTCCGCGCATTCATACGAGCAGTCAAATCACAAGGCCCCGCCTTCCAGTAGTAATGAGCTGTCAAATCACAAAGGCCCTCGCCTCTCATGAAACCGACCAAGCTAGACTGCCCCGCCCTCTAGCCTTTTAAAAATGTATACTTTTGTACAACAGTAGTATCGATGGATTGCGCCACGGAGCAAAACTTGAAATTAAAAAAGGTGGTACATATAGAGAGCACTCGTCGCCAAATTATGCATGTAGTACTATTAAAACGGCTAGTCACAATAATGGTCTCCAGCACAACCCACCCCTCAAATAAAACTAAGAGGGTGCTTGGATACGTTTTAGTCCCATGACTAAAAGTAGTGGGACTAAAACATGCTAGCCTCACCCATGCTTGGATCCAAATACTAAAAAGGCTAAAATCAAGTTAATGAGCATTTATTATCCTCCAAACCCTCCAATCCAGAACTCGCCTGTGTTAAAGGAGAGGAGTTAAATGAGTAGAGAGAGGACTAATCCACATTTTAGTAGGGGTACCCCTGACTAAAAAATTTTAGTCTCAAGACTAGTTTTAGCCCCTCTTTAGTCAGGGGTGCTTGGAACTTTAGCTTCTTAAAGAGACTATTTTTAGTTAGACTAAAATAAGTCCCTTGGATCCAAGCACCCTCTAAGCATCCTGGAATTCTTTGACAAAACTAAGCACCCTGAAATTCTTTGACAACTAAACTGCTGGCTATATGATGTTGCCCATATATATTGTACGTATATAATGTGAAGAAACGAGTGGTAATACTATACCAACTAAAAGATGAAATGTAAGAAATACTAGTATGTACGTACTGAAGAGTTAAAGTAAAGAGAAGAAACATAACATAGTTCCGCTGGGGGCTCAGCACAACACGCCCCTCAAATTAAATTAAGCACACCTGAAATTAAACTTTGCAACTATTCCGGTAGACAGTGCATTAGAACCACCATGAGTAACGACACTGCCACCTTACTCGGAGTCCTCGTCCACGTCCTCGACTTCGTCCTTGTCCCTCTTCCTCTTGGCCGATACTTCTTTTCTTGAACCGCACACTTGGCTGTTGCTCTTCATCCAACCCTTGTAGATATTGAAGCAAAGGTAGCCATCCATTGCAGCATAGTGGATGTGGTCTATATCTACTACATTCCGCTGCCATGCATGACGATGAAACGTGTATGGAGGTTTCTCCAGTTTACCGTACGAAGGATGAACCATGGCTCCTGCCAGGGTCAGCATTGAAGGCTGACGAGCGGACACCAGTCGATTCTTCTAGAGGTCGAAGGTGTTTCCTACAACGAGGCCTATCCGATGCAGGACTTCTTTGTCGTTACCAAAGTCTACAATAACGAATTTGACTAGGTTGCTCTCGAGGAAGTCCTTAAAATCCTGGCACTCAATGTCGGCATGGCATATGTGGTAGACCAAGCATAAGTCATGCACGCAAACCTGGATCACGGCGGGCTTCTTCCTCTCTTCGTCCTTTAGATCCTTCTCTCATCCCAGGACTGTGGTGTACTCAACATCTAACCCAGTGACCCACTCATCATCTGAGTCTTCGAACATGCATCTGAAGCGAGAAAGGCATCCTTTCACTGTCGCGGAAGAACGGGTGTAGATGACGTCGAACTCATCACCGGTGATGGTTCTAACCTTGTACTCACCGCCGATCGTGGAGATTTGGGACGCCATAGATTTGGGAGGAGGGTTAGGATTAGTGGAAGTGCCATAATGTGAATGGACAGGACAACTAGGAGCTGCCAACGTGCGAACGATAGGGTAGTGGCTTTCCATTCTCCCATGATACGGGCTTCCGAGAGCCCTTGGATCTGAGATCGAACGGTTGCATGGCGTGATTCTAGACCTATGGGTGAATATCCTATCCTGGAGGGTTATTCTGCAAATTTTCAGCAACTTAGCATGCGACCGTTTGATCTCAGATCCAAGGGCTGCCAGCAGCCCGTATCATGGTCGCGCCTACCACGACCGTTGCATCGCTCGCGCCCTTGGAGATTTAACACGGTGCGTTAGGCTATCTGATGTTGGCATGTCATACATAGTCATCACTTAGTCACTCATACTACAACAAGGTTGGCTATAAGTGTATTTTTTTTACTCCTCTCTATCTCTTTCTTCGTACTCAAGGAAGAAACGGTGCTAAGCGCGTGTATTTATTGCATTTGCCAAGGAGTGACCTCTTCCAATGAAATGGCGTTGCTAAGTTTGCTTCATTTAATTAGCTATAGACTCAAAATTGTCTTTTCACCTAGGTACACGCGCTTAGCACCGTTTCTTCCTTGGGTCACCAAACTAGTCTCTCTCTTCTTGGTTAACTTGCCACATCAGACTTTATGCTTATGTGGCAAGCTTAAGCACCTGTAGGAGCAAGTAAAAGTAAGTACAATAGTGCGCTTTACATGGCATTTTTGCATATGTGGAGGAAAGAGAGGCAAGGAAAAAGTGGAGAAGTGGGCTCTCATGCAAGAGCCAGCCTCTACTACATGGTGGAGCATTGGGAGAGGCACCTGTATGGAGGTGGTCAGGAATCTGGGAGACTCACGCCGGTCCTAGCGCCGCAGTTAAAATGATAATGGCAAGTCAAATCACGAGGCCCCACCTGTCCAGCAGTAACTTGCTGTCAAATCACACAGCCCTACGTTTGCAGCAGCCTACTCCCTCATCTTCTCGCGTCTCTGTCGAACCGACTAGGCGGAACTACCTCGCCGCCTACCGCGCAGGAAAAGTCCCACCCTCGACTTTTAAATAGTATACAGTATACTAATTTTGTATCCATGGATTGCGCCCGCGCCATGGAGCAAAGCATCTAGAAAACAGAGGAGAGATGGTGGTCTTGCAATAGAGAAGAGGGAGAGGCGAGACGGTGGTTTTGGAATGGAGATGATGGAGAGGATAGGAGGTGGTTTTGCAATGGAGAAGAGGGAGAGGAGCGTGCGGCAGCGATTTAGGATTGGACGAGAGGGCCGGCGCGCTCTGACTGGATCAAAATCAAAATCAATTTGGTGACATGCATTCACATTTTGCTTGTCAAATACAGTACGTGGTCAAACTTTGACCCAAAATACGCGAAACAACAAAAAAATACTTCCAAGACCAGCGCCGCTCTTCCGCTCTTCTCCTCTTAAACCACCGCCGCTCCTCTCCTGTTCCAATCTAAATGCAGCGCCGCTCCTCTCCTCTTCCATTTCAAAACCACCGCCCCTCCTCTCCTGTTCCAGTCCAAAACCAGCGTCGCTCCTCTCCCGTTCTAATCCAAAACCAGCGCTGCTCCTCTCCTCTTCCATTCAAAAACCACCGCCGGCGAGTGAAGGTGCTGTGGAGAAGTAGATCGATGGAGGAGTACAACCGATACGTGAGGATCGCAGACGGCGACCCTGTGAAGCTAGATAGGATATTGGAGATACAGTCTTGGTTTGACAACAAGGACCAACTAGCAGCGATGGCGACATCCATGGCCAAATATCTGCAACAGAGCGAAAATGCGGCGATACTCCCGGAGGGAGTCGCGCCGGAGTACATAGAGCTGCTCCTCTAGGCCATGGAGCAAACAGATTCACCGAATCCGATCATGAGGGAGCGGTGGTGGGAGTATCGATCCCATATGGAGCATCCACCAGAGATTGAAGGATCGAGCATCTATAGGGTGCCTTTTGTGAGGGTGTCCTGCCAGAGCGAGCCAGTGGAGTCTTCGTCGACCGAACCCAACTGCAAGAGGAGAAAAGCAGTTGGCCTGATGACGCTTCCCCGCCATCGTCTCCCTCGCCGTTCACATCGTCTCACGGGGCGGCTGTCTACCGCCGAGGAATAGGAGGGGGCTGCCCCCCAGCCCAATAGTCGGGCAGGTTGTGAATTGTCAGGAGGAGCTTAGGGTTGTCAGTATTTGCAGGTTGTGAATTGTGTTTTGTGTTGTGTATTTTGAGAGTACTTTCAGATATGAATGTATTTTGAATTTCAGATTTGTAGTACTGAGCATATGAAGTATTTTATGAATTCTAGATATCTATTTTTAGCACTTAAAAATGTAGTTTCATAGGAGTATAAAAGTGCAGACAATGTGATTCTCAGAGAAGAAACTGCAAGTTTCAGTTTTAGATAAGAAACTGCAAGTTCAGTTTCAGATAAGAAACTGCAACTTTCACAGGCAGAGCATTTATATTAACACGGCCTTTTCAAACAGGGTTAACATCATGTTGGAAGTTTTATTCATGGTCGAAAATGGAACTACCAGCCAGTTAACATCATGCTGATCAACATTCATGCATAGCACATCTTCATATGATGCACAGTCAAAATGCCCACACAATGTCGAGTGTGCGAAACACAGAGAAAACGAGGGATGAAGTTTTGGCAAGTGTTGGACGTGGTTTTGGGCTGCCCCATCTAGGCTTTCATTTTTAACATGCGCAGCCCACATCCTCGGATGGGAGGTCCATAGGCCTGTTTTTATTTTCTTAGGGCCGTCATGTATCGACCGGCCTATGGACCTCTCATCCGAGGTTTTATTTTTGGCAGCCCAATTTATGTTTTTTTTGAAGAAAACGCAGAGGTCTGTTCTATTTTTATATAAGAACAGGAACGCTGGGTCCAACTTATGTTTCCCTTCTAACTATATTGTATATATTTAAATTATTTTATATATTGACTGTTTAGTTCACATAATTGACAAATAGATGACCGCTCTCGCGATCCCCTTTGGCCCCACCACCACCTCCACCCTCGCCGCCGCCCCCGCCACTACCTCCACCCTCGCCTCCGCCATAGATCTCGCCGCCACCACCCGCCTCCTGACTCCGGGCACGCCTGCCCCCCTCAGCAAGTCTGCTCGTGCGCCCCATGGAGTCGCTGGCCATATCCACGGGGGAATGGCTGGAAGACAGGCAGATGTACAAGATGCATCTCCCACATGTCTACAAAGCCTTCCCGTGGATGCTCCAGCCGCTCGACTCCGTCGCGCCGGCGGTGCTGCGGGAGACTCGAGGGAGGAGATGGAGGGAGCGGGCGATGCGGATCCGCGACGATGCTCTCTCCTGAACCCAGTGCACGCGTGAATGGAGGGAAGCAGAGGAGGAAGCTGCGAGGGAGGAAGCCAAGGAGGGACCGAATCCGTTCTCTCACTCGCGCATGTATGCTCGGATGTGCAAGGATCATGTGAATTGGGAGCTGCTGAATCTAGCCCTGCGGATCTACTTCGAAGGAGATTTCTCAGAGAAGCACAGGATGCCCCACCCCAGTGAGCCATCGACTGTGTTCGTTTGATGGGCGAAAGGAGAAGTGAATTCAGGAGATCCACGCCGTGCTGCGAGATGGGAATGCTTTACTGGACTCCTTCCCACCAGCACGCCACCGGAGCCGGAGCAGGTGGATCCCCTACCTTACCTCTCCCCCAAACCCGCAGAAGATTGAAATTAGGCTTGCAATCTGCTTCAATTGAGCTGTCTGGTGGTTATTTCTGTTTCCTGAGAGACAACATCTGGCTGGAGGATGAGAAGGAACCAGGAACTCCGATGAATTTCCCCTATCACAATGGGAGGGGGAGCGCCAGTTGGACAGTGGTACGGCCCACCTCCGCCCCAAATGGGGGCACAATCTGGGCAGGCTCCTGTAATTACCCAAGATCAATCTGCTGGTGGTTCTGACTCTCAGATCAATGGGAAATCTCAAGGCAAGAATCAGCAAAAGAAGAGACAGGACATCCAGAAAACTGCCCCTGCCCCTGCTTCGGGCCTTATGGCATACTCTTAGGTGATCTGCTACAACTGTGGGGAACCAGGGCATCATTTGGATAAATATGTCAAGCCCAAGAGTTGTTTTATCTGCAAAATGGTTACCCATAAAGTTGAGAATTGCCCTGTCAGAAGGAAAACCCACAGTTCTGCTAGATATGTTGGAAGTGCTGCTCCAGGATTATGTCCACCATTGAAATAATTTTTTGTGACACATAATTAGATAGTTTTTCCCCTTTCTAGTTGTACAGCTCTGCCCAGATGTGGTAGTGACCACACTCCTTTGCTCTGGGACTCTGGTCTTAACCAAACTCCAAAGAGCAATAGTTTTAAATTTGAAAAGTGGTGGTTGCTTAGAGAAGATTTTACTGAGCTAGTCAGGAAAATCTGGAATGAGCCTACTGGAAGCAGCTGCCCCCTAGAAAATTGGCAGATCAAAATCAGGAGATTTAGAAGAACTATCAAAGGGTGGAACTCCAATGAGGAAGCTAATCTTAGAAGATACAAAAGGCTTCTCCTCCTTGAGTTTGATTCTCGATATTAAGGCAGAAACCACTGACCTCTTTGAGGATGAGACTAATAGATTAAACTTTGTCCATGGAGAGCTCAAGAAAATTTGGCTTCAAGAAGAAATCAAAGCCAAACAAAGGTCTAGAGATAGGAACATTAAGGAGGGTGATAGAAATACTGCTTACTTCCATGCAGTAGCTAACCAGAGGAGGAGGAAAACCCTCATTCACTCCCTTGATGGCCCTAATGGTCCTGTTACTGAGGTAGATGAGATGCTGAAAGTGGCTAGTGACTTCTGTAAAGACCTGTTTAAGAAAGAAAACCCTTCTGGGTTCTCTCTACAAAACAATTTTTTCTCTGCTTCTGAAAAAGTCTCTCCTGCTGAAAATGAGTTGCTAGAAGCCCTTTTTCAGAGACAGAGGTGAAGGAAGCCATTTTTAGCTCTTATCCTGATGGGGCTCCTGGTCCTGATGGGATTCCCTTATTGTTTTACCAGCATTTTTGGGACTTGGTGAAAAATGATCTCTTAGATCTTTTCCAAGCCTTTCATAGAGGAGAGTTGGATCCAGCAACTTACTCATGGGGGTCTGTTGGGGTCAAGTTAAATAACTGTGAAAGTGATTTTTTTCCTTGCTGGTAAAGGCCTTAGGCAAGGTGACCCAATCTCCCCACTTTTGTTTAATTTAGTAGTGGACGTTCTTACTAAAATGCTGAGCGAAGCTGCTGATCATAGTCTGATTGCAGGGCTCTGTCCTGAGGTCTGCCCTGGTGGCATCATCTGCCTTTAATATGCAGATGATACCATCCTTTTCTTAGACAATGACCCCACACATGCTAGCAATCTGAAAACTGTTCTAACCTGGTTTGAACAAGTCTCAGGCATGAGAATCAACTACTCTAAAAGTGAACTCATCCCTATCAACATGGATGATCAGGAGTTAGCTGACTTCCTCTCTATTCTAGTCTGTAATAAAGGTAACTTCCCCATTAAGTACCTAGTTATCCCTCTCCACTATGATAAACTAAGGAGAGAGGATATCCAACCCCTTCTGGATAAAATCATTAAAAGGATTGCTGGGTGGAGGGGCAAACTTCTCTCTTACAGAGGTAGATTGATCCTCATACAAGCTTGTTTGGCTAGCATTCCAGTGTATCTCCTCTCCTTCTTCAAGTTCCCTAAATGGGCAGTGAACCTCATCAATTCTCAGATGTCTCATTGCTTGTGGAATGATTTTGAGGGAAATAGGAAGCTACACCTTGCTAATTGGGCCCTAGTCTCTATGAAAAAAGATTTTGGAGGCCTAGGCAGACCTAACCTCCAAGAAATTAACATCTGTCTTCTAGGGTCTTGGATTAAAAGATTCTATGAGGAAGACCTGAAACCCTGGAAGCTTCTTATTGCCCATAAATACCTAGGAAATAAACCTAATATTTTTGTCCCTTCCTCCAACCCTAAGACCTCTAGATTCTGGAAAGGATTAAAATCTATTATGCATGCTGTGAAATTTGGCTACAGATGGAACATAGGGGATGGGAGCAGAACCAGGTTCTGGGAAGATACTTGTTTTGGCACATCCCCCCTAGTAGTCCAATTTTGGCCTATTTACTCTGTCCGCAATGAGCTTAACGAAAGTGTCAATGAAGTTTGGAACGGTCAATGCCTAAAACTCTCTTTTAGAAGGAACTTTAGTGATAGTCTCATGGAACAATGGTTCCAGTTGGAGGAAATTGCCAAAAGCATTACCTTTACTGCCGAGCCGAATGCCCTGATTTGGCAGCTGCACAATGAGGGGAAGTATTCCTCCAGCTCCCTCTATCATGTTATCAACTTTAGAGGGGTTCAACCCGTGTTTATCCCTGCTGTCTGGAAATTGAGAGTTCCCCCTAAAATTCATGTATTTCTCTGGCTTCTCTCCAAAAACAAATTGATGACTAGGGATAACCTTAGGAAGAGACACATCATCAAACCCCTTGATTGTGTTTACTGCTTGGAACAAGAGTCTTGTTCTCACCTATTTTTTGAATGTATAGTTGCTAAACATATCTGGGCCCACATTGAGGAATATTTCTCTAGTCATATTGGCTCATCCTTCAAATCTGTCGCTAGATTCTGGATTGCTACCAAAAAGTGCTCAGTTTTAAACACTGTTAGCTCAGTTGTCCTTTGGTGCCTCTGGAAATATAGAAATGCTATGATTTTCAGTAACACCTCCTGGATTTCCATTCCGCAGGTCTTGAGGTTGATCAGGAACATGGTGAGGAACTGGGCGATTCTCTCCTCCGGATCGGACAAGGACAAGTTGATGAGCTTTGTGGAAACCCTAACAAGATCCCTCCAGAAACCGTTGCCGATCACTTGTGGCTGAACAAGGCTCGACCTGCTCTGGGGCTGGACCCGTGGGCTCGTCTCAAGATCTCTGATGAAGATGATGGGCACCTGGCGCCGAAAAAGAGGGACATCCACCATGCTACGCCTTCCAGCCCGGTGTCTCCGCTTGCTTACTGGTCACCGCAGGCTGACACGGCCCCTCGGCTGAAGACCATGAAGGCTTCGCTGGACCCTCCTTGTGTCATTTGAGTGCTCTATCCGCTTTGCCTTTGGCACTGCTTGGGTGATTTGTGTTATTCAGAGAACTTGTTCATCCACCCCCTAGTTTGTAGCTTTTCTACCTTTGCTTTCGAACTGCTCTTTGAGCTGCTATATCAGAATATGTTGTGGTTTCATTCTCAGCAATGGAACCGGGGAGATGCTCCCTGTTTTTCTAAAAAAATTATTTTATATGTTATTATATAAAGCTTGGTAAGACTGTAAATTTAAGGACGAATGTAATAATACCACTTATTATTTAAATATATTTATAACAAAATGCTCAGCCCCTTTTTATTTTTTGGTAACATTGCTGGCCCAACCCAACATTATAATTAGAATCAGCCCAGCAAAATCGTGTATTTCGAGAAAGTGCAAATGGGCTGTAATTTTTTAGGAAATAAAATAAGCGGGCCGCATGGACGCCACATTATTTGTTCACCCAGCCCAGCTAATGGCTGTAATTCAAAAAAAAGATCAAATTGACTGTAAATTCTACCGCACAAAAAAAGACTGTAAATTCTGAAAAATGGGTTGAATACGTGCCACATTTTTTAAGGCTGAAATGTGGGCCAATAGGTCGAAGCCAATGCAAGTCGTTGTCAATTTAGTCAACAAATGATTCTGACATGTTAGCCATTGGATTTACATCCAACGACCGACATCCATCTTCAATCTCTCATCTTCTTCCTCCAGCGCCGCCGGGACCACCTCCCGCCTCCTGCTGCTAGCAGCTCTGCTTAGCACGCTTCGCTATGAAGCGCTACTCCACCGTTGGCCAGGCCATCCCTCCACCCCTCCACACCTCCTATTCTTCTCCACCGACTGCCGAACCACACCGCACTAGAACTAGTTAACCCTCGTACACCTCTCTGTCTACGACTCTACTCCCGCGTCTTCCCATATCCGGTTCGTTGCTGTCCGGGGCCTCGCCGTCGTCCACCACCTTGGATGCGCTCAGCGTGGCGTGATCAACGTGGTCAACGAATGACACCATCGGAAGTAGACTGTGCGTGGAGAGGCTGACAGCTGGGTCCATAGTCACACAGAAGGAAATGCCTCCTTATTACGCGCAAAATAATGATTCCTCCACCTGACATCTGGGACCCACCGGAAGGGCCTCTGTATTTCGCGAAATAAAGTGCCCCCCGCTGACATGTCGGACCCGCCAGCTATCTTCGCACGCAAGGAAGTGCCTCCTTATTATACACAAAAAATGAATATTCCCCCTGCCAGCTGGAACCCAGCATAGTGGGAGGCTGACTTGTGGGCCTACCAAGTTGACGGGGACGGAGGGCTTTGTCAACTTATTCAATATGAACGATTCTAGCTCCTGTTACCGTACGATATTCATCAAATGGCCGTAGTGCTTCTTCAACCTCTGGTCTTCTTGCTCCAGCCACCCAAACCAGCGCCGGTCGTGTCACGTGCTCCTGCCTCCCATGGCTGGCTATGATGCCGCGAAGGCCTCACCGCCCCCTACTACTCCCACTGCTGGCCAGGCCATCCCTCTACTCACCCACACCCCCTATTATTCTGCGGCGACAGCAGTCTCACACCGCAGCCGAACCAGTGAACCCTCGTACTCCTCTTCGCGTGGGCATCCATTGCTGTGTCTTCCCCGGCTCCGAGTCGTCCCCTTCCTAGTCCTCGCCGTCGTCCACCGCCCTGTTTCTCTCGGCGCGGCATGGTCAACATGGTCAACGACCGACTTCCATCGGAAGAGTACTGTACGTGGAGAGGCTGGCAGTTGGGTCCACGGCAGCCGCAAGGAAGTGCCTCCTTATTACGCGGAAAATAATTATTCCTCCACCTGACAGCGGGGACCCACCGGACGGGCCACCAGTATTTTGCGAAAAAAATCATTTCCCCCTGACTGCTGGGACCCACCGGACGGGCCACCGTATTTTGCGAAAAAAACGTTCCCCCACTGTCAGCTCGGACCCACTGGAAGTGCCTCCTTATTACGCACAAAAAAATGAATACTCCCCCAGCTAGGTGGGACCCACCTTGCTGGGAGACTGACTTGTGGGCCTACTAAGTTGACGGGGACGAAGGGCTTTGTCAACTTAGTCAATATGAACGATTCTAGCTCCAGTGACCGTACGATGTCCATCCAACGGCCGTAGTGCTTCTTCAACCTCTGGTCTTCTTGCTCCAGCCGCCCAAAGCAGCGCCGGTCGTGCCGCATGCTCCTGCCTCCCATGGCCGGCTGTGCTACCGTAGAGGCCTCACCGACCCCTACTATTCCCATTGCTGGCCAGGCCCTGCAGCGACGGCAGCCTCACACCACAGCCGAACCAGTGAACCCTCGTAGTCCTCTCCGCGCGGGCTTCCACTGCCGCGTCGTCCCCTTCCTAGGCCTCGCCATCGTCCACCACCGTGGTGCTCTCCGCGCCGCGTGGTCAACATGGTCAAGGAACGACTTCCATCGGAAGAGTACTGTACATGGAGAGGCTGACAGCTGGGTCCATGGCCACAGCCCAGTTTTTTTGTGATTTGCCAAGTAAGTCGCTTTGTCAGGCCTGTTGGGCTGCAAATCTTTCAAGATGAGGAGAGCTTTCATTCGGCTGGCCGAGAAAATGGCCCATCAGTAATGAGCAATGGGTTGTACATTTTTAAAACACATCAAACCGACAATTAGTTTCAAATATCTATTTTTTTCATTTCAAGATTTTAAATTACATTAATTTTTATGCATGGAGAATTTGTTGGATTTTATATTGATATACATTTATTTTAAAAATTAGTTTGAATGTGAGTCAAAATTTCGGGATTAAAAACAGTTCGGACCACACCAAAATATGCAAAATTTCGTATAATTTTTTAACCGTTGCCACAACATGGGCTGTAATGCTAACAAAATGAATATGGGCTCCAAAAAAAACCTTAAGAATTAGCAAATGGGTTGTAAATTATTAGAAATAATAGCAGATGGGCTGTATGCTGTTTTCCATAGATTTGAGGCTTTCCTAAAAAAAGGTTGACGCACAAGCACTGACTGTTGGATGTCCATCCAACGACCGTCATGCTTCTTCAATCTCTGCTCTTCTTGCTCCAGCCGCTCAAACAAGCGCCGGCGGGACTGCCTGCTCCCTCCTCCTCGCGGCCGCTGTGCTGCCGCGCAGGCCTCACCGCCCTACCGTACTCCCATCGCTGGCCTAGCCATCCCTCTACTCACCCACACCTGTTGTTATTCTCCGGCGACGGCAGATGAACCAGTAAACCCTCGTACAGTCGTACTCCCCTCCACATGGGAAACAACTACCAAGTCTTCCCTGCCTCTGTGTCATCCCCTTCCTAGGCCTCACCGTCGTCCACCGCCCTGGCGCCCTTGGCGCGGCGTGGTCAACATGGTCAAGGAACGACTTCCATCAGACATGGACTGTACGTGGAGAGGCTGACAGCTGGGTCCACGGCCGCAGCAAGGAAGTGCATCCTTATTACGCGGAAAATAATGATTCCTCCACCTGATAGCTGGGACCCACCAGACGGGCCACTGTATTTCACGAAAAAACATTTCCCCCTGACTGCTAGGACCTACCAGCTACATCTTCGCACGCAAGGAAGTGCGTCCGGGCAAAAAAAATGATTCGCCCCTTGACTGCTGGGACCCACCAGCTACATCTTCGCAGGCAAGGAAGTGCGTGCCAGTCGGGACCCACCTGGTCGAAGCATACGTAGCGTTGTCATTCTGGTCGCGAACGTGTATGTACATACTGGTCGATGTAGAGGCGCGCACGTGTCGTAGTAGAGGTGCGCACGTAGCATTTACACGTACGTATAGCAGCCAGGGTGCAAGAAAGAAAATACGGCCACGTATGTGTACATACGGGCGGGGTCTCAAACGCCTACTTGCGCATACGTATGGCCAGGGCTCATGTACATGGCTGGGTCGGAACGGAGAAACATCGTCGCCGTCGTGTTCATGGGGAGGCAACAAAATGCGTCGTGTTCATGGGGAGGCAACGGAATGCGTCGTGTTCATCGGGAGGGCTTGGACGGAACAGGCGATGGAAACGAGGCCTGGCGTACCGCAGAACGGAGGAAACGGCCTTGTGTTCGACCGGCCACGTTCGAAACAGGATCCTGTTCATCGGGAGGGGTCTGGTGTACCGCAAAACGGAGGAAACGGACCTCCTATGGTCGAAACGGGGGTCCTGTTGATCGGGAGGGGTGTGGCGTACCGCAAAACGGAGGAAACGGACTTGTGTTGGAGCGCTACGGTCGGAACGGGGGTCCTGTTCATCGGGAGGGGTGTGGCGTACCGCAAAACGGGACTCCACGGGATACTGTTCATCTCCACCGTCGACCCCCTCCAGCCTCCACGAGCTACTGTTCATCCACCATCGACCTCCTCCAGCCTCCACCTGCGACTGTTCATCCACGGGCTCCTGTTCATCCAGCCTCCATCGCGCGCTACTCCACCGGCTACTGTTCAACCACCCCTCCACCGTCTACTGTTCATCCAGCCCTCCACACCACGGGGTCCTGTTCAACCACCCCTCCACGGGCACCCCTCCACCATCTACTGTTCATCCAGCCCTCTACACCATGGGGTCCTGTTCAACCACCCCTCCACCGTCTACTGTTCATCCAGCCCTCCACACCACGGGGTCTTGTTCATCCACCCCTCCACGGGCACCCCTCCACCATCTACTATTCATCCAGCCCTCCACCGCATCACGGGGTCCTATTCATCCAGAGGCAACGCCACCGCTCACTGTTCATCCAAACCCCCCCGCAACACTCACTGTTCATCCCATCGATCGGCTTCAGTTAGCAGCAGTAGCGAAGGAATCGCTCGATCGGGTTCAGTTAACAACCATCGATCGATCGCTCGGGTTCAGTAACGCGTAGCCTGTAGTGCAATCGCTCGAGTTCAGTTAGAGCCCAACGCCTCGCTCGGGTTCAGTTAGAGCCAACGCCTCGCACACACGCGCGTACGTGTATGAGAGAAACGTGCATCGCTCGGCCCCCGACCTCCCACCGTAACCGGGAACTCCCCGAAATTTTCCTCCCCCTCGCTTCTACCACGGTTTTTCCGTCATGGACGGCCCAAAGAATGTCATGCAACTGCGTCTCCGGCCCGCCCAGGACGAAAAGCCCATTTTCTGTCATGATTTTTTGTCATAGAAGTAGGAGCCCACCACATCTATGATGATACCGGGTTTTGTCACAATTATCGTCATAGAAGTGTCATATGTATGACAAGAATTTTTTTTGTTCGGCCCAAAATGTCACGAATGTGTCTTTTTTTGTAGTGATTGCATATTGATACATCTCCAACGTATCTATAATTTTTTATTGTTCCATGCTATTATATATTCTGTTTTGGATGTTAATGGGCTTTATTTTACAATTTTATATTATTTTTGGGACCAACCTATTAACCCAAGGCCCAGTGCAAATTGCTGTTTTTTTGCCTATTTCAGTGTTTCGCGGAAAAGGAATATAAAACGGAATGAAACCTTCAGGAGAGTTATTTTTGGAACAAACATGATCCAGGGGACTTGGAGTGGACGTCAAGAAACAATCGAGGAGGCCACGAGGCAGGGGGGCGCGCCTACCCCCCTAGGCGTGCCCTCCACCCTCGTGGGCCCCTCATTGCTCCACTGACATACTTCTTCCTCCTATATATATTCATATACCCCTAAAACATCTAGGAGCACCACAAACCCCTATTTCCACAGCCACAACCTTCTGTACCCAAGAGATCCCATCTTGGGGCCTTTTCCGGAGCTCCGTCGGAGGGGGCATCGATCACGGAGGGCCTCTACATCAACTCCATGGCCTCTCCGGTGATGTGTGAGTAGTTTATTTCAGACCTTCGGGTCCATAGCTAGTAGCTAGATGACTTCTTCTCTCTCTTTGGATCTCAATACAATGTTCTCCTCGATCTTCTTGGAGATCTATTCGATGTAACTCTTTTTGCGGTGTGTTTGTCGAGATCCGATGAATTGTGGGTTTATGATCAAGTCTATCTATGAACAATATTTGAAACTTCTCTGAATTCTTATATGCATGATTGGTTATCTTTGCAAGTCTCTTCGAATTATCAGTTTGGTTTGGCCTACTAGATTGATCTTTCTTGCAATGGGAGAAGTGCTTAGCTTTGGGTTCAATCTTGCGGTGCTCGATACCAGTGACAGAAAGGGAAATGACACGTATTGTATTGTTGCCATCGAGGATAAAAAGATGGGGTTTATATCATATTGCTTGAGTTTATCCCTCTACATCATGTCATCTTACCTAATGTGTTACTCTGTTCTAATGAACTTAATACTCTAGATGCATGCTGGATAGCGGTCGATGTGTGGAGTAATAGTAGTAGATGCAGGCAGGAGTCGGTCTACTTGTCATGGACGTGATGCCTATATTCATGATCATGCCTAGATATTCTCATAACTATGCTCAATTCTATCAATTGCTCGACAGTAATTCATTCACCCATCGTAGTACTTATGCTATCTTGAGAGAAGCCACTAGTGAAACCTATGGCCCCCGGGTCTATTCTCCATCATATAAAGTTTCCAATCTATTTTACTTTGCAATTTTTACCTTCAATCTATATCATAAAAATACCAAAAATATTTATCTTATCATTATCATATCTATCAGATCTCACTCTCGTAAGTGACGATGAAGGGATTAACAACCCCTTTATCGCGTTGGTTGCGAGGTTCTTATTTGTTTGTGTAGGTACGAGGGACTTGCGTGTGGCCTCCTACTGGATTGATACCTTGGTTCTCAAAAACTGAGGGAAATACTTACGCTACTTTGCTGCATCACCCTTTCCTCTTCAAGGGAAAACCAACGCAGTGCTCAGGAGGTAGCAAGAAGGATTTCTGGCGTCGTTGCCGGGGAGTCTACGCACAAGTCAAGACATACCAAGTACCCATCACAGGCTCTTATCCCTCGCATTACATTATTTGCCATTTGCCTCTCATTTTCCTCTCCCCCACTTCACCCTTGCCGTTTTATTCGCCCTCTTTCTCCGTCCCCCCTCTCTTTTCTAGTTCGCATTTTCTTTTGCTTGCTTCGTCGTTATGGATAGTCCTTTATCTACTCCTTTGTATCCCGAGAATGAGGTCCTTAATTTTAAACAAAGGTAGGGAGAAAATCTAAAAGATGCTTGGTACCTAATTTGCAATGCACAAAATAGATCTACTAGGAAGAAATCTACTTCCGTTCTTTGCAATTTTTATGTAGGCATCATTCCTTGGAATAGATATATTCTTGATACCATTACCGGAGGAAATTACTTGGGTAGCCACACTTTTGATTCTTATAATGCTATGATAGATTGGTTTGGCACACCACCTCTCTTGGTTAATGGAACTATGTTAACTTTGGAACACATTATGCAAAGGCTCGATATTATTGAAAATAAAGTGACCACTTTTGAATTGATTGAGAATTTGGATAAAAAGATCCACAATCAAATTACCCAATATGGATCTAAGGTAGGAGTCATTTTGAAAAGTTTTAAAGAAAAAGAACCCGTAGTGAATGAAAGAATAGACCAAGATTCCGAAAGAATTAACAAACTTGAGGGTATTATCAGCAATTTAGGGTCCGCTTTTTCTGCCGTTAGGAGAACTTCAACCCCCCCCTACCAAAGTTGCCAAACTAATGTACATTCCTAAGAATAAGGGTGAAACTTCTAGTAAGGAAAATGCGGATCTTAAATCCATAAGCATTCACCCCAACTTTCTCGCTATCATTAAGGAACCTTTTGCTAAAAATGATTTTCTTGATTTCTTGCCTAGGAGTTTGATCATTAATAAAAAGGAAATTCCAAAAGGGTATAAGTGTTTTATTGAAGAATTTCCTACAAAAGATGGCAATACCTAGATCTATCCTTGCTTTTATGCCTAGCTAGGGGCGTTAAACGATAGCGCTTGTTGGGAGGTAACCCAATTTTATTTTTGTTCCTTGCTTTTTGATTCTGTTTAGTAATAAACAATTCATCTAGCCTCTGTTATGATTGAGTTTTTATGTTTTTATTTAGTGTTTGTGCCAAGTAGAACCTTTGGGAAGACTTGGGGAAAGTCTTTGCAATCTTACTGTAAAAAACAGAAACTTTAGCGCTCACGAGAATTGCTGCCATTTTTTTTATTAAAGAGTGATATTTAGTTAATTCTTTTTTAAGATGATTAATAGATAAATTCCTCACGTCCATAAATTGATTTTAGAATTTTTGGGGTTCCATAAGCAGTCGAAACCTACAGATTACTACAGACTGTTCTGTTTTTGACAAATTCAACTTTTCATGTGTTGTTTGCTTATTTTGATGAATCTATGTCTAGTAATAGAGTTTATGAACCATAGAGAAGTTGGAATACAGTGGGTTTAACACCAATATAAATAAATAATGAGTTCATTACAGTACCTTGAAGTGGTAGTTTGTTTTCTTTTACTAACGGAGCTCATGAGATTTTCTATTTGAGTTTTGTGTTGTGAAGTTTTCAAGTTTTGGGTAAGGATTTGATGGATTATGGAACAAGGAGTGGCAAGAGCCTAATCTTGGGGATTCCCAAGGCACCCCAAGGTAAAATCAAAGGACAACCAAAAGCCTAAACTTGGGGATGCCCCGGAAGGCATCCCCTCTTTTGTCTTCGTCCATTGGTAACTTTACTTGGAGCTATATTTTTATTAACCACATGATATGTGTTTTGCTTGGAGCGTCTTGTATGATTTGAGTCTTTTCTTTTTAGTTTACTGCAATCATCCTTGCTGTACACACCTTTTGGGAGAGACACACATAAATTGGAATTTGTTAGAATACTCTATGTGCTTCACTTATATTTTTTGAGCTAGATAATTTTGCTCTAGTGCTTCACTTATATCTTTTTAGAGCCCGGTGGTGGTTCTATTTTATAGAAGTAATTGATCTCTCATTCTTCACTTATATTATTTTGAGAGTCCTTTAGAACAACATGGTAATTTGCTTTGGGTAGGAATTTAGTCCTAATATAATAGGCATCCAAGATCGGTATAATAAATACTATCATACAAAAAGCGCATTGGATATTATGAGAAGTTTGATACTTGATAATCGTTTTGAGAGATGAATATGGTGATATTAGAGTCATGCTAGTTTAGTAGTCGTGGATTTGATTAATACTTGTGTTAAAGTTTGTGATTCCCGTAGCATGCATGTATGGTGAACCGTTATGTGATGAAGTCGGAGCATGATTTATTTATTGATTGTATTCCTTATGAGTGGCGGTCGGGGACGAGCGATGGTATTTTCCTACCAATCTATCCCCCTAGGAGCATGCACGTAGTACTTTGTTTCAATAACTAATAGGTTTTTGCAATAAGTATGTGAGTTATTTATGACTAATGTTGAGTCCATGGATTATACGCACTCTTACTCTTCCACCATTGCTAGCCTCTTTAATACCGCGCACCTTTCGCCGGTATCACACCCACCATATACCTTCCTTAAAACAGCCACCATACCTACCTATTATGGCATTTACATAGCCATTCTGAGATATATTGCCATGCAACTTTCCACCGTTCCGTTATTATGACACGCTTCATCGTTGTCATATTGCTTTGCATGATCATGTAGTTGACATCGTATTTGTGGCAAAGCCACCGTTCATAATTCTTTCGTACATGTCACTCTTGATTCATTGCGTATCCCGGTACTCCGCCAGAGGCATTCACATAGAGTCATATTTTATTCTAAGTATTGAGTTGTAATTCTTGAGTTGTAAGTAAAGAAAATGTGATGATCATCATTATTAGAGCATTGTCCCAAGTGAGGAAAGGATGATGGAGACTATGATTCCCCCACAAGTCGGGATGAGATTCCGGACGAAAAAAAGAGGCCATAAAAAGAGAAAAGGCCCAAATGAAAAAATGAGAGAAAAAGAGAGAAGGGACAATGTTACTATCCTTTTACCACACTTGTGCTTCAAAGTAGCACCAAGATCTTCATGATAGAGAGTCTCCTATGTTGTCACCTTCATATACTAGTGGGAATTTCACATTATAGAATTTGGCTTGTATATTCCAATGATGGGCTTCCTCAAAATGCCCTAGGTCTTCATGAGCAAGCAATTTGGACGCACACGCACGTAGTTTCTTTTGTTGAGCTTTCATACACTTATAGCTCTAGTGCATCCGTTGCATGGCAATCCCTACTCACTCACATTGATATCTATTAATGGGCATCTCCATAGCCCGTTGATACGCCTAGTTGATGTGAGAATATCTTCTCCTTTTTTTGTCTTCTCCACAGCCACCATTCTATTCCACCTATAGTGCTATATCCATGGCTCACACTCATATATTGCGTGAAGATTGAAAAAGTTTGAGAACATCAAAAGTATGAAACAATTGCTAGGCTTGTCATCGAGTTGTGCATGATTTAAATATTTTGTGTGGTGAAGATAGAGCATAGCCAGACTATATGATTTTGTAGGGATAACTTTCTTTGGCCATGTCATTTTGAGAAGACATGATTTCTTAGTTAGTATGCTTGAAGTATTACTATCTTTATGTCAATATTAAAATTTTATCTTGAATCTTTCGGAACTGAATATTCATGCCACAATAAAGAGATTTAGATTGAGAATATGCTAGAAAGCATTCCACATCAAAAATTCTATTTTTACCATTTACCTACTCGAGGACGAGCAAGAATTAAGCTTGAGGATGCTGATACGTCTCCAACGTATCTATAATTTTTTATTGTTCCATGCTATTATATATTCTGTTTTGGATGTTAATGGGCTTTATTTTACACTTCTATATTATTTTTGGGACTAACCTATTAACCCAAGGCCCAGTGCAAATTGCTGTTTTTTTTGCCTATTTCAGTGTTTCGCAAAAAAGGAATATCAAACGGAATCCAAACGGAATGAAACCTTCGGGAGAGTATTTTTGGAACAAACGTGATCCAGGGGACTTGGAGTGGACATCAAGAAACAATTGAGGAGGCCACGAGACAGGGGGCGCGCCTACCCCCCTGGGCGCGCCCTCCACCCTCGTGGGCCCCTTGTTGCTCCACCGACCTACTTCTTCCTCCTATATATATTCATATACCCCGAAAACATCCAGGAGCACCATGAAACCCTATTTCCACCGCCGCAACCTTCTGTACCCAAGAGATCCCATCTTGGGGCCTTTTCCGGAGCTCCGCCGAAGGGGGCATCGATCACGGAGGGCCTCTACATCAACTCCATGGCCTCTCCGGTGATGTGTGAGTAGTTTACTTCAGACCTTCGGGTCGATAGCTAGTAGCTAGATGGCTTCTTCTCTCTCTTTGGATCTCAATACAATGTTCTCCTCGATCTTCTTGGAGATCTATTCGATGTAACTCTTTTTGCTGTGTGTTTGTCGAGATCCAATGAATTGTGGGTTTATGATCAAGTCTATCTATGAACAATATTTGAATCTTCTCTGAATTCTTTTATGCATGATTGGTTATCTTTGCAAGTCTCTTCGAATTATCAGTTGGTTTGGCCTATTAGATTGATCTTTCTTGCAATGGGAGAAGTGCTTAGCTTTGGGTTCAATCTTGCGGTGCTCGATCCCAGTGACAGAAAGGGAAACGACACGTATTGTATTGTTGCCATCGAGGATAAAAAGATGGGGTTTATATCATATTGCTTGAGTTTATCCCTCTACATCATGTCATCTTACCTAAGGTGTTACTCTGTTCTTATGAACTTAATACTCTAGATGCATGTTGGATAGCGGTTGATGTGTGGAGTAATAGTAGTAGATGCAGGCAGGAGTCGGTCTACTTGTCACGGACGTGATGCCTATATTCATGATCATGCCTAGATATTCTCATAACTATGCTCAATTCTATCAATTGCTCGATAGTAATTCGTTCACCCACCGTAATACTTATGCTATCTTGAGAGAAGCCACTAGTGAAACCTATGGCCCCCGGGTCTATTCTCCGTCATATAAAGTTTCCAATCTATTTTACTTTGCAATTTTTACTTTCAATCTATATAATAAAAATACCAAAAATATTTATCTTATCATTATCATATCTATCAGATCTTACTCTCGTAAGTGACCGTGAAGGGATTGACAACCCCTTAATCGCATTGGTTGCGAGGTTCTTATTTGTTTGTGTAGGTCCGAGGGACTTTCGTGTGGCCTCCTACTGGATTGATACCTTGGTTCTCAAAAACTAAGGGAAATACTTACGCTACTTTGCTGCATCACCCTTTCCTCTTCAAGGGAAAACCAACGCAGTGCTCAAGAGGTAGCACATATGAAGGTAAAGGGAGGAGTTTGGAGGGAGCAAACGCAATGTAGACACGGAGATTTTTGGCGTGGTTCTGATAGGTGGTGCTATCGTACATCCACATTGATGGAGACTTCAACCCACGAAGGGTAACGGTTGCGCGAGTCCACGAAGGGCTCCACCCATGAAGGGTCCACGAAGAAGCAACCTTGCCTATCCCACCACGGCCATCGTCCATGAATGACTTGCCTCATTTGGGTAGATCTTCACGAAGTATGCGATCTCCTTGCCCTTACAAACTCCTTGGTTCAACTCCACAATCTTAACAGAGGCTCCCAAGTGACACCTAACCAATCTAGGAGACACCACTCTCCAAAAGGTAATAGATGGTGTGTTGATGATGAACTCCTTGCTCTTGTGCTTCAAATGATAGTCTCCCCAACACACAACTCTCTCTCACAGATTTGGATATGGTGGAAAGATGATTGGAGTGGAAAGCAACTTGGGGAAGGCTAGAGATCAAGATTCTTGTGGTTGGATTGGAATGTCTTGGTCTCAACACATGAGTAGGTGGTTCTCTCTCAGAAAATGAATGTTGGAAGTGTAGGCACGTTTTGATGGCTCTCTCCTGAATGGAGAAGAGGGTGGAGGGGTATTTATAGCCTCCACACAAAATCTAACTGTTACACACAATTTACCAAACTCGGTGGGACCAAATAGTGAAACTCGGTGAGACCGAACTGGTTCAAAATGTGAACGTTAGGCTTTTCAGTGGGACCGACATGATCAACTCAATGAGACTTATGTGCTAGGGTTAGGGAAAAACTTGATCTCAGTTTGACCGACTACTTCAACTCGGTGAGACCAATTTCAATAATAAGCAAACAGAGAGTTGGTCATGCAAACTCGGTGGGACCGATCACGCATTTCGGTGAGGCCGCAATGTTATGAAAAGGAAACAGAGAGTTTGCATTGCCCACTCGGTGGGACCGAGATCCCTATCGGTAAGACCGAACTGATTAGGGTTTCTGTCTATGGCTATGTTAAGTGAACTCGGTGGCGCCGGATAGATCAAATCGGTGGGGCCGAGTTTGACTTTAGGTTTAGGACATATGTGGAAATGAGAAAGTGGTTGAGGGTTTTTGGAGCATATCACTAAGCATTTTGAGCAAGCAAGCCATTAAGCAACACCTCATCCCCTTTTAATAGTATTGGCTTTTTCTATGGACTCAATGTGATCTTGGATCACTAAAATGAAAATGTAGAGTCTTGAGCTTTTGCCAATATTTGTCCTTAGCATTTTGAGGGGTCCACATCTCTTAGTCCATGCCATGCCAATCATTGAACTTTCTGAAATGATTATCCTGAAAGAATATTAGTTCAGTGAGCTATATGTTGTTAAGAATTACCAAAACCACCCATGGATTAGTTGCACTTTCATAATAGCATTAGGCAGTGCTACTTATTGCAAGAAATCAAAAAAGGAAGCAAGGGAACTGATGCAATGGTGATCAAGGAAGTTGAAGTTCAAGATGAAAGCTTTTCGATAAAGGGTGTATTTTATTGGTTCAGAATAAAGCGTTAAGAGGATACAAGCACAACGAGTACACATCAATACCGTGTGTAGTTAGGATGCACGCAACCAACATCAAAACACACATATAAAAACAAGCTAACAAATAGCAAAGTCACATAAGACCAAAGCAATGCCCAGATGAGGACGAAAAACTAAAGCGATCAGATCCATTGGGCAAACTACAACAACGACCATATCCGCACCAGCCATGTTATGATACCATACAAACGTGTAGGTTCTTCAGTAGCAATGCCTTCAAGAAGGGTGCGCTGCTGAAGCGCCATCGTAACCGGATCCGGCCACCCAAAGCCAGAATCTAAGTATTCACCCTAAAGAACCAACCTGAGCATATCCAAGCAATGCCTTCAAAGGTAATAACGGTAAGCATCGCCATTGTGAGAGGAAGATAGGGCGCTAGTGGCGTCGGCCTCGAGGCGCCGCTTGAGTCCCGATCCAATTTTTTTGGCATCAGATCTACAGACAAGCGCCGCCCCGAAGATCCACCATCGCCAATACCCTGCTAGCGCTGGGGCCTCACCCTAGCTCCCACTCCCTCTCTCTGATCACCTCTCCCTTGCGTGGCTTGAACCGAGAAGAATAATAAGAAGAAGAAGGAACAGGGAGCACACGATGGACACGGCGAGTTTCTCTGGCGCACCAAGGCAGCTGCAACAACGACCTTTTTTCTGAGCACGAACTTTACTCCACGCCATTACAACAAGCCCCACATGCTCTCTTATACCATGGGCCGGCGCTGGGCACAACCTGCACGCCCCCACCCAGTTGAGCCTTGACCTGGCTCACTTTGGCCGCGCCCACGACGTGCACGCACACGCCTGGGTTGTGCCGAGCCTGCGCCAGTCTGGACCGATCACGCTGCCCAGCTCACCAACGGCCTCCTACAACTACGGCGCATCAATGCACACACACATGCGCATCCATACACCACACACGCACGCACCCACGCACGCTCGCCACGGTCCTGGTGCGGCTCCGACCGCACCCGACGTGTCCAGCTCACGCCCGAACACGTTCTGAAGCCCCCTCGCCGTGGCTTATTCCAACACTCCCCCTAAGCCACGGCCTAGAGGAGTGCCAGCCCTTCGACGTCGACATCAGCCAGGAGAGCCCGCTCCACCGCCTCCTGCTTCCTCGGCTTCGTGCACTCATGGTGGAAATGCCCGCATTGGCCTTAGTGGTAGCAGTGGCCGCGTGGCTTCCCTCCGCCGCCTGATGCTATGCTCGCTGCTCTGTCATCGTGGTCGTTGAAGCCGCCTACACCCTGCTGACTCCGCTGCCATTGAGCCGTGGTGAGCATCAGCTGCCCATCCGCCCGCTCGCCGCCGGCCTGCACGCGCTGCCGCGTCCGCTCCTCGAAGGACTTCAAATGGCCCAACACCTCCTCGAAGAGCATCCCCTCCATGTTGCAGAACTGCTCGATGCCGGCCACCGCGGTGTACAACCAGCCCGGCACGGTGTCGAGCAGCTTCTTCACCATCACCGCCTCGTCGAGAGTGGACCCGTGCACCGCATACCTCGCCGCCATGCTGCTGACCTTGCCGGCGTACACGTCTAGCTCGTCAGCGTCATCCATCCAAAGACGATCAAACTCGCCTCGCAGCATCGCCCGCCGCGCGACCTTCACCCGATCAGCACCGACGAAATGCACTTTTAGTGAGTCACATAGCTCCCTTGCCATGGGCTTCGTTGCCACCTGCATCAGCACATCCTCCAACAGCGCTCCGAGCAACATCGCTCGCGCCATCTTGCTCTTGCCCGCGTTGATCGCCGCGCCCTCCACCGGAGTGATCACCCCTCATGACCCACGGGCATCAAGGATGGCTTCCACCTTGATCGCCCAGGAGGTGTAGTTCGCCGGCGTTAGCTGCGGTACCGACAACGACAGCGCACCACCGCCAGTGCCGTGCAGGACAAGTGCCATGGCCACGGGTGATCACCTTCGAACCTCGCTCTGATGCCAATTGTTGGCGCTAGAGCCTCGCCCTAGCTCTCACTCGCTCTCTCTGATCACCTCTCCCTCGTGTGGCTTGAACCGAGAAGAACATGAAGAAGAAGAAGAAGAAGAAGAAGAAGAAGAAGAACAAGGAACAAGGAGTACATGGTGGACACAGCGAGCTTCTCTAGCGCATGAACACCGCGGCAACAACAATCTTTTTCCCGAGCATGAACTTGACTCCACTCCATTACAACAAGCCCCGCTATCAGTGTCAAAACTGGCGGATCTCGGGTAGGGGGTCCCGAATTGTGCGTCTAGGATCGATGGTAACAGGAAACGGGGGACACGATGTTTACCCAGGTTCGGGCCCTCTCTATGGAGGTAATACCCTACGTCTTGCTTGATTGATCTTGATGAATATGAGTGTTACAAGAGTTGATCTACCACGAGATCATAATGGCTAAACCCTAGAAGTCTAACCTGTATGACTATGGTAATGAGTATGTCCTTTTCGGACTAATCCCTCCGGTTTATATAGACACCGGGGGGATCTAGGGTTTACATAGAGTCAGTTACATAAGAAGGAATCTTCACAGTCGGTTGCCAAGCTTGCCTTCCATGACAAGGAGAGTCCAATCCGGCCACAGG
Organism: Triticum dicoccoides; assembly: GCF_002162155.2. NCBI lineage: Eukaryota > Viridiplantae > Streptophyta > Magnoliopsida > Poales > Poaceae > Triticum > Triticum dicoccoides. Next base: position 651,555,644 of record NC_041382.1, read on the forward strand.
TACAGTCTTCGGCCTTCATGTCTTCATAGCCCATTAGTCCAGCCCATGGATAACAGGCCGGACACCCGTGGACCCTTTAGTCCAGGACTCCCTCAGTAGCCCCTAAACCTGGCTTCAAATGATGAGGAGTCCGGCGCGCAGATTGTCTTCGGCATTGCAAGGCAGGTTCCCCTTTCCGAACTCCTAGTTGATCTTCAGATGTGATGATTGTATCCGGTCTGGTACACAACCGCAGAGGACATAATATTTCACGAGTTCAACCCACCGACCATTTTTTGGTAATATGACACCACGCCTGCCCGACTACTACTTGCGAGCCGTTTTAGCTCGCCCGTTGCCCCACGTCCCAAGACGTGGCTTTATTGGCGCGTCTTATCCAAGCAGAGATTGTGCCTCCCTTTTTTAAGGGATTCCTGTCAACCCGGACGTGGGTAATGATAACCAACAAGTATATGGGATCGCAACAGTTTTCGATAAGTAAGAGTGTCGAACCCGACGAGGAGCTAAAGGCAGAACAAATATTCCCTCAAGTTCTATCGACCACCGATACAACTTTACGCACGCTTGATGTTCACTTTACCTAGAACAAGTATGAAACTAGAAGTACTTTGTAGGTGTTGTTGGATAGGTTTGCAAGATAATAAAGAGCAAGTAAATAAAAGGTAGGGGCTGTTGTAAGTAAAGAAGCAATAAAGTAAATATATCGAGTGTGGAAAAGTGCTGGTAGGAGTTGTGAAATTGCCCCTAAGCAATTGACTACTTTACTAGACCGATAGCAAGTATTATGTGGGAGAGGCCACTGCTAGCATGTCATCCCTGAGTTGGAATTCTATGCACTTATGATTGGAACTATTAGCAAGCGTCCGCAACTACTAACATTCATTAAGGTAAAACCCAACCATAGCATTAAGATATATTGGTCCCTCTTCAATCCGTATGCATCTTTCTATGCTAGGTTGAAGCTTCTGTCACTCTTTCCCTCCAATACATAGTCCTATCAACATACAACTAACCCTATGGTGTGATCCACGCGCGCTCTCATATGATGGGCACCAAACGACAACAACATAACCACAAGCAAATTAAATCAATCATAGCAATTCATCAACCACCGATAGGACAATGAAAATCTACTCAGACATCATAGGATGGCAACACATCATTGGATAATAATATGAAGCATAAAGCACCATGTTCAAGTAGAGGGTACATTGGGTTGCGGGAGAGTGGACCGCTATAGATAGAGGGGGGAAGGTGATGGGTGTTGGTGAAGATGGCGGAGGTGTTGGTGTAGATCGCGGTGATGATGATGATGGCCACGGCAGCATTCCGGCGCCACTGGAAGAGAAGGGGAGAGGGGGCCCCTTTGTCTTCCTCTTCCTTGACCTCCTCCCTAGATGGGAGAAGGGTTTCCCCTCTGGTCCTTGGCCTCCATGGCATGGGAGGGGCGAGAGCCCCTCCGAGATTGGATCTGTCTCTCTGTCTCTCTCTGTTTCTACGTTATTAGATTCTTCCCTTTCACCGTTTCTTATATTCCCGGAGATCCGTAACTCCAATTGGGCTGAAATTTTAACACGATCTCTATCCGGATATTAGCTTTCTTGCGGCAAAAGAAGGGCACCAACTGCCTTATAGGGTGACCACGAGGGTCAGGGGCGCGCCCCCCTGCCTCGTGGCCCCCTCGGGCACCGTCTTGCATGGATTTTCTTCCCAAAAATCATATATATTCCAAAAAAATCTCCGTCAGTTTTTATCCCGTTTGGACTCCGTTTAATATGGATATTCTGTGAAACAAGAAACATGCAACAAACAGGAACTCACACTGGGCACTGGATCAATATGTTAGTCCCAAAACTAGTATAAAAAGTTGCCAAAAGTATGTTAAAGTTGTAGAATATTGGCATGTAACAATCAAAAATTATAGATACGACGGAGACATATCAGCATCCCCAAGCTTAATTCCTGCTCGTCCTCGAGTAGGTAATGATAAAAAAGATAATTTTTGATGTGGAATGCTACCTAGCATAATCTTGATCACATATTTAATCATGGCATGAATATTAAGATACGAGTGATTCAAAGCAATAGTCTACCATTTGACATAAAAACACTAATACTTCAAGCCAACTAATAAAGCAATCATGCCTTTTCAAAATTAACAAGGCCAAAGAAAGTTATCCCTACAAAATCATATAGTCTGGCTATGCTCCATCTTCACCACACAAAATATTCACATCATGCACAACCCCGATGACAAGCCAAGCAATTGTTTCATACTTTTGACGTTCTCAAACCTTTTCAACTTTCATGCAATACATGAGCGTGAGCCATGGACATAGCACTATAGGTGGAATAGAATGGTGGTTGTGGAGAAGACAAAAAGGAGAAGATAGTCTCACATCAACTAGGCGTATCAACGGGCTATGAAGATGCCCATCAATAGATATCAATGTGAGTGAGTAGGGATTGCCATGCAATGGATGCACTAGAGCTATAAGTATATGAAAGCTCAAACTGAAACTAAGTGGGTGTGCATCCAACTTGCTTGCTCATGAAGACCTAGGGCATTTGAGGAAGCCCATCGTTGGAATATACAAGCCAAGTTCTATAATGAAAATTCCCACTAGTATATGAAAGTGATAATTCAAGAGACTCTCTATATGAAGAATATGGTGCTACTTTGAAGCACAAGTGCGGTAAAAGGATACTAACATTGTCCCTTCTCTCTTTTTCTCTCATTTTTTGGGCCTTCTTTTTTTGGCCTTTCTCTTTTTTTTCGTTCGGAGTCTCATCCTGACTTGTGGGGGAATCATAGTCTCCATCATCCTTTCCTCACTGGGACAATGCTCTAATAATGATGATCATCACACTTTTATTTACTTACAACTCAATATTACAACTCGATATCTAGAACAAAGATATGGCTCTATATGAATGCCTCTGGTGGTGTACCGGGATGTGCAATGATCTAGCGTAGCAATGACATCAAAAAATGGACAAGCCATGAAAACATCATGCTAGCTATCTTACGATCATGCAAAGCAATATGACAATGAATGCTCAAGTCATGTATATGATGATGATGGAAGTTGCATGGAAATATATCTTGGAATGGCTATGGAAATGCCATGATAGGTAGGTATGGTGGCTGTTTTGAGGAAGGTATATGATGGGTTTATGGTACCGGCGAAAGTTGCACGATACTAGAGAGGTTAGCAATGGTGGAAGGGTGAGAGTGCGTATAATCCATGGACTCAACATTAGTCATAAAGAACTCACATACTTATTGCAAAAGTCTATTAGCTATCGAAACAAAGTACTACGTGCATGCTCCTAGGGGGATAGATTGGTACGAAAAGACCATCGCTCGTCCCAGACCGCCACTCATAAGGAAGACAATCAATAAATAAATCATGCTCCGACTTCGTTACATAATGGTTCACCATACGTGCATGCTACGGGAATCACAAACCTCAACACAAGTATTTCTACTAATCCACAACTACCCGCTAGCATGACTCTAATATCACCATCTTTATATTGCAAAACAATTGCAAGGAATCAAACATATCATATTCAGTGATCTGCAGGTTTTATGTAGGATTTTATGACTAACCATGTGAATGACCAATTCCTATCATCTCTCTAAATAGATATAAGTGGAGCAAGAGAGTTCAATTCTTTCTACAAAAGATATGCCCACACTCTAACAAATATAAGTGAAGCAAAAGAGCATTCTATAATTGGCGGTTTTCTATGTAAAGAGAAACAGGCAATCCAAACTTCAAATGATATAAGTGAAGCACATGAAATCAACCAAGGACTATCTCATACCAGCATGGTGCATAAAATAAAAATAAAAACTAAATGCAAAATACGCTCCAAGATTTGCACATATCGCATGAACAAAACGAATCCGAAAACATACCGATACTTGTTGAAGAAAGAGGGGATGCCTTCCGGGGCATCCCCAAGCTTAGACGCTTGAGTCTCCTTGAATATTTACTTGGGATGCCTCGGGCATCCCCAAGCTTGAGCTCTTGCCTCTCTTCCTTCTTCTCACATCGAGACCTTCTCGATCATCGAACACTTCATCCACACAAAACTTCAACAGAAAACTCGGTAAGATCCATTAGTATAATAAAGCAAATCACTACTCTAAGTACTGTTGCAAACCAATTCATATTTTATTTTTGCATTGTGTCTACTGTAATATAACTTTTTCATGGCTTAATCCACTGATATAAATTGATAGTTTCATCAAATAAGCAAACTATGCATCAAAAACAGAATCTGTCTAAAACAGAACTGTTTGTAATAATCTGAACATTCACCATACTTCTGATACTTTACAAATTCTGCCAAAATTAGGAAACATAAACAATTTGTATAGAAAGACAGTGCAAAAAGAATCAGAACCATTTGACATTCTAGTAAAAAATGTAAAATCGCGCACTACAGCCAATGTTTCTGTCCTGCACCATACAAACCAACAAGCAAAGTAAACATCCTAAAGGCAAACCTTGGCACATTATTTTTATAATAAAATGGAATTGTACAAGGGGATAATTATTTTTCTTAAAAAGTTTCTGTAATCAAGATTCACAAAGTTGCCGTGAGCATGAACAAAGTTCAAGGAGCTCTCCCACTTCAACAATGCTTGTCTTTCTCACTTTCACTTTCCTTTTTGAAAAAGTTTTGGGTTCCCCTCTTTATTTTATTTTGTTTTTAAACTATATAAAAGCACTCAACAGAAATAAATGACTCTCTAAAACTTCCGGGTTGTCTCCCTGGCAGCGCTTTCTTTAAAGCCATTAAGCTAGGCATATAGTGCTCAAGTAGTGAATCCACTCGGATCCCAAGGTATATCAAAGCCAATTTTAATTAACAATGATTTGTAATTTAATAGTGAGCACAAAGTAACATATATCGTGTAACAACGAAGTCTAACTCTCTTCCTATGCATCGGCATGTCATAAAAGAACAATTCATGCACACATAGTAAAGGCCAATGCATAGTATAAACAGTTTCTTGCAATTTTATCGTGTTGAAAACATAAAGAGGTGGATATATAGTTCCTCTCTCATAATAATTGCAAGTAGGAGCAGCAAGCACATGCATATTATATTCATCAAAATCATCATGTGTAACGGTAAAAGACAAGCCATCAATATAATCCTTAATAAGTGCAAACTTCTCCGATATAGTGTAGTTGGGAGAATTCAAAAAGATAATAGGACTATCATGCGTGGGTGCAATAGCAACAATTTCATGTTTAACATAAGGAACTATAGCAATTTCATCTCCATAAGCATAATTCATATTGGCATCTTGGCCACAAGCATAGCAAGCATCATCAAAAAGGGATATTTCAAAAGAATCAACGGAACCATAGCAATTATCATAGCATTCATCCTTCGGTAAACACGAAGGGAAATTAACAATGTGTGAGTTGAAGAGTTACTCTCATTAGAAGGTGGGCACAGGTGATCAATCCGCTCTTCCTCCTTTTGTTCTTCGCTCTCCTCCTCATCTTTTTCATCCAATGAGCTCACAGTTTCATCAACTTCTTCTTCCATAGATTCCTGCAAAATATTAGTCTCTTCTTGGACAGCAGAGACTTTCTCAATAAGTGCATTAATATCGGAATTGTATTCATAATTTTCACAGCAATATTTAAGGATAGCTAAATTTTCAGGTCTATAAACCAAATCATCAAAATCTTCAAACTCTTTAAACATAGATTCAATTTCATAAGCACCCATAAAAGCAACAAATTCTTCTATTTGTTCCACATCATAGTAATCATATATACCACTAGCAAAAGAAGCTAAGGTTTTATTATCATTAAATTCGCATAAAAAGGGAAGGTGTGGAGCCTTCATCCTAGAGCAACAAGTATAATCATATCTCAAGCATAGTTGCCTAGCATACCAATTCAATATATGAATTTGATCCCATAATAGTTTCCCTTTTTGTGTCAAGCGATAATCCCTAAAGTATTCGCGTTGATCCAACGTTACTCCCATTACATAATTGAATGGGGTTTTCTCAGGATTATTAAAGTAGTACATAATATCTTTCACATAACCAGCATCGAGGGTTTTAGGAGGTTCCCCATCTCCATGAGCAGAAAGTACACCTATTTTTTTTGGTATTTCGTGTTCCATATCCATAACTAAAGATAAAGAACAACTAAGAACAAAAAATAAAAATTACTTAGTGATAAAGCAAACAAGCACACACAAGAATATTCACCCCACGCTATTGCTCCCCGGCAACGGCGCTAGAAAAAGGTCTTGATAACCCACAAGTATAGGGGATCACAACAGTTTTTGATAAGTAAGAGTGTCGAACCCAACGAGGAGCTAAAGGCAAAACAAATATTCCCTCAAGTTCTATCGACCACCGACACAACTTTACGCATGCTTGATGTTCGCTTTACCTAGAACAAGTATGAAACTAGAAGTACTTTGTAGGTGTTGTTGGATAGGTTTGCAAGATAATAAAGAGCAAGTAAATAAAAGGTAGGGGCTATTGTAAGTAAAGAAGCAATAAAGTAAATATAGCGAGTGTCGAAAAGTGGTGGTAGGAGTTGTGAAATTGCCCCTAAGCAATTGACTACTTTACTAGACCGATAGCAAGTATTATGTGTGAGAGGCCACTGCTAGCATGTCATCCCTAACTTGGAATTCTATGCACTTATGATTGGAACTATTAGCAAGCATACGCAACTACTAACGTTCATTAAGGTAAAACCCAACCATAGCATTAAGATATATTGGTCCCCCTTCAATTCCGTATGCATCAATTTCTATGCTAGGTTGAAGCTTCTGTCACTCTTGCCCTCCAATACATAGTCCTATCAACATACAACTAACCCTATGGTGTGATCCACGCGCACTCTCATATGATGGGCACCAAAGGACAGCAACATAACCACAAGCAAATTAAATCAATCATAGCAATTCATCAACCACCGATAGGACAACGAAAATCTACTCAGACATCATAAGATGGCAACACATCATTGGATAATAATATGAAGCATAAAGCACCATGTTCAAGTAGAGGGTACAGTGGGTTGCGGGGGAGTGGACCGCTGTAGATAGAGGGGGGAAGGTGATGGAGGTGTTGGTGAAGATGGCGGAGGTGTTGGTGTAGATCGCGGTGATGATGATGATGGCCACGGCAGCATTCCGGCGCCACTGGAAGAGAAGGGGAGAGGGGGCCCCTTCGTCTTCTTCTTCCTTGACCTCCTCCCTAGATGGGAGAAGGGTTTCCCCTCTGGTCCTTGGCCTCCATGGCATGGGAGGGGCGAGAAGCGTTACTTTGTTCTCTTGAACTTAATACTCTAGATGCATGTTGGATAGCAGGCGGTCGATGTGTGGAGTAATAGTAGTAGATGCAGGCAGGAGTCGGTCTACTTGTCTCGGACGTGATGCCTATATACATGATTGATACGTCTCCAACGTATCTATAATTTTTGATTGCTCCATGCTATATTATCTACTGTTTTGGACATTATTGGGCTTTATTATCCACTTTTATATTATTTTTGGGACTAACCTATTAACCGGAGGCCCAGCCCAGAATTGCTGTTTTTTCCTTTGTTTCAGGGTTTCGAAGAAAAGGAATCTCAAACGGAGTCCAAACGGAATGAAACCTTCGGGAACGTGATTTTCTCAACGAACAAGACCCAGGAGACTTGGACCCTACATCAAGAAAGAAAAGAGGAGGCCACAAGTCAGGGGGCGCGCCTACCCCCCCAGGCGCGCCCTCCACCCTCGTGGGCCCCCTGTTGCTCCACCGACGTACTCCTTCCTCCTATATATATATATCCACGTACCCCCAAATGATCAGATACGGATGCAAAACCCTAATTCCACCGCCATAACTTTCTGTATCCACGAGATCCCATCTTGGGGTCTGTTTCGGAGCTCCGCCGGAGGGGGCATCGATCACGGAGGGCTTCTACATCAACACCATAGCCTCTCCGATGAAGTGTGAGTAGTTTACTTCAGACCTACGGGTCCATAGTTAGTAGCTAGATGGCTTCTTCTCTCTTTTTGGATCTCAATACAATGTTCTCCCCCTCTCTCATGGAGAACTATTCGATGTAATCTTCTTTTTGCGGTGTGTTTGTTGAGACCGATGAATTGTGGGTTTATGATCAAGTCTATCTATGCACAATATTTGAATCTTCTCTGAATTCTTTTATGTATGATTGGTTATCTTTGCAAGTCTCTTAAAATTATTAGTTTGGTTTGGCCTACTAGATTGATCTTTCTTGCAATGGGAGAAGTGCTTAGCTTTGGGTTCAATCTTGCAGTGTCCTTTCCCAGTGACAGTAGGGGCAGCAAGGCACGTATTGTATTGTTGCCATCGAGGATAACAAGATGGGGTTTTCTTCATATTGCATGAGTCTATCCCTCTACATCATGTCATCTTGCTTAAGGCGTTACTCTGTTTTTAACTTAATACTCTAGATGCATGCTGGATAGCGGTCGATGAGTGGAGTAATAGTAGTAGATGCAGGCAGGAGTCGGTCTACTTGTCTCGGACGTGATGGCTATATACATGATCATGCCTAGATATTCTCATAACTATGCTCAATTCTGTCAATTTCTCAACACGAATTTGTTCACCCACCGTAGAATACTTATGCTCTCGAGAGAAGCCACTAGTGAAACCTATGGCCCCCGGGTCTATCTTTATCATATTAATCTCCTACTGCTTAGTTATTTCCTTTGCTATTTACTTTGCCTTTATTTTACTTTGCATCTTTATCATAAAAATACCAAAAATATTATCTTTATCATATCTATAAGATCTCACTCTCGTAAGTGGCCTTATAGGGATTGACAACCCCTATTTGCGTTGGTTGCGAGGGTTTATTTGTTTTGTGCAGGTACGATGGACTCGTGCATAGCCTCCTACTAGATTGATACCTTGGTTCTCAAAAACTGAGGGAAATACTTACGCTACTTTGCCGCATCATCCCTTCCTCTTCGGGGAAAACCAACGCAGTGCTCAAGAGGTAGCAATGATCATACCTAGATATTCTCATAACTATGCTCAATTCTGTCAATTGCTCAACAGTAATTTGTTTACCCGCCGTGAATACTTATGCTCTCGAGAGAAGCCACTAGTGAAACCTATGGCCCCCGGGTCTATCTTCTATCATATTAATCTTCCAATACTTAGTTATTTTTATTGCCTTTTATTTTACTTTGCATCTTTATCATAAAAATACCAAAAATATTATCTTATCATATCTATCAGATCTCACTCTCGTAAGTGACTGTGTAGGGATTGACAACCCCTTATCGCGTTGGTTGCGAGGATTTATTTGTTTGTGTAGGTACGAGGGACTCGTGTGTGGCCTCCTACTGGATTGATACCTTGGTTGTCAAAAACTGAGGGAAATACTTACGCTACTTTGCTGCACCACCCTTTCCTCTTCAAGGGAAAACCAACACAAGTGCTCAAGAGGTAGCAGCTCCCCTTCCCGAAGACTCAGCTACCCCCGTGTTAACAAGGATGCTGGCCTCGGCGCCATACCAGGCACCAGCAGGGGAGGGAGAGAAGACCCAAGATGACCTTGGTGCCAGAGGTAAGTCGGACACTGAGTTCGGAGAAATCGACCTTTCCTCGCCCGAAGACGGAGGCGGAAAAGGACCCAGTATCCCTTCTCCAAACAGGAGGAAAAGGGTCGCCTCTGAAGATTGGGAGGGGTGGTCTTCCAAGAAGGGCAAGATGCCACCGCCGATCGGCTTAGGTTTGGAAAGCGACACCGTCAAGCAGCTCCAACAGGGGGACCAGCCCTCGGCCAAACCGTAAGAGAATCCGGAGTACTTTGATAGCGTCCCGCTCCGTTGTTGTTACCAAAGATATACATAACGCATTCATGTATTTTTACAGGTCGGCATAGAGTTTTTCTGGGCGATCCTCTTCTTCGGTGAGTCTCCTCCCAGAGATGATGGAGAGCGAGACGCCTCCTCCAAACCTCCTCGCCCAACAAGGCGGTTGACTCTGAAGTGTCATCGCGGAGGGTCCCTTTTGACCAATAGGTTACACAGGGGACAAAAGAGGCAGTACCTGAAGATGGGGCTTCGACCATCCGGGATTCCAGGGCTGATGATAACAAAGGCCCCGGATTGACTGGTTCACAGCCGACAGTGATTCTGGAGACGGGTGAACAGATTCCTTCCAAGGATGATTGTGCTGCTGGAGCAGCTTCCGGAAACCCGGAGACTCCGGATATATTGTGGGATTGGTTATCTTTGTATTCTTTTATGTATGATTGGTTATCTTTGCAAGTCTCTTCGAATTATCAGTTTGGTTTGGCCTACTAGATTGATCTTTCTTGCAATAGGAGAAGTGCTTAGCTTTGGGTTCAATCTTGCGATGTCCTTTCCCAGTGACAGTAGGGGCAGCAAGGCACGTATTGTATTGTTTCCATCGAGGATAACAAGATGGGGTTTTATTCATATTCCATGAGTCTATCCCTCTACATCATGTCATCTTGCTTAAGGCGTTACTCTGTTTTTAACTTAATACTCTAGATGCCTGCTGGATAGCGGTCGATGAGTGGAGTAATAGTAGTAGATGCAGGAGGAGTCGGTCTACTTGTCTCGGACGTGATGCCTATATACATGATCATGCCTAGATATTCTCATAACTATGCTCAGTTTTGTCAATTGCTCAATAGTAATTTGTTCACCCACCATAGAATACTTATGCTCTCGAGAGAAGCCACTAGTGAAACCTATGGCCCCCGGGCCTATCTTTATCATATTAATCTCCTACTACTTAGTTATTTACTTTGCTATTTACTTTGCCTTTATTTTAATTTGCATGTTTATCATAAAAATACCAAAAATATTATCTTTATCTTATCTATCTGATCTCACTCTCGTAAGTAGCCTTATAGGGATTGACTCCCCTATTTGCGTTGGTTGCGAGGATTTATTTGTTTTGTGCAGGTACGAGGGACTCGCGCGTAGCCTCCTACTGGATTGATACCTTGGTTCTCAAAAACTGAGGGAAATATTTACGCTACTTTGCTGCATCATCCCTTCCTCTTCAGGGAAAACCAACGCAATGCTCAAGAGGTAGCAAGAAGGATTTCTGGCGCCATTGCCGGGAAGGTCTATGCAAAAGTCAACATACCAAGTACCCATCACAAACCCTTATCTCCCGCATTACATTATTTGTCATTTGCCTCTCGTTTTCCTCTCCCCCACTTCACCCTTGCCGTTTTATTTGCCTCTCTCTCTATCCTCCCTCTCTGTCTCTATTTGCCTCTTTTTGCCCGCTTGCTTTTTGTTTGCTTGTGTGTTAGTTTGCTTGCTTGTCACGATGGCTCAAGATAATACTAAATTGTGTGACTTCACCAATACCAACAACAATGATTTTATTAGCACTCCGATTGCTCCTCTTACCGATGCTGAATCTTGTGAAATTAATACTGCTTTGTTGAATATTGTCATGAAAGATCCGTTTTCCGACCTTCCTAGTGAAGATGCCGCTACCCATCTAAATAGCTTCGTTGATTTGTGTGACATGCAAAAGAAGAAAGATGTGGATAATGATATTGTTAAATTGAAGCTATTTCCTTTTTCGCTTAGAGATCGTGCTAAAGCTTGGTTTTCGTCTTTGCCTGAAAATAGTATTGATTCATGGAACGAGTGCAAAGATGCTTTTATCTCTAAGTATTTTCCTCCCGCTAAGATCATCTCTCTTAGAAACGATATTATGAACTTTAAGCAACTTGATCATGAACATGTTGCACAAGCTTGGGAGAGAATGAAATTAATGATACGTAATTGCCCTACTCATGGTTTAAATTTGTGGATGATTGTTCAGAATTTTTATGCCGGATTGAATTTTGCTTCAAGAAATCTTTTACATTCGGCCGCGGGAGGCACTTTTATGGAAATCACTTTAGGAGAAGCTACTAAACTCCTAGATAATATTATGGTTAATTATTCTCAATGGCATACTGAAAGATCTACTAATAAAAAGGTGCATGCGATAGAAGAAATTAATGTTTTGAGCGGAAAGATGGATGAACTTATGAAATTATTTGCTAATAAGAGTGTTTCTTCTGATCCTAATGATATGCCCTTGTCTACTTTGATTGAGAATAATACTGAATCTATGGATGTAAATTTTGTTGGTAGGAACAATTTTGGTAACAACACTTATAGAGGAAATTTTAATCCTAGGCCTTATCCTAGTAATCCCTCTAATAATTATGGTAATTCCTACAACAATTCTTATGGAAATTATAATAAAATGCCCTCTGATTTTGAATCTAATATTAAAGAATTTATTACTTCGCAAAAGAATTTTAATGCTATGATTGAAGAAAAATTGCTTAAGATTGATGATTTGGCTAGGAACATTGATAGAATTTCTCTTGATCTTGATTCTTTGAAACTTAGATCTATTCCACCTAAGCATGATATCAATGAGTCTCTCAAAGCCATGAGAATTTCCATTGATGAGTGCAAATAAAGAACCGCTAGGGTGCGTGCTAAGAAAGATGCCTTTATAAGAGCGTGTTCTTCTAGTTCCTATGAAAATAAAGATGAAGATCTAAAAGTTATTGATGTGTCCCCTATTAAATCTTTGTTTTGCAATATGAATCTTGATAATGATGGGACTGAATATGATCCACCTTTACCTAGAAGGCGTTCTAAGAATTCGGAATTTGTTGATCTTGATGCTAAATTTGATAAAAGTGGGATTCAAGAAATTAAAACCCTAGATGTTGCTAAACCCACTATTATGGATTTCAAGGAATTTAACTATGAAAATTGCTCTTTGATTGATTGTATTTCTGTTGCAATCCGTGCTAAATTCTCCTCACGCTTATAGTCAAAATAAAGCGTTTACTAAACATATCGTTGATGCCTTGATGCAATCTTATGAAGAAAAACTTGAATTGGAAGTTTCTATCCCTATAAAACTTTACGATGAGTGGGAACCAACTTTTAAAATTAAAATTAAAGATCATGAATGGTATGCTTTATGTGATTTGGGTGCTAGTGTTTCCATGATTCCAAAAACTTTGTGTGATTTGTTAGGTTTCCGTGATTTTGATGATTGCTCTTTAAACTTGCACCTCGCGGATTCCACTATTAAGAAACCTATGGGAATAATTAATGATGTTATTATTGTTGCAAATAGGAATTATGTGCCCGTAGATTTTATTGTTCTTGACATAGATTGCAATCCTTCATGTCCTATTATTCTTGGTAGACCTTTCCTTAGAACGATTGGTGCAATTATTGATATGAAGAAAGGAAATATTAGATTCCAATTTCCATTAAGGAAAGGCATGGAACACTTTCCTACAAATTAAATTAAATTACCTTATGAATCTATTATGAGAGCCACTTATCGATTGCCTACCAAAGATGGCAATACCTAGATCTATTCTTGCTTGCTATGCCTAGCTAGGGGCGTTAAACGATAGCGCTTGTTGGGAGGCAACCCAATTTTATTTTTATTAATTGATTTTTGCTCCTGTTTAGTAATAAGTAATTTATCTATACTCTGTTTTGGTTGTGTTTTTTGTGTTTAATTAATGTTTGTGCCAAGTAGAACCGTTGGGAAGACTTGGGAAAAGTCTTGTTGAACTTGCTGTAAAAAACAGAAACTTTAGCGCTCACGAGAACTACTGCCATTTTTATTTGGAAAGTGATATTTAGTTAATTATTTTTGAAGATGATTAATAGATAAATTCCTCACGTCCAGCAATTTATTTTATAATTTTTGGGGTTCCAGATCTTGCGCTAGCTACAGATTACTACATACTGTTCTGTTTTTGACAGATTCTGTTTTTCGTGTGTTGTTTGCTTATTTTGATGAATCTATGGCTAGTAAAATAGTTTATAAACCATAGAGAAGTTGTAATACAGTAGGTATAACACCAATATAAATAAATAATGAGTTCATTACAGTACCTTGAAGTGGTCTTTTATTTTCTTTCGCTAACGGAGCTCACGAGATTTTCTACTTTAAGTTTTGTGTTGTGAATTTCAAGTTTTGGGTAAAGATTTGATGGATTATGGAACAAGGAGTGGAAAGAGCCTAAGCTTGAGGATGCCAATGGAACCCCCAAGATAATCTAAGGACACCTAAAAGCCAAAGCTTGGGGATGCCCCGGAAGGCATCCCCTCTTTCGTCTACTTCTATCGGTAACTTTACTTGGAGCTATATTTTTATTCACCACATGATATGTGTTTTGCTTGGAGCGTCTTGTATGATTTGAGTCTTTGCTTGTTAGTTTACCACAATCATCCTTGCTGTACACACCTTTTGATAGAGCCATACATGATTTGGAATTTGTTAGAATACTCTATGTGCTTCACTTATATCTTTTGAGTTATATAGTTTTGCTCTAGTACTTCACTTATATCTTTTAGAGCACGGTGGTGGATTAGTTTTATAGAAACTATTGATCTCTCATGATTCAGTTAGATTATTTTGAGAGTCTTAATAGCATGGTAATTTGCTTAAAATCCTAATATGCTATGTATTCAAAGTTAGTAAAATTTTCTTAAGAGTGTTTTGAGTACTAAGAGAAGTTTGATGCTTGATGATTGTTTTGAGATATGGAGGTAGTAATATCAAAGTCATGCTAGTTGAGTAGTTGTGAGATTGAGAAATACTTGTGTTGAAGTTTGCAAGTCCCGTAGCATGCACGTATGGTAAACGTTATGCAACAAATTTGAAACATGAGGTGTTATTTGATTGTCTTCCTTATGAGTGGCGATCGGGGACGAGCGATGGTCTTTTCCTACCAATCTATCCCCCTAGGAGCATGCGCGTAGTACCGAGGTTTTTGATGACTTGTAGATTTTTGCAATAAGTATGTGAGTTCTTTATGACTAATGTTGACTCCATGGATTATACGCACTCTCACCCTTCCATCATTGCTAGCGCCTTCGGTACCATGCATTGCCCTTTCTCACATTGAGAGTTGGCGCAAACTTCGCCGGTGCATCCAAACCCCATGATATGATACGCTCTTTCACACATAAACCTCCTTATATCTTCCTCAAAACAGCCACCATACCTACCTATTATGGCATTTCCATAGCCATTCCGAGATATATTGCCATGCAACTTTCCATCATTCCGTTCATCATGACACATTCATTATTGTCATATTGCTTAGCATGATCATGTAGTTGACATAGTATTTTTGGCAAAGCCACCATTCATAATTCTTTCATACATGTCACTCTTGGTCCATTGCATATCCTGGTACACCGCCGGAGGCATTCATATAGAGTCATCTTTTGTTCTAGTATCGAGTTGTAATCATTGAGTTGTAAATAGATAGAAGTGTGATGATCATCATTTTCTAGAGCATTGTCCCAAGTGAGGAATAAAAAAAGAGAAAGGCCATAAAAAAGAGAGAAGGCCCAAAAAAATGAGAGAAAAAGAGAGAAGGGACAATGTTACTATCCTTTGCCACACTTGTGCTTCAAAGTAGCACCTTAATCTTCATAGTAGAGAGTCTCTCTTGTCTTGTCACTTTCATATACTAGTGGGAATTTTTCATTATAGAACTTGGCTTGTATATTCCAACAATGGGCCTCCTCAAGTGCCCTAGGTCTTCGTGAGCAAGCAAGTTGGATGCACACCCACTAGTTTCTTTTGTTGAGCTTTCATACAATTATAGCTCTAGTGCATCCGCTGCATGGTAATCCCTACTCCTTGCATTAACATCAATCGGTGGGCATCTCCATAGGCCATTGATTAGCCTCGTTGATGTGAGACTTTCTCCTTTTTTGTCTTCTCCACATAACCCCCCTCATTATATTCTATTCCACCCATAGTGCTATGTCCATGGCTCGCGCTCATATATTGCGTGAAAGTTTATAGGTTTGAGATTACTAAAGTATGAAACAATTGCTTGGCTTGTCATCGGGGTTGTGCATGATGGGAGCATTCTTGTGTGATGAAAATGAAACATGACTAAACCATATGATTTTGTAGGGATGAACATTCTTTGGCCATGTTATTTTGAGAGGACATAATTGCTTAGTTAGTATGCTTGAAGTATTATTATTTTTATGTCAATATGAACTTTTGTCTTGAATCTCTCAGATCTGAATATTCATACCACAATTAATAAGAATTACATTAAAATTATGCCAAGTAGAACTCCACATCAAAAATTCAGTTTTTATCATTTACCTACTCGAGGACGAGCAGGAATTAAGCCTGGGGATAATTGATACGTCTCCAACGTATCTATAATTTTTGATTGCTCCATGCTATATTATCTACTGTTTTGGAAATTATTGGGCTTTATTATCCAATTTTATATTATTTTTGGGACTAACCTATTAACTGGAGGCCCAGCCCAGAATTGCTGTTTTTTTGCCTGTTTCAGGGTTTCGAAGAAAAGGAATATCAAACGGAGTCCAAACGGAATGAAACCTTCGGGAACGTGATTTTCTCAACGAACAAGACCCGGGAGACTTGGACCCTATGTCAAGAAAGAAAAGAGGAGGCCACGAGGTAGGGGCGCGCCCTCCACCCTCGTGGGCCCCCTGTTGCTCCACTGACGTACTCCTTCCTCATATATATATCCACGTACCCCCAAACGACCAGGTACGGAGCCAAAACCCTAATTCCACCGCCATAACTATTTGTATCCACGAGATCCCATCTTGGGGCTGTTCCAGAGCTCCACCGGAGGGGGCATCGATCACGGAGGGCTTCTACATCAACACCATAGCCTCTCCGATGAAGTGTGAGTAGTTTACTTCAGACCTACAGGTCCATAGTTAGTAGCTAGATGGCTTCTTCTCTGTTTTTGGATCTCAATACAATGTTCTCCCCCTCTCTTGTGGAGAACTATTCGATGTAATCTTATTTTTGCGGTGTGTTTGTTGAGACCGATGAATTGTGGGTTTATGATCAAGTCTATCCAAACCCAGGGACACGTCATAGACGAGCACGCGTCGGTGTTAACAGCACCGGGCATGCGTAGACGGACGAAGACGAAGTTGACGAACCGCTGACCAGGCTTGCCAGGCCCGGGGACATGTCATGGATGAAGGCACACATCGGTGTTGCCAGCACCGGGCATGCGTAGACGAGGGACCTGCATGAGTTGTACGCCATGTCTAGGAATCGAAGGGGCCAGCTGAGAAGAAGACTCGATGATGGTTGTGGCGCCGAGCGACATGGGGGCCGATGTCACCAACGATGGACGGAGTAGATGAAGTGGTCGGGGTAGATAACGGCGATGCTGGCGACGGGCTGGTGCTTGGATGAAGACGAAGGGGATGGACGGGTGGCGGCGGCGGCTAGGTTAGTAGCGCGATGGCGGTGCTCGAAGTAGGCAAGGAACCCAATAGCGTGACGAAGACCGACGCAGACGGGGGCGTTCCCATGCCAAGGGAGGCGGCGTGGTGCATACCACAAGAGGTCGACGCACGAGGACGGCAGTAGACCACGGGTCGCGGCGCTACGGCTCGAAGTGGCGACGCAGCGGCGGCGGGCAGGTCGGGGCGACGGCGGAAGACCTCGGGGTGGTTGTGGGGACCGTGGGCCGCGACGCTACAGCCTGAAGGGGTGGTGCAGCGGCGGAGCGCGGGTCGATGGAACCGCGGGGACAGCCTCGGGGAAGCGGCGGGGACCGCGTATCATGGCACTACGGCTTGAAGGCGCGACCCAGTGGCGGGGCACGAGTCGATGTAGCCGTGAGGAGAACCACGGGGCGGTGGTGCTTCGGCCCGATGGGGCGATGCGGCGGCAACCCCTCGCTTGATCGGTGGAGGCGTGCACTGAACTCGGGGACGATCTTCACGGAACCTGCGAAGGCACGCGCAACTGACGGGCCAAGTCGGTCGCACAACATAGATGAGGCTGACCGCGGCGATGGGCGGGTGATCAATCTGATTGCGGACGAGGTTGGGGACACCGCACGGTGGAGGCGGGGTGACGACGGAGTTCGAGATGAAGCCGGCGACGACGGTCGGCAGGGCGGCCGTATAGGCGCGACGGAGCGACAGGTGGCCTGGCGCGTGAACAATAGTTGTGATAGGCCGCCGCATGGCGTGAGGCCGCCGGGTCGGGGCGATGCACGAGTCTTGGTCGGAGTAGGGCGGCGACAGCCGACGTAGGTCGACGGGCGACCTGGCGCGCAAATGGCGGATGTGATGGGCCGCATCGCACGAGGCCGCCGGGTCGGGGTGATAGGCGGGCAGACGCGTGGACGATGACCGTTAGGGGCCGCCTGTCACATGAGGCCGTCGGATCAGTGAAGAGGCCGGCCGGTCGCGCCAATGTTGGGGTAGTGGCGCACGGGTGTCAACGGCGGCGGCGGGAGACGCAAACCGATCTTAGATCGGAAAACCAAAAATAAACCTCTGATCAAGATGACCGGGGGGAGAAAAAACCCCGGAGCAAGGGCTTGGGAAAAAGACTCTCTAGGTAAGCTGGTCAACACGACCGACGGACGAACCCAAGGTACGGGCGGCGTGGCCCCCGACGGCGGTCATGGAGGCCCTGTTGGGGAACACAGTAATTTCAAAAAAATCATACGCACATGCAAGATCTATCAATGGGATGCATAGCAACGAGAGGGGAAGAGTGTTGTCCTCGTATCCTCGTAGACCATAAGCGGAAGCGTTATGACAACACGGTTGATGTAGGTACGTCTTCACGATCCGAGCGATCCTAGTACCGAAAGTACGACACCTCCGCGATATGCACACGTTCAGCTCGGTGACATCCCACGAACTCTTGATCCATCTGAGTGTCGAGGGAGAGCTTCGTCAGCACGACGGCGTGATGACGATGATGATGCAGCTACCGTCGTAGGGCTTCACCTAAGCACTACGATGATATAACCGAGGTGGATTATGGTGGAGGGGGGCACCGCACACGGCTAAGGGATCAATGATCAACTTCTCTGTCTATGGGGTGCCCCCCTCCCTCGTATATAAAGGATTGGAGCAGGGGGAGGGCCGGCCCTCTATGGCGCGCCCTGGAGGAGTCCTACTCCCACCGGGAGTAGGATTCCCCCCTTCCCTAGTTGGACTAGGAGAGGAAGGAAAAGGGGGGGGGCCCACCCAATTCGGATTGGGCTTGGGGGGCCCTTCCTAGGCTTCCTTCTCCTCTCTCCCACTATGGCCCAATAAGGCCCATATACTTCCCGGGGGGTTCCGGTAACCTCCCGGTACTCCGGTAAATGCCCGAACTCATCTGGAACCATTCCGATGTCCAAACATAGTCATCCAATATATCGATCTTTACATCTCGACCATTTCGAGACTCCTCGTCATGCCCGTGATCACATTCGGGACTCCGAACAACCTTCGGTACATCAAAGCACATAAACTCATAATACCGATCGTCACCGAACTTTAAGCGTGCGGACCCTACGGATTCGAGAACTATGTAGACATGACTGAGACTCATCTCCAGTCAATAACCAATAGCGGAACCTGGATGCTCATATTGGTTCCTACATATTCTACGAAGATCTTTATCTGTCAAACCGCATAACAACATACGTTGTTCCCTTTGTCATCGGTATGTTACTTGCCTGAGATTCGATCGTCGGTATCTCAATACCTAGTTCAATCTCGTTACTGGCAAGTCTCTTTACTCGTTCTGTAATGCATTGATAATCCCCAAGTGCAGGGAATCATTGTAGCAATTCCCAATGGTGGAAGTGATAAGTATGGAGTGTCGAACCCACAAGGAGCTAAAGGTAAGATCAATATTCTCTCAAGCCCTATCTGCCACTCATACGACTCTACATACACCGAACGTTTGCTTCCAACTAGAAACGAGAAATAAAACTACGTTGTGGGTATGAAGAGGGTAACTTTGCATGGTATCGGAGAGCTAAAATATGAAAGTAGGTGTTGTTATCATAAAGTTAGAATATATTACTAAATATTATAAATAGCGAGTGTGGAATAATGATGGGTCGGTGTGCGGAACTTTCCTAGGCAATTGTTAACAAGACCGATAGTCGTCATTGCAATTTCATATGAGGGGTAGGTATAAGCTAACATACTTTCTCTTCTTGGATCATATGCACTTATGATTGGAACTCTAGCAAGCATCCGGAACTACTAAAGATCATTAAAGTAAAACCCAACCATAGCATTAAAGCATTAAGTCCCCTTTATCCCATATGCAACAACCCCCTTACTCGGGTTTATGCTTCTGTCACTCAAGCAACCCACTATAAGTGAATCATGAACGTATTGCAACACCCTACAGCGGGAATCCTCACGCTTGCGTGACACAAAGGGCACAATAGGACAACACCAAAATAAAACATACAACTCGTACCAATCTAGATCATCAATCAACCCAAAGACAAAGGATATCTACTCAAACATCATAGGATGGCAACACATCATTGGATCATAATATGTGGCATCAAGCACCATGTTCAAGTAGGGATTACAACAGGGTGCGGGAGAGTGGACCGCGTAAAAGAGATGAGGATGGTGATGTTGATGAAGACGATCACCGCGGCGATGATTCCCCTCCCGATGGCACTCCGGTGCCACCGAGAGAGAGGAGGAGAGGTTCTCCCCCTTGTGCTTCCTCCTCCATGGCCTCCCCCTGGATGGGGAGAGGTTCTCCCTCTGGTCCTTGGCTTCATGGTGATGATGGCCCCTCCGGGATCCTCCTCCATGCCCTCCGGTGATAATGGCCCCCTCCACCAGGTTGCTAAAGAGGGCCTAGATTGATTTCTCGTGGCTATAGAGGCTTGCGGCAGTGGAACTTCCAATCTAGGTTAATTTCTGGGGGTTTGGATATTTATAGGAGAGGTTGGCGTCGAGAACAAGTCAGGGGGCCCCACGGGTAGTCCACGAGGCACAGGGGCGCGCCTCCCACCCTCGTGGGGCCCACGGGACTCCCCTCCGGTAGATTTTTCTTCCAGTATTTTTTATATTTTCCAGAAAAATTCTCCGTTGATTTTCATCGCATTTCGAGAACTTTTATTTGTGCACAAAAACAACACCACAGTAGTTCTGCTGAAAATGGCATCAGTCCGGGTTAGTTCTAATCAAATCATACTAAAATCATATAAAACTATTGTAAACATGGCATGAATAGTTCATAAATTATAGATACGTTGGAGATGTATCATGCATCATCCCGTAACTAACTCATTAGTCACATTGCTTGCAAGGCTTATAGTGATGTGCAATGCCGAGATGGTCCAGAGATATCTCCGACAATCGGAGTGACAAATCCTAATCTAGATCTATGCCAACTCAACAAACACCATCGGAGACACTTGTAGAGCATCTTTATAATCACCCAGTTACGTTGTGACGTTTGATAGCACACTAAGTGTTCCTTGGTATTCGGGAGTTGCCTAATCTCATAGTCATAGGAACATGTATAAGTTATGAAGAAAGCAATAGCAACAAACTAAACGATCATAGTGCTAAGCTAACGGATGGGTCTTGTCCATCACATCATTCTCTAATGACGTGACCCCGTTCATCAAATGACAACACATGTCTATGGTCAGGAAACATAACCATCTTTGATTAACGAGCTAGTCAAGTAGAGACATACTAGGGACACTTTGTTTGTCTATGTATTCACACATGTACTAAGTTTCCGGTTAGTACAATTCTAGCATGCATAATAAACATTTATCATGATATAAGGAAATATAAATAACAACTTTATTATTGCCTCTAGGGCATATTTCCTTCAGTCTCCCACTTGCACTAGAGTCAATAATCTAGTTCACATCGTCATGTGATTAGTTCACATCTTCATGTGACTAATACCCAAAGGGTTTACTAGAGTCAATAATCTAGTTCACATCGCTATGTGATTAACACCCACAGAGTGATCATGTTTTGCTTGTGAGAGAAGTTCAGTCTATGGGTCT
This sequence comes from Triticum dicoccoides, assembly GCF_002162155.2. Taxonomy (NCBI): domain Eukaryota; kingdom Viridiplantae; phylum Streptophyta; class Magnoliopsida; order Poales; family Poaceae; genus Triticum; species Triticum dicoccoides. The sequence goes on from NC_041382.1 coordinate 651,577,570, forward strand.
ACAATATTTAGATCTGTATGTATTTAGCAAATTTCTATGTCTACAATACTCTGCACGGAGCTACTCTAGCTAATTGCTCCCACTTTCAATATGTATCTAGATCGAGATTTAGAGTCATCTAGATTGGTGTCAGAAGCTTGCATCGACATAACTCTTTACGATGAACTCTTTTATCACCTCCATAATCAAGAAATATTTCCTTAATCCTCTAAGGATAATGTTGACTGCTGCCCAGTGATCTACTGCTAGATCACTATTGTACTCCCTTGCCAAAATCATGCTAAAGTATACAATAGGACTGGTATACAACATGTCATACTTTATAGAACCTATGACTAAGGCAAAGGGAATGACTTTTCATTCTCTTTCTATTTTCTGTCGTGGTCGGGTTTTGAGTCTTTACTCAACTTCACACCTTGCAACATAGGCAAGAACTCCTTCTTTGACAGTTCCATTTTGAACAACTTCAAAATCTTGTCAAGGTATGTACTCAATGAAAAATCTTATCAAGCGTCTTGATCTATCTCTATAGATCTTGATGCTCAATGTGTAAGCAGCTTCACCGAGGTCTTTCTTTGAAAAACTCCTTTCAAGCACTCCTTTATGCTTTCTAGAAAAATTCTACATCATTTCCGATCAACAATATGTCACTCACATATACTTATCAGAAAGGCTGTAGTGCTCCACTCACTTTCTTGTAAATACAGGCTTTACCGCAAGTCTGTATAAAACCATATGCTTTGATCACTTTATCAATGCATATATTCCAACTCCGAGATGCTTGCACCAGTCCATAGATGGATCGCTGGAGCTTGCACACTTTGTTAGCACCTTTAGGATTGATAAAACCTTCTTCTTGCATCATATACAACTCTTCTTTAAGAAATCCATTAAGGAATACAGTTTTGACATCCATTTGCTAGATTTCATAAAATGTGGCAATTTTTAACATGATTCGGACAGACTTAAGCATCACTACGAGTGAGAAAATCTCATCGTAGTCAACATCTTGAACTTGTCAAAAACCTTTTGCGACAATTCGAGCTTTATAGATAGTAACACTACTATCAGTGTCCGTCTTCCTCTTGAAAATCCATTTATTCTTAATGGCTCACCGATCATCGGGCAAGTCAATCAAAGTCCATACTTTATTCTAATACATGGATCCCATCTCAGTGTAGCGACCCGACCTTAGACGATCAAGCCTCTGTGTATCTGTGCCATCCCTGGATCGGTATGCTGGCACACACAGTACATCAATGTATATATCAAAGTGCAATCACATGTATAAATAACGTAAAACTGACATATACCTCATAAGTCTCAGCGGAAACAAACAATCGGGTGTGGAGTCCCATCAATGCCATAAGCAAGTTGAGTGTAGACCGTAACCCTGTATCGTAACTCTTACTCGTCGAAGAAATATCTGCAACATAATACGTTGCAGCCGTGTAGGTCAGTACATTGAATGTACTGGCAAGATCACAATAATAGAAAACAAATGATAAACTATACTATATGCAATATGGCTTTGTGGCTCTGTATCTGAGTTTTGTTTGCATAAAAGCTGGTTTTATTTTCCCTACATCAAAGGAATTATCCGGAGTCTGTACTACGTTGTTTTCTATCATGACATGGTTCCGCCAACCGATGTCTCATAGCCCAAATCATTATAAGTTGCCCACAATTAATTTATCAGTCCGGTGTTGAGAGTTCTGAGATAGATCCAAGTCCAGAGGCTCAAGTTGTCCGTAACCGGGGACACGGCTAATCGATTAGGTTTTAACCCTCTATAGAGGTTTGTACACTTTACCCGCAAGATTTGATCCCTCTCTTTACATTCTCACACTTTAGGGTGTTTGAGAACAAGATGACCGAAACATGGTCTTCCGAAGAGTTCCTCTGACCACTGTCCGGTGCTCATCCAATCCTACCGTAGTTCTACATCTGCTAGCACCGTCCCAGCCAAAGTCACAACTAAGGTCAACCAAGCCAGAGCCCATAGTGACTTGCGGTTGCACAGGTAAGCTTCCGGACATGAAGTATTCTTCCGTCTCTTTGAGTCTGGGTGAAGCTTTCCGCAAGATGTCATGGCGCTTCTCCATGCATCTCGTCCAACCACTGGTTTCTCCAGGGTGCCCGTCAACCGTCCTTCACCCAGTAGTGTGTATTGAATTCTTGTCTCGAGTCTTGAAATCTTGAGGAGTCCTGAAGATGCAGTCCTTGCCGGTGCCATCATGAAGTTATCGCCATTGACGTAGAGTCCTCCTTCTTCACACCACTCTCATGCACTAATACCAAACCCCGTCTACTATAGCATAGCATTAAAACTATATAACGTCCCGGGCTTGATAACAGGGAGATGGGTTCCTACATCATGCATTCTACTCAACTACAAGAATTCAATATCACTACTGGAGGGATTATTGACAGGGTGCTACTACATGCAAATAAAACATAGGTATGAAAAACATGGTCAAAGTGAACTTGCCTGGTATTACTTGATGAAGATAACAACACTCTCAGAATAAAGACTTGATAGAACTATTCGTCACTCCGTTGAAAATCTATATAGTCAAACATAGCATTCATATAAGCAAACATACTAGCAAGTAATTCTAACACTCATAATAAACCAACAAATAAATTGCAAACAACCAGGGACACCAAATAAGAACAAAGGAAAACTACACAACAAAACATATCACAAAATAGTTTTTTCCTAAGCAAAACATAACAAAGAAAATACTAAACTAATAATTTTAACAGAAAAAAGAAATTTAAATCAACTAAGTTAACATAAAATATTTTTCATAAAGTTTTACTAGCAAAAGGAAACACATAAAAAGCTAAACTAAAACTCAAATTATGCTTAAAACAAAACTAGTAACAAAAAAATAATACATTCTATTTTTCTGTAAATAAAAGTTCACCCTCTAATACTACAGAAAGCAATCTGAACTAAAACTAATATAAAACAATTTTTAAAAACTAAAACATGGCCGAATCTATTTTCTGCAGAAACTACAAGAAATTTTTAAACTAACAAAAAAAGAATCAACTAAAAATATTAAACAACCTAAAAGATATAGACTTTACAAGAATAGAACTATTCTGTTTTAAAAAAAGAAACTAAAAAAACAGGCGCTACTGGGCCTATCTAACGCTCAGGCGAACACTAACTAAAATGCGCCCGCGGCTAAACAGAATAACTGACCGGTTCGATCAATTAAAAAAACCGTAACTAAACTGGAAAAAGACCGAACTAAAACCGATCTAAACAAATAAACCTAACCCTTCGTGTGATCTAATCTAGGCCATTCATGCGCGATCCAATGGTGGAGGGGAGTTCCGGCGGCTTACAGTAACTTAACGGCGACGACGGACGACGGTGGCTCGGGCGGCGACAGCGCAGCGGCTCCGGTGGTCCGGGGCGACGGCGGTGATGTCGGGGAGATGCGGCGGAGTGAGGCGAGGTCGACAGTGGCAGTTGCTGCGGTAAGGGACGACGGAGACGAGTGGAACGAACTCGGCGGGGCTCCTGGTGCTCTACAACTCCGGCGACGAGTGGTAATGCTCAAGGCGGCGACTCCGGCGATCCCTGGGCGGAGAGAGGATGTCAAAGAGGTGCCGGAGGAGGTGGCGGTTCGGGTGATGATGCTGGGAGGGCAGAGAGTGCTCACCAGCGTCGGGAGTGGCGGCGAGCCAAGGCGGCGGCGGCGAGATGCGTTCGGCGAGGGCGTGGGCGGTGGTGGCTTTCGGGGTTAGGGTTTTAGGGGGATCAAGAGAGGAGGCCGGGGGGTTTATATAGGGCAAGGTCTTGGAGGAGGGGGCGACGCGGGATCGTGATCCTGAGAAGATCGTGGTGTCAGGCGGCGGTGGTCGCGCTCTGGTGCGGCATGGCGTGGGCGAGGGGAAAGAGATGAGGGCGGGCCCCGCGGTCAGTGAGAGAGGGAGCGGAGGGTTCGGTCGGGCGACCGAAGCGGAGACGGCTCGGGCGTGCGCGCGGCTGGGCTGCGTCGGGTGGCTAGCTGGGCTGCGTCGGGTGGCTAGCTGGGCCGGTTGGCCTGGCCAGCTCGGGGGTTTCTTTTCCTTTTTTTGAAAAAAACACAAAGAGAGAAAACTAAATATAGAGAAAACTATAGTATTTTTTATATAGGACATATATATATCAAGAAAATCAGAAAAATAAACCCTACAACGTGAACATTTTTCCAGAGGCAAAAATCCAAACAAAAAAACATTTTTTTATTCCAAATAAACTCCAATTTGAATTCAAAAACTTGTGGCATTAATTTCTCCTAACTTTTGGAGTGTCATGTTAGCTCCTCTCATACTTTTAAACAAGTATTTGTGAGGGGTATATGAAATAAATTTCGAATGCCGAGTTGAATCCAAATTCAAATAAAATTCAAATGTCTCTGAAATTTCCAAATGCCACTCAATTTCACACAAAAATCAAACAAACAATCATAAATATTTATTTAACATAACATTCCAAAATTTAGAATTTTGGGATGTTACAAACCTACCATACTTAAAATGAATCTCGTCCTCGAGATTTGAAGAGGCTAGCAAGAAAAGGTTAGGGTTTGGGGTCTACTAGCAATGCCATTGATTGGAATGGTCTAATGTGCTACCACACTTAAAAGCAGGGTTATGGTTCCGTCCAAAACTCATGTGCTCATTCCTTTGGGTTGACGGTGTCGGTCTTCTCATATTCCCTGGAATAACTCTTTCACTGGTGCTCTCCCAGTAGGGGCATGACCTTTTTCCTCAAAATCTTGTGTCCTCTCAATCCTGGTGAGGTTCTTCCGAAGAGTGGGTCTTTGTATATGACATGTCTGTCGTCAATATTAACAAACTATCGGAGCCTCCTGGCGGTCAACAATTTATGGCTTCTCCTGCAGTAAAAATGGCCGGGGTTGAATCTCATCGTATATCCTACGATTGGAAACAGTTGCCTGTAAAGGGTTCCATCGTCCTACCATTCTATGGTTTTATGGCTTGACGTGTCGACACTCTTCTAACGTTTTCAAGGCTCTTTGATTTTCCATCAACATATGATAGTTCTTGATAGAAGTCTCTGGTATGGGGGCCAATCCATCCTGTACTTGAACCATTACTACCTATGCAGACATCGAATCACGTATTCTAACACTTGGGCATACTCACAAGCATTGCAGAATTTCTCTTGTCGACGTACTGAGTTCGAATAAATCCATTGTTTCTGCAAGATGAACAAAACATCTAACGTTTCTTCACAAATCTCGGGTTTTCGTATCCTCCTTAAAATGTCGGCTGATTAACTCAGAGTTTTCTTCCAAAATATCTTCCTTCAGCAAGAGTGTGCTTGCTTCTTATTAACTCCTGGGCCTGTGGGTTATGGCCCACTTCACTCTTGTACAATTTTAACTCATCTTTTCGAGGATTATCATTCCATATTCCAACATTACATCTCCTTTAAATCCAATAGTACTTCTTCCTTCATACCCTTGTGGTGACGATCATACAAAACTCCAATTTATTTGTTCCAGCTCCCTTCTATGGACCGTCATGAATAACACATTTCTTTCTTTATTGATCCTGTGGCTTTACGGAGTACTACCACGCCAGAAAAAAATGCACTAGTTTATCCATAAATCATATTATTTTCATATCAAATCTTTTATTACATCTGAGGGAGTCCTGGATTAGGGGGTATCTGGACAGCCGGATTATATCCTTTGGCCGGACTATTGGACTATGAAGATACAAGATTCAAGACTTCGTCCCGTGTCCGGATGGGACTCTACTTGGCGTGGAAGACAAGCTAGGCAATATGGATATGTATATCTCCTCCTTTGTAACCGACCTTGTGTAACCCTAGCCCCCTCCGCTGTCTATATAAACCGGAGGGTTTTAGTCCGTAGGACAACATACAATCATACCATAGGCTAGCTTCTAGGGTTTAGCCTCTCCGATCTCATGGTAGATCAACTCTTGTACTACTCATATTATCAAGAATAATCAAGCAGGACGTAGGGTTTTACCTCCATCAAGAGGGCCCGAACTTGGGTAAAACATCGTGTCCCCTACCTCCTGTTACCATCCGCCTTAGACGCACAGTTTGGGACCCCCTACCCGAGATCCACTGGTTTTGACACCGACATTGGTGCTTTCATTGAGAGTTCCTCTGTGCCGTCACCATAAGGAAGGATGCCTCGTCTCGTTGTTAAGAACAACATCACTGCCGGGGGAGCCCTGGCTGTCGGCCAAACTCTCCGGCTAGGCAGTTTCATCATGACCGCCCGTTTGGCTGCTGCCCCGACGATGACTTCTCGGGTCATCGAAAACAACCTCCACATCGGCTCGGAATTCACCGAGCAGATGGATCCAATGGAGCTCTCTTCCCTAAACGAGCTCTTGGATCGCATCGCCGCCTTGGGAGTCGCTATGGACTATGATCGGATTGGGCTTAAACCCGATCAAAGGGAGATTAACTCTCCACCGGTCACCCATCATGTTGCGGTGGTGGAGGAACAATGCGGCGATTCTTCTTCTATCTTGAGGACTAACTATGTCCGGATTCCTGAGCTCTCTGAGCCGGATACCCGTTTACGGGAGGACATCACCCAAGCCCTGAACCTAGAGTCAGGCAGCGGGCCAGACTTATCGGGCAACATACCGGAACCCGAAATTCCAATATTGGAAACACCTCAGCCCCTGGGTCTCAGATTGGGTAGGGGTTCGGACTCAATTCCACCCACCCACCCAGACATAAATGATCTTTCCCACATCAAGCAAGAGCCCCATGAAACAGTACATCATTATTGGGCCAGATTCCTCCTTGTGATGAACAAGGTTAAGGACTACCGCGAGGAAGATGCAGTCTCATTTTTCTGCAATAATTGCACAGACAAGGGAATCCTTAACGCCTTAAGTCGCCGTGACATATCACGCTTCGCTGACTTGGCGTCCATAGTACGAAAGTACTGTGCGATGGAAAGCGCCTGGAAAACTGAAACGAAATTTTGGGATAATCCGGCTCAGAATATACACCCAGTCCAAAGTAAAAGGGTGCACTATCATAAGACACCCGAGTTAGTTGCAAAGAAACAAAAACCCTCCACAGGGCATGGAACCGTATTGGAGGGATGGCTTAACGGACCCTGCAAAATTCATAGCACAGCGGATACCATACCAACGCACAGCCTTAGAGCATGTTGGATACTCCGGCAGGTGGCCAAAAGTGGTGAGGATCTTCTTATCCCAAATGTCATAGAGCACCATCCCATGGATAACAATACGGTATTAACAGTTTTTGAAACCTTCGCATCAAATAATAGGCGCAAGCGAACACTCCGCTGCCTCGCCAAAATCTGCCACGTAGCAGAAATGAATCCATGGAGTGACACGGCTATTACCTTCAATGCCAGTGACGAACCTAAATTCTGAACTGCCCGAGCACCAACCACACTGGTCCTCAGTCCAATTATGGACGGCTTTTGACTCACCAAAGTACTCATGGACGGCGGGAGTGGATTAAACCTCATCTATGAGGGAACTCTTCAAAAAATGGAAATAGACTGGAACCGCATTGAGCAAAGCAGCACAACCTTCAGAGGAATCATCCCCAGTAGGGAAGCACGTTGTGCTGGGAAAATCACACTAGATGTGGTATTCGGCACGCCGGAGAACTATAGGTCCGAAGGAATTACATTCCAAGTGGCCCCGTTTAGTAGTGGATACCACGCCCTTTTAGGACGGGAGGCGTTCACGATCTTCCAAGCCATACCCAATTATGGGTACATGAAGCTCAAAATGCCTGGGCCCAATGGAATCATCACTCTCGCTAGTGATCCGGACACATCACTCCGCGCCGAAAAAAACAGCCGCACTAGCCCTCGAGGCATTATCCGAAGCCCTTTCGGCCGAGGAATTAACTGCGCTACGCTCCATGGTGAACAGGGACAACGTAATACTTGACAAAAGATCCAAGTCCACCTCTTTCAAACCAGCGGACGAAATAGTCAAATTCCAAGTCCACCCAACGGACCCTACAAAAACAGCCTCCATCAGGGCACAGTTAAACCCCGCCGTGGACACCGCACTATGAGAGTTCCTGCGCGAGAATTGGGACATATTCCCCTGGCACCCCTCAGACATGCCAGGAATCCCACGCAGGCTGGCCGAGCACAGCCTCAATATCCTAAAGGGATTCAAGCCGGTCAAGCAGGCTCTTCGGCATTTCTCTGAACCTAAGAGACAGGCTATGGGAGAGGAACTAGCCAAGTTATTGGAGGCCAGATTCATTAGAGAAATAAAACACCCAGACTGGCTAGCAAACTTGGTGATGGTACCAAAGAAGGACAAATCCTGGCGCCTATGTGTCGATTTCAAGGACCTCAACAAGGCTTGCCCAAAGGATCCCTTCCCCCTCCCCCGCATCGATCAAATTATCGATGCTACCATAGGACATGAGTCATTGTGTTTCCCCGATGCATACTCCGGCTACCACCAAATCAAGATGGCGGAGTCCGACCAAGCCGCAACGGCATTTATCACACCATATGACCCCTTCTGTTTCAACACAATGCCTTTTGGGCTCAAAAACGCCGGCGCAACATATCAGCGCATGATCCAAACATGTCTGGAGAAACAGATCGGCAAAACAGTAGAGGCATACATAGATGATGTGGTCGTTAAAATGAAACACGTCGACTCTCTAATAGACGACTTGAGGCTCACGTTCGACAACCTCCGAACATACGACATCAAGCTCAATCTGGAAAAATGTGTTTTCGGCGTACCAGCCGGAAAGCTCCTGGGCTTCATTGTCTCCAGTAGAGGAATTGAAGCTAATCCGGCCAACATCCAAGCTCTGTCATAGTTGGCTATCCCAACGGACCTCAAACAAATCCAGAAACTAACTGGATGTGTGGTGGCTCTAAGCCGCTTTATCTCCCGCTTAGGAGAAAAGGCATTACCCCTTTATTGCCTCCTTCAGCGCACCGAACACTTCGAGTGGACGGACGCCGCCACAGCCGGATTGGAAGAAATAAAAGCCATACCGGCAACCAACCCAATCCCGGTCACGCCAAACATTGGCGAACCAATGTTGTTGTACATTGCGACAACTCATCAAGTTGTAAGTGCAGTGCTCGTCGTCGAACGAGAAGCTGACGGGCATAAATTCCCTCTTCAAAAGCCGGTATACTATGTATCCACTGTCCTCACTCCATGCAAATCACGGTACCCACATTATCAAAAGATAGCCTATGCGGTATTCATGGCATCCCGGAAGCTGCGACACTACTTTCAAGAGTGTTCGATTACAGTAGCCTCGGAAGTGCCACTTAATGATATCATAAACAATCGCGACGCTACGGGCCAGATAGCCAAATGGGCCATTGAGCTCCTCCCGTTCGAGATAACATACAAACCTCGGCGAGCCATTAAATCGCAAGTATTGGCCGACTTTGTCGCCGAATGGACGGAAGCCGAACTCCCTAAAGAGTACGACGCATACTCCAATTGGATAATGCAATTCGACGGTTCTAAAATGCTGGCTGGTCTAGGGGCTGGCATCGTCCCGACGTCCCCAACAGGAGACACCATTCAGTACATACTGCAGATACTGTATACAGACTCCAACAACGCATCCGGATACGAAGCTCTATTGCATGGTCTTCGGATGGCAGTCTCCATGGGCATTCAACGCCTGGAGGTGCGTGGGGATTCAAACCTCGCAATATCCCAAATAAATGGAGACTTTGATGCCAAGGATCCGAAGATGGCGGCCTATCGAAACGCCATCCTAAAGATGTCAGCTCGGTTCGAGGGGCTCGAATTCCACCATGTGGCTCGGGAAAACAATCAGGCGGCAGATATCCTCGCCCGCATTGGCGCAAAACGCGACGTGGTCCCCCCACAACATCTTTTTGGAGAGGTTGTTTAAGCCATCGGTGGTATGGGAAGGGGACACCTGTAACAATAGTCTGGACCCGGCCAAAACACCCGATACCGAACACTCTGACATAATCGGAGGCTCTGCCACCGAAATAACACCTTCAGCCCACGTAATAATGGCCGTCATCGCCCCATGGATAGAACCATTCCTGGCCTACCTAACTAGGCAGGAACTTCCCAACGACCAAAATGAGGCACGCTGCATAGTGCGGTGATCTAAAGCCTACAGGGTCCACGAGGGAGAGCTATATAAGAAAAGCACTACCGGAGTCCTTCAAAGGTGCATCTCTGAAGAGAAAGGGTGGACGCTTTTGGCAGAAATTCACGCCGGACTCGGCGGCCACCACGCTGTAGCCCGGGCCCTTGTAAGCAAGGCCTTCCGTACAGGTTTTTATTGGCCGACGGCCCGGGCAGACGCGCTGGACTTGGTCCAACGCTGCGCTGGTTGCCAGCTTTTTGCAAATCAAAGCCATATGCCACCCACCTCCCTCCAAACAATCCCCATTACCTGGCCTTTCGCGGTCTGGGGGCTGGACATGGTTGGAGCCCTTAAAGGGGGAACCCATAAGAAAAAAAATACTTATTGGTCATGGTAGATAAATTCACCAAATGGATAGAAGCCAAACCTGTTAAAACAGCTGAATCCGGACCGGTGATAGACTTCATATCCGGGGTTGTACACCGTTATGGCGTCCCCCACAGCATCATCACTGACAACGGTACAAACTTCACGTCCGACGAGGTAAAACTCGGGTGCAGCAACATGGCCATCAAGCTCGATTATGCTTGCGTCTATCACCCACAAACCAACGGCCAAGTTGAGCGAGCAAATGGTCTTATCATGAGCGGCATTAAACCCAGATTAGTGCGGTCCTTAAAGGAGTCTAACATGCACTGGGTAGAGGAGCTTGACTCCGTACTCTGGGGGCTGCGGACCACGCCGAATCGCACTACCGAATATACACCCTTCTTTATGGTGTATGACGCAGAGGCAGTTTTTCCCTGTGACATAATTCATGACTCACCTCGAGTGCGCATGTACGAAGAAAGAGAGGCCGAGCTCGATCAGCAGGATAGTCTGGACACCCTGGAGGAGGAGCGCGACATGGCAAAAGCCCATTTCGCATTTTATCAGCAATAGGCTCGCAGATACCAAAGCAGAGAAGTACGGGCCAAAACTTATAAAGTTGGCGAGTTAGTTCTACGCCTGCCAGAGAAGAAAAAGTCCAAGCTCGAGCCCAAATGGGAAAGTCCCTTCATTATTGACCATGTTCTGACCGATGGAGCGTACCGTCGGCGGGATGCATCGAATAATCGACTTGAGCTGAACCCATGGAACGCAGCCAGGCTCCGAAGATTCTACACCTAGTGCCGGACTCTATGTTCGTCTCCTTCCTCCGTCCATTTTTTGCATATACATTACTTGTCCTTTTTCTCTTTCTTTATTTTATTCTTTCTCTAAGGCCTTCAGAGGCCAACTTGTGCGTCGTTTGCACATTATAGATGCGCTAACCGTGCTCATTATACCTGGGGGCTTCTTACACAGAAGCTTAATTATCCATCTGGGCTTCATGCCCAGCACATGTGTTATTCTTCCACATGTACCTTTTCTTCGCCATTATATGCATCGATATGACTTAAGTTTTGGCCAAGCTGGGTTGCCTGGCTCTTGTATTTATGCCCTACGTTCCCGTTAATTCGGCTAGGGCATAAGGGGAGCACCTCTGCGATTGTTACTGCCGGGTCAGCCGGATGTGTACCTCAGACTGGGTGAAGCCGAAAGCTATCATTCTTAAGGGAATATTCGGTCGGTGAACAAAAGATGATTTTTATTTATTTATTTTCCATATGTGCCCCCAGATGTTTTTCCTGCGTTTCCTCTCGCAGTCCGGACATGCACTTTAGGGCATGCGTACCCAGGGAAAGGAACCCTTAACGGAACTATTCTCCCTGGAAGATGTTTCTTACTACCCATGTAATATAATATAACTAGTTGGGCACTTGTCTGTTCAAGCACTAATGACCCCTACGCCTGGTCTCCACGCATACCCCGGTTCTTATATAACTGAGTGGGTATTCGGATACACTCCGGACTATCGGGTCCCGAGGTTGAAGCGAAAAGGTCCGCCATGACAAATGATCTACAATCCGGCTAGAAGGCATTATACATGTCACTATAATTACATAGTCATGTAAACTGACTAAATTCCTCTTCTATACCATCCAACAGGCGGTCTAGCCTACAATCCTGTTGGGAATATTTTCCGGCTAATTCTACTTGCCCATAGACTAAGCTAACGGGGATCTCTTTCCCATCGGGCCCCACAGGTCCGACCTCGGCCATGTGATTTGGGTCAGCCTTGGTATACCGTGTCTTCACCATGGCCCAGGCTTCCCTGGCACCTTGATGGCAGGCAGACATCTTCCATAATCGGAAGCACCGTCGTGCTCCCTTGAGCTTCTCCAAAAGCTCTCCAACGCCTTCTGGCAGAGAGACGGAGGGCCACAAGGCCTGGGCAATGCCTTGCATCACCTGTCGAACTTGTTCGTGCAGTTGTGAGAGCTCGGATAAAAGATCACCCGCAGACCCGGGCATCTCCTCCGCGGGACGACCCGTCAGCATACGTGCAGAAATAACTCTGTTAGCCAGCTTCTCCACCATCCCCTTTATTAAGGGTTTGTTCAAGCACTTACTAAATATGCCACATCGAAGCCGCTTATTCTCCTTCTCGGAGTCCGCAAGCTGGGCTCGAACATCTTTCAGTTCCACGCTCAGCTTGGTATTGGCGTCTTGGAGATTGTTTTTCTCCCGCCTGACCTCAGTCAGCACGCGTTCGCCAGCCTTTAGCTATCGTACGGCGTGCTGCTCCTCCGGATTCTCTCCGAATTCATCTGCAAACATCTATTGTTAGACATGCAGCCATGCTGCATACTATATGGTACCTATCATTCTTTGAAAGAAATGTTACCAGCTGGGGACTTTTTCGATTCCTTCAATGCGGCAACAGCGGCTCGAAGTTGGGTCTTGCATTCCTCTAGCTCTTGTGACAGTCGACTATTCTTCTCTGTAAGAACCTGCAAAATAAGATGATCCTTAAATCAGTTTTGCTAACTGTTTCAAGTCTCAGGGGCTACTGATACATATAATCGTCAGATTTACTTACCCGTACATCCTTTACATACTGGTTCGTGGCTCTGCCTAGACCATCTTGAGAAGCACAGAGGTAGGCCTTTCCAGAATTGAAGGCATCAAATGCCTCTGGTGAGAAGCAAGCGTCACGGAGTACGGCCCGGCGTCGCCTATGATTCATGGTGCTCTCCACTTCTGAATTTGTAGCGGATAGCCTATCTGCATCCTCTGTAGGGAGAGTATCCGGCGTCCGCCCCATGTCGGCTTCCGCCTCTATGTCCGGTCCTGGAGCCCAACTGGTGGAAGCGTGATCGGCAGCCTCACCGGACATATTCTGGCGAGCGTTTTTTTTTGTTAAAGAAACATGGACGTCATTACATTTCAAGAAAGACGACAACCACAGAGCGGGGTTTATGTCATACCTCTGCGCCGGCGTCTCCGTCCTGACCACCTTCCTTTTTGGCCTGCCCGGCCTCGGTGCCTCTTGTTGGCGAGTTGCTGCGGGTTCGGCGTGGCGTCCCGAATGCCTTCCCTGTCAAACACCATATATATTTGGTAGGTGAAGTGTCTAAAAGGGGATCCTAGTTTTTGGAGTTGGGATTTTTGGTTTTTCTTACGTGCGACGTAGGAAGCAGTCCGGGATAGTCGGCCGTAATGGCCACCATGGCGTCATCACAGCTTAATTGATAGAACTGCCGGTTTATCAGCTCCACGAATATGTCTGGATCTTCTTCGAGTCCGGGACCGAGGGCCCGGTCAGGGTCCTCTAGTTGTGTAGATGGGCTGCTGACCTCCCTTATGGCTCTTCACAGTTCCTGTCGCAAAATGGCAAGGTGAGTACCTACGACATAGAATGCGGGAAGAATGGGAGTAAGGAGATATAACTCACCCAGCTTGGAGGGTTGTACATGCAGAATCCATCCCGTGGCTTGATGCGGATGAACTCGCTTCCTCTCCCTTGAACAAATCGGACAGAATTTTTGCTAAGGCGGCAGCGTTGTCCGGACCCTTACGCCCGCAACGGGTGGCGTCATCTTCCCCGTTAAAACACCACAAGGGGTGCCCTCGATATTGAAGTGGTTGCACTCCCCGCATTATGCATATTGACATAACCTCGATTACTGTCAATCCTGATTGAGCCAGTGCTTTAATCCGGTTCATCAGGTAAAGGACTTCTCCGTTGTCTTCCTCCTGGGGGCTCCATGGGTGCCAACTTCGGCGTTTCTTCAGAGGAGCATTGCTGAACTCAGGAAGACCCCGCCGAACAGGGTCCGGAAGGGGGAAGTCCTCCATATAAAACCATTCCGAACGCCAGTCTTCGGATGTCTTCTTCGGAGTACCGGACAGGTATCCGGTTTCGGCGATGCGCCATATTTCGGCTCCGCCCACTTGATAAAGTGACCCCTTCTGTGTGCGAGGGACGAGACAAAATAACCTTTTCCACAGCTCGAAATGAGCCTCGCAGCCTAGGAATAACTCATAGAGGGTAACATAGCCGGCGATGTGTAAAATGGAAGTAGGGGTGAAATTATGCAGTTGGAGGCCGAAAACTCCAAGAGCCCGTGGAGGAACGGATGAATCAGAAATCCGAGTCCCCTCAATAAGTAAGGGACAAGGCATACCCGCTCCCCCGTAGAGGGGCTAGGGAAGCTCTCCGCTTGCTCCCCGCCATTGTAGGTGGCGAGCCCGGCTCGGATGAGCACCATATACGCCGGAGGGAGAATCCCTTAGTCTGCAGTTCGACTAATCGACTGTGTGGGACTTAACACCTCTCCCAATCACCGGGCTTAGGGCTACGGGGGCGGGAGGAGGAGCTGTGGAGGTCGGCTATGCTGGAGTGGATATTTCCGAAGCACGCTCCGATGGATTCTCGCTGGGGGAGGATGGTATGGATTGGATCTAAGAATCCCCATCCCTTTAATATACAATTCATTTATCTGGCTAGGGGGGGCGAATGTAAAAATGCCCTGGCGCCTCGCATTCATTCGACGCGTGGAAGATAGCCCTTATTGGGCATGGAAGCCAAGAGGTTCAACATTTATGGGACTGGACACTGCTTAGCAAACGTTCAAAATTTGGAGAAGAACCCGCCTTGCAATGTCGAAGACAACACTGTGCGCCAGACTCATCGTCATTGAAGCTTGGTTCGGGGGCTACTGAGGGAGTCCTGGATTAGGGGGTATCCGGACAGCCGGATTATATCCTTTGGCCGGACTATTGGACTATGAAGATACAAGATTGAAGACTTCGTCCCGTGTCCGGATGGGACTCTACTTGGCGTGGAAGGCAAGCTAGGCAATACGGATATGTATATCTCCTCCTTTGTAACCGACCTTGTGTAACCCTAGCCCCCTCCGGTGTCTATATAAACCGGAGGGTTTTAGTCCATAGGACAGCATACAATCATACCATAGGCTAGCTTCTAGGGTTTAGCCTCTCCGATCTCGTGGTAGATCAACTCTTGTACTACTCATATTATCAAGAATAATCAAGCAGGACATAGGGTTTTACCTCCATCAAGAGGGCCTGAACCTGGGTAAAACATCATGTCCCCTGCCTCCTGTTACCATCCGCCTTAGACGCACAGTTCGGGACCCCCAACCCGAGATCCGCCGGTTTTGACACTGACAACATCCTTAACCATTTTTCGTAAATCCAAATTCCAAAGAGTACTTTATTACAAATGCTGCCACCCACATGGTTTGGTATGGTCAGGCATTACTTCCAACTTTATTCATTTTTCCTCCTTGAAGATTCTTCAGTCCCACTGGAATTGTGCGACATGCGCCTTGAAATCTTCAATCTTCTGTTTCATCGTGGTGTCCTTGAGCTTCATCTCCATCATCTCTGCATGCACTTCTCTTAGGTATTCTTGAGTATAACGGAGTCTTGCTTCAAGTATATCTCCGATCTGGCGTATGGCTTCCATGGCTGCTTCATGAACAGCATCGAAGAAAGTTGCTTGTGGTACACACGAGATGGAAAAGTACTGCCCCATCATCTTTGGGCAAACTCCTTTCATACGGTGGAGGTGTACCTCCACATACCAAAGTTCCACTCCATTTTGCATGAAAGGGTAGCCTTTGTAGACTGCATCTCCTTCAAGGTGAATATGCTTCATCATGTCCTTCAGGATTTTTGGGTAATCATGATCACTTGTCAGGGTCATGATCGTTTCCGGGCCCTTAAGGAAAGACTCATAAAGGGTCGTCATCTACAGTTGTAAAACAAAAATGGTGCTCAGAATAAGGTACATATCTCCTTGAGTACACATTCATATCATCCAAACAAAACTTCAAGCTCAATTTCCAACATCCAATTTATGTATCACAACTCATTTTCTTCCATGTTCACCCAGAATATTAATTTCCAAGATAAAACATAACAACTCCTTGAAGCCTTTCAGCATATGACATATCAACTTTATTGAGTCATGAATTATTACAATCTCTGAGTAATCTATTACATAACTCAACCCTGCATTCTCATGAAAAAGTGTTTTCCATACTACCCTTATTACTGATATCAACATCTCCACTGCTCAGCTCCAGCTTTCTCATGATTTGAAAAATCCCTAGAAAAATGTCCTGCTTCCTTGCAACGAAAACAAATAACTTCCGGCATGTCTCGAGGCTTCTTGGTGATGGTGCCTGCTCCTTGAGTTCTTTGCTTCCTTTCGAGACAATCATTAGCATAATGCCCGACGTCCTTACATTCAAAACAGGTAATATGAGTCTTGTCCCTCTTTGCAGAAATTGGGTTGTTCTGAGGGTGTCTTTGGTTTCTCTTCCTGGTTTTCTTCATTCTGATCAAACGTTCTATTCCCTGTGGATCAAACTCCACTGCTTCTGTCGGGAAGTATCCCAGATACTCTTTTCTTTCCTTGGTGCAATACTGTGAAAATGTCCTTCTTCTCCACATGAATAACATGCATTGGAGTAAAATCTGTTGAGGCTTTGTCCATCAGGGTCTTCAACACTTTCCTTAATCACAGGGTCTTTCATAACTTCTCGGAGAGCTTCTTTCATTCCTTCTTCCTGCTTCTGAATAGTTTGTTACACCGTGGGGTAAATGTAACACTGAGCTGGGTAGTGGGTGGTTCGTTCACACAAGAAACAAGTCACCTGACTAGTTGGGCATTCCTTAGCTGGGTGTTTCTCCTCACAATGAGGGCATCCATCCTTGTGTTCCTCCTGGGTGTGTCCTATTTCTCCGCAAATCTTGCAGGCACAAGGTTTATTTCTTGGGATATCATGGTGTTTCTGGATAAGACGAGATCTTTTCAGAGTCTTCTTGAATTCTTCTCAAGTCTTTGCTCCATTCCATCCCTGTATAGCTTGATGCATCTGCCACCATGTTGCAACACTTCCTTCAAAGTACTGAAGAGCATACGATACTTCATTCTTCCTTGAAACCAAATTACTCCCGAAGTGATTCTCCATGTTCTGAATCCATAGCTCCGCCTCCGCCAGGGTTTTCGGTCCAGAGAATACCAGTCCAACTTCATTCATCATCTACTGGGTCCAAGCGTTTTAGGGTGAGATAAGAGAGAGGTGGGGAGGGATACACACAATACAAACAATAGTTTTGAAGAAACGGGTTTTCTTTTGTGGCTGCCGGAAAAACATCAAACAGTTGACAACTCACAAATCGCCGTATCTAGCATAAGTATATAACAGGGGTTTGGTCTTCTAAGGGTCAAGTAATTCCTCAGATTCTTCAAGTTCTTCATGTCTTCAAAGTCTTCAACTGTTGTAGCATCAACTCTTCTAATGCATGGTGAAATCCTCTTTACTCCGAAATGGTCATCGATTGTCCGATATCTTGTCCTTCTTGGAGCGGCTTCAGTTGACCCTCCATGTGGTCAAAATAAAAAGGGGTATATTCTAACTATTTGAGGTAAGAGAGGGTATTTGATAAAATCAGAAAAGATGAGAAGTAAGGGATGTTTTTGAAAATAAATTTTTAGTGATTTCCTGCCCTAGGGCTTACCGATTTCTAGGGTCACGTCCTACAGTCAACATGTGCTCTGATACCATTTCTGTAGCGACCCGACCTCAGACGGTCAAGCCTTTGTGTATCTGTGCCATCCCTAGATCGGTATGCTGGCACACACAGTACATCAATGTATATATCAAAGTGCAATCACATGTATAAATAACGTAAAACTGGTATATACCTCATAAGTCTCAGCGGAGACAAACAATCGGGTGTGGAGTCCCATCAACGCCATCGGCAAGTTGAGTGTAGACCGTAACCCTGTATCGTAACTCTTACTTGTCGAAGAAATATCTGCAACATGATACGTTGCAGCCGTGTAGGTCAGTACATTGAATGTACCGGCAAGATCACAATCAGAGAAAACAAATGATAAACTATACTATATGCAATATGGCTTTGTGGCTTTGTATCTGAGTTTTGTTTGCATAAAAGCTGGTTTTATTTTCCCTACATCAAAGGAATTATCCGGAGTCTGTACTATGGAGTTTTCTATCATGACATGGTTCTGCCAACCGATGTCTCATAGCCCAAATCATCATAAGTTGCCCACAATTAATTTATCAGTCCGGTGTTGAGAGTTCTGAGATAGATCCAAGTCCAGAGGCTCAAGTTGTCCGTAACCGGGGACATGACTAATCGATTAGGTTTTAACCCTCTGCAGAGGTTTGTACACTTTATCCGCAAGATTCGATCCCTCTCTTTACATTCTCGCACTTCAGGGTGTTTGAGAACAAGATGACCGAAACATGGTCTTCCGAAGAGTTCCTCTGACCACTGTCCGGTGCTCATCCAATCCTACCGTAGTTCTACATCTGCTAGCACCGTCCCAGCCAAAGTCACAACTAAGGTCAACCAAGCCAGAGCCCATAGTGACTTGCGGTTGCACATGTAAGCTTCTGGGCATGAAGTATTCTTCCGTCTCTTTGAGTCTAGGTGAAGCTTTCCGCAAGATATCATGGCACTTCTCCATGCATCCCGGCCAACCACTAGTTTCTCCAGGGTGCCCTTCAACCGTCCTTCACCCAGTAGTGTGTATTGAATTCTTGTCTCGAGTCTCGAAATCTTGAGGAGTCCTGAAGATGCAGTCCTTGCCGGTGCCATCATGAAGTTATCGCCATTGACGTAGAGTCCTCCTTCTTCACACCACTCTCATGCACTAATACCAAACCCTGTCTACTATAGCGTAGCATTAAAACTATATAACGTCCCGGGCTTGATAACAGGGAGATGGGTTCCTACATCATGCATTCTACTCAACTACAAGAATTCAATATCACTACTGGAGGGATTATTGAAAGGGTGCTACTACATGCAAATAAAACATAGGTATGAAAAACATGGTCAAAGTGAACTTGCCTGGTATTACTTGATGAAGATAACAATGCTCTCAGAATAAAGACTTGGTACAACTATTCGTCACTCCGTTGAAAATCTATATAGTCAAACATAGCATTCATATAAGCAAACATACTAGCAAGCAATTCTAACACTCATAATAAACCAACAAATAAATTGCAAACAACCAGGGACACCAAATAAGAAGAAAGGAATACTACACAACAAAACTACAAAAGAAAACTCTAAGACATATCACAAAACAGTTTTGTCCTAAGCAAAACTTAACAAAGAAAATACTAAACTAATAATTTTAACAGAAAAAAGAAATTTAAATCAACTAAGTTAACATAAAGTATTTTTCATAAAGTTTTACTAGCAAAAGGAAACACCTAAAAGCTAAATTAATACTCTAATTATGCTAAAACCAAATTTAGTAAGAAAAAAATAAAAAATTTTATTTTTCTGTAAATAAAAGTTCACCCTCTAATACTACAGAAACCAATCTGAACTAAAACTAATATAAAACAATTTTTAAAACCTAAAACATGGCCGTATCTATTTTCTACAGAAACTGCAAGAAATTTGTAAACTAACAAAAAAAGAATCAACTAAAAATATTAAACAACCTAAAAGATATAGACTTTACAAGAACAGAACTATTCTGTTTTAAAAACAGAAACTAAAAAAATAACTAAAAAAACAGGCGCTACTGGGCCTATCTAACGCTCAGGCGAACACTAACTAAAACGCGCCCGTGCCTAAACAGAATAATCGACCGGTTCAATCAATTAAAAAAACCGTAACTAAACCGGAAAAAGACCGAACTAAAACCAATCTAAACAAATAAACCTAACCCTTCATGTGATCTAATCTAGGCCGTTCATGCGTGATCCAACGGTGGTGGGGAGTTCCGGCGGCTTCCAGCGACTCGACGGCGACGACGGACGACGGCGGCTCGGGCGGCGATGACACAATGGCTCCGATGGTCCGGGGCGACGGCGGTGACGTCGTGGAGATGCAGCGGAGCGAGGCGAGGTCGAGAGTGGCGGTTGCTGCAGTCGGGGATGACGGAGACAATGGAACGAGCTCGGCGGGGCTCCTGGTGCTCTGCAACTCCGGCGACGGGCGGTGATGCTCAAGGTGGCGACTCCGGCGATCCCTGGGCGGAGAGAGGATGTCAAAGAGGTGCGGGAGGAGGTGGCAGTTTGAGTGATGATGCTGGGAGGGCAGATAGTGCTCACCGGCGTCGGGAGTGGCGGCAAACCGAGGCGACGACAGCGAGATGCGTTCGGCGAGGGCGTGGGCAGAGGAGGCCGAGGGGTTTATATAGGGCAAGGTCTTGGAGGAGGGGGCGATGCAGGATCGCGATCCCGAGAAGATCGCGGTGTCGGGCGGCGGTGGTCGCGCTCTGGTGCGGCATGGCGTGGCCGAGGGGAAAGAGATGAGGGCGGGCCCCGCGGTCAGTGAGAGAGGGAGCGGAGGGTTCGGTCGGGCGACCGAAGCGGAGACGGGTCGAGCGTGCGCGCGGCTGGGCTGCGTCGGGTGGCTAGCTGGGCCGGTTGGCCTGGCCAGCTCGGGGGTTTCTTTTCCGTTTTTTGAAAAAACACAGGTAGAGAAAACTAAATATAGAGAAAAGTATAGTATTTTTATATAGGATATATATATATATATATATATATATATATATATATATATATCAATAAAATCAGAGAAATAAACCCTACAACATGAACATTTTTCCAGAGGCAAAAATCCAAACAAAAAACATTTTTTTATTCCAAATAAACTCCAATTTGAATTCAAAAACTTGTGGCATTAATTTCTCCTGACTTTTGGAGTGTCATGTTAGCTCCTCTCATACTTTTAAACAAGTATTTGTGAGGGGTATATGAAATAAATTTCGAATGCCAAGTTGAATCCAAATTCAAATAAAATTCAAATGTCTCTGAAATTTCCAAATTTCACTCAATTTCACACAATTAATCACACAAAAATAAAACAAACAATCATAAATATTTATTTAACATAACATTCCAAAATTTGGAATTTTGGGATGTTACACTCAGATTTCATGGCTTAAAGCCATTTCGCGGAATCTGGGCTCATCATCTCTTCCTCATAGTTCCTAGGTTCGTCATGGTCAAGTAACATGACCTCCAGAACAGTATTACCGTAGCACTCTTGTGCGGAACGTATTCTGGTTGACCTACGAGGTTTGGTAGTAACTTGATCTAAAGTTTCGTGATCATCATCATTAACTTCTTCACTAATTGGTGTAGGAATCACTAGAACTGATTTCTGTGATGAACTACTTTCCAATTCGGGAGAAGGTACAATTACCTATTCAGTTCTACATTCCTCCCACTCATTTCTTTCGAGAGAAACTTCTTCTCTAGAAAGGATCCATTTTTAGCAATGAATATCTTGCCTTCGGATCTATGATAGAAGGTGTACCCAATAGTTTCCTTTGGGTATCCTATGAAGACGCATTTCTCCAATTTGGGTTCGAGCTTATCAGGTTGAAACTTTTTCACATAAGCATCATAGCCCCAAACTTTGAGAAACGACAGCTTAGGTTTCTTGCTAAACCATAGTTCATATGGTGTCATCTCAGCGGATTTAGATGGTGTCCTATTTAACATGAATGCAGTTGTGTCTAATGCATAACCCCAAAACGATAGTGATAAATCGGTAAGAGACATCATAGATCGCACCATATCTAATAAAATACAGTTATGACGTTCAGACACACCATTACGCTGTGGTGTTCCAGGTGGCGCGAGTTGCGAAACTATTCCTCATTGTTTCAAATGAAGATCAAACTCGTAACTCAAATATTCTCCTGCACAATCAGATCGCAGAAACTTTATTTTCTTGTTATGATGATTTTCCACTTCACTCTGAAATTCTTTGAACTTTTCAAATGTTTCAAACTTATTTTCATCAAGTAGATATACCCATATCTGCTCAAATCATCTGTGAAGGTCAGAAAATAACGATCCATCAGTATGTATTATTTCCAATAAGTCAGTTGCTTGCTCCATTGTTCCGGAGAATGGAGTTTTAGTCATCTTGCCCACGAGGCATGGTTCGCAAGCATCAAATCATTCAGAATCAAGTGATTCCAAAAGCCCATCAGCATGGAGTTTCTTCATGCGCTTTACACGAATATGACCTAAACGGCAGTGCCACATATAAGTTGCACTATCATATTAACTTTGCATCTTTTGGCTTCAATATTATGAATATGTGTATCACTACGATCGAGATTCAATAAACCATTCACCTTGGGTGTATGACCTTAGAGGTTTTATTCATGTAAACAGAATAACAATTACTCTTTGACTTAAATGAATAACTGTGTTGCAATAAATATGATCCAATCATATTATGCTCAACGCAAACACCAAATAACATTTATTTAGGTTCAACACTAATCCCGAAGGTAAAGGGAGTGTGCGATGGTGATCTTATCAACCTTGGAATCACTTCCAACTCACATCATCACCTCGCCCTTAACTAGTCTCTGTTTATTTTGGAACTCCCGTTTCGAGTTACTACTCTTAGCAACTGAACCAGTATCAAATACTGAGGGGTTGCTATAAACACTAGTAAAGTACACATCAATAACATGTATATCAAATATACTTTTGTTCACTTTTCCATCCTTCTTATCCGCCAAGTATCTAGGGCAGTTCCACTTCCAGTGACCATTTCCTTTGCAGTAGAAGCACTCAGTTCCGGGTTTGGGTCTAGCTTTGGGCTTCTTCATGGGAGCAGCAACTTGCTTGCTATTCTTCTTTGAAGTTCCTCTTTCTTTCCCTTTGCCCCTTTCTTGAAACTAGTGGTCTTATTAACCATCAACACTTGATGCTATTTCTTGATTTGTACCTTCGCCGATTTAAGCATCGCGAAGAGCTTGGGAATTACTTTCGTCGTCCCTTGCATATTATAGTTCATCAAGTTCTAGTAACTTGGTGATAGTGACTAGAGAACTTTGTCAATTACTATCTTATCTGGAAGATTAACTCCCACTTGATTCAAGCAATTGTAGTACCCAGACAATCTGAGCACATGCTCACTGGTTGAGCTATTCTCCTCCATCTTGTAGGCAAAGTACTGTCAGAGGTCTCCTACCTCTCGACACGGGCATGAGTATGAAATACCAATTTCAACTCTTAGAACATCTCATATGCTCTGTGGCGTTCAAAAACATTTTTGAAGTCCCGGTTCTAAGCCGTAAAGCATGGTGCACTAAACTATTAAGTAGTCATCATACCGAGCTTTGTCAAACGTTCATAACATCTGCATTTGCTCCTGCAATAGTTATGTCACCTAGCGGTGCATCAAGGTCATAATCCTTCTGTGCAGCAACGAGGATAATCCTCAGATCACAGATCCAATCCGCATCATTGCTACTATCATCTTTCAACATAGTTTTCTCTAGGAACATATAATAAATAAAGCGGGGAAGCTATATGCGAGCAATTGATCTACAACATAGATATGCAAATACTATCAGGACTAAGTCCATGATAAATTTAAGTTCAATTAATCATATTACTTAAGAACTCCAACTTAGATAGACATCCCTCTAGTAATCTAAATGATCACGTGATCCATATCAACTAAACCATGTCCGATCATCACGTGAGATGGAGAAGTTTTCAATGGTGAACATCACTATGTTGATCATATCTACTATATGATGCACGCTCGACCTTTCGGTCTCAGTGTTCCGAAGCCATATCTGCATATGCTAGGCTCGTCAAGTTTAACCTGAGTATTCTGCTTGTGCAAAACTGGCTTGCACCCGTTTATGTGAACGTAGAGTGTCGGTGTCAAAACCGGCGGATCTCGGGTAGGGGGTCCCGATGTGCGTCTAGGCCGGATGGTAACAGGAGACAAGGGACACAATGTTTTACCCAGGTTCGGGCCCTCTTGATGGAGGTAAAACCCTACGTCCTTCTTGATTAATATTGATGATATGGGAAGCACAAGAGTAGATCTACCACGAGATCGGAGAGGCTAAACCCTAGAAGCTAGCCTATGGTATGATTGTCTGTTGTGGTTGTTGTGTCCTACGGACTAAAACCCTCCGGTTTATATAGACACCGGAGAGGGTTAGGGTTACACAAGGTCGGTTACAAAGGAGGAGATATCCATATCTGTATTGCCTAGTTTGCCTTCCACGCCAAGTAGAGTCCCATCCGGACACGAGACGAAGTCTTCAATCTTGTATCTTCATAGCCCAACAGTCCGGCCAAAGGATATAGTCCGGCTGTCCGGAGACCCCCTAATCCGGGACTCCCTCAGTAGCCCCTGAACCAGGCTTCAATGACGATGAGTCCAGCGCGCAATATTGTCTTCGGCATTGCAAGGCGGGTTCCTCCTCCGAATACACCACGGAAGAATTTGAATACAAGGATAGTGTCCGACCCTGCAAAATAAGTTCCACATACCACCGTAGAGAGAATAATATTTTCGCAAATCTAATTTCCTAACTTGTTTTGGCGGCATGACGTTATGTCATGGCCCGGTGATTATTCGAACCGTTTTTCTTCAACCAGCTCCACACATAACGCGAGGCGGTTTCTTGACACATCTTGTCAGAGCAGAGATCGTGTTCCCCCAATTACGAGATTCTCATTAATACGGTCGTGGGTAACCCAACCGTGTCTAGGACTCATAGATTATAGGCAAGTCCCAAACGGCTACGGAGAGGACGCTTGATATTCACCCTCTTTATAAAGGGACAAGGTTTTCGTTTTTTCCCTCTCGTGCTCAATCGAACCCCTCCCTCGCCTCGAGTTCTAACACCCAAAGCCCAGGTCAGGTGCTCCGGATCTTCAATCATGTCCGGATCCAGCCTTCAAGGCCGGTGGATGCCCTCCTCCGTCATGGAAGAGGATATCAAGAAGTTGAGGGAGGCCAGATACCTGACCGCCGAGGTTTCGCATCGGCTGCCTGCTCGAGGGCAGGTCGTCCCCACTCCCGAACCCAAAGAGAACGTCGTGTTCGTCTCCCACTTCCTCCGAGGCCTAGGCCTCACTCTGGATACCTTTGTCAGGGGTTTGATGTTCTATTACGAGCTAGATTTCCATGATCTAGCTCCGGACTCCTTTCTCCACATCTCGACATTTATTGTTGTGTGTGAGGCCTTCCTCCGCATTACCCCTCACTTCGGCCTGTGGCTCAAGACCTTTGAAGTAAAGCTGAAGATGATCGAGGGGCAACATGCAGCGTGCGAAGGCGCGTCAATAGGCAAGATGGCAGGAGCTCCGTGGCCGAAAGGTTCCTTTCTAGAGGTGTCCGAATTATGGCAAATGGAGTGGTTTTACGTCACGGCTCCCAGAAGTGCCAAGTGGGCGGTTGCCCCCGCTTTCCGCTCGGGCCCCCACCACAACTGATGTCATGGATTAGCAGAGGTCTGAGCTGGGGTCCAGCCAAGGACATGCCTATACTGCAAAGCCGCATTCAAGATCTCTTTGAGGGAGATTTTAATTTGGTTGTGGTATGTTATGCTGGTTCGTCGAGTCCAGCCTTGCAAACGCCGGCCCCTTCACTTGTGGGAGTTCAACCCAAAAGTACCGCCTGCCATTCAAAGTTTCCTCGGCCTGACGCACGAGGAGATGTACAAGTCATTCTTCAGACCTCAAATAGAGTGTCCGGATACTACCGAGGACGTGGGCCTGAGCAGTAACCGCGCCGTCGAACAAGTAAGAAATCCTCTAGCCGAACACACCATCTTTTATTCATCATGAAGTTATTTCTGAGAGATCGCTCTTTGACCAGGACTGGCTAACAAAGGCAAAGATGATTCGGTGTTCGGCCCCCCTCCCTGAGGGTTTGGAAAATTCGGTATTGGAAAAGATGCTCGAGCTCGCACCTTGCTCGGAGCCCTCGAAGGAAGATACAGGGGGAATAATATGGGCGGAAGCAGGCCCCCATCGCTGCCAGTTCCAACCGAGCAAATGAGCGCCTCCATAAAGGAGGATAACCGGGGGAGGAAGAGGACTGCTTCCGAGGATCTGGAAGCCGAGGCCTCCAAACGGGAGAAGAAGTCTCCAACAGAGGGTCCTGCCTCGGGGGGTGCTCTTGCCGCACAAAGTCCGCGGGGGGATCAACCCTCCAACGAGTCGTAAGTGATCCAAAAAATACTTTAATAGTGAAGGTATACTATCTTTCTTCTGAGAAAATAACCGCCGCATATATCTTTGCAGTTCGGGTCTTAGCCCTTCTCAGCTGAGCTCGTCTTCGGGGGATCTTCTTCCGGAGATGATGTAGAGCGAAATGCCTCCCCTGGACTCCTCCGCTCAAGAAGCGGGTGACCCCAAAGTGTCGTCACGGAGGGCCTCTCCGGATCCGGTGAGGCCAGAAGATAATCCCATAGACCCCCGAAGTCCCCAGCGTCCGGCTCTTTAAGAGAGCAAACAAAAGAGTCCGGCACCGTCTGGTATGCGGTCGGACATTCTGAGGGAGCTGTTGGGGCGAGCGGCCATCTTAGAAGAACACCATACGCTGATGGGTACGGTGATGGAAAGAATTTCGTCCGCCGAAAGGGGATTACATGAAGCCTTTATGAGTCTACTAACAGGCTTTGAGGTATGTGAGATAATATGTGATAGTACCACACACGTTAGGTGTGCCCTGTGTAGATAGTAGCCCCTGAGACTCTGGTTGTCGTCGAGAACAGCGGCGAACAGAGGATCATAGTCCCAGGCAATAACCAGACTGCCTTTATGTGCAGGAGGTGGAAGCTCCGGTGGCTAGCCGGACTAGTGAGTTTGCCGAATTAAAACGGCAACTAGATGCGGCAGACGCCGACATCGAGCTTGTTAACAAGCGGCTTGACGAATCATAGGGTAAGTAATGTTTTATGGTGAATGTCACACAATAAGAGCAGCATGATGCCAGTATCTTTAATATGTTGTGACTGCAGACGGAGCTGCCACCATGGAGACCCTTCGGGCGGAACTCGCCCGAGCCAAGGAAGAAGCGAGGGTTAGTAATGCGGCTGCTTTGAAGGCGGCCGAAGAGTTAAGAGCCGAGAAGGCCGCCCATTGTGAAAGCAAAGAAAAGATGGCCAAGATGGCCATAGAATTAAAAGGCACTGCCGACCGTTACCAGTTCCTTGAAGAAGAGAACCGAGTGAAGGCAGCGGACCTTGAGAAGGCCACTATAGCAACCAAAGACGGTCGCTCTGCTATGAGGGCGAAAAAGGAGGAGCTATGCGAAGCCGGGGATATTGTGGCTGGGAAGCCCTTTCTGCTGTGGAGGAAGTTCGGAGATCCGCGGTATGCCCCTTTGGATCGGCTGTGGAGTTCGGCAGACGCATATATGGACTTGGCGGCGAGCGCTATCGATGCGGTCGTATACTTCCAAGATCAATCAGATCGTGAAGTGGACAAGCTATTCTGGTCGCAATTCAACGTTCCAGAGCGTCCGCTTCCCTTGACTGATCAGCTAGACGAATGGGACGAACTTAATAGGTTGTCCGGACTCGCCATGAGGTCTATTGTAGATCATTTGTGGCCGGAGAAGCCGAAGCCGGACAGCTATTTCAGCTTAGTGCAGCAGTTCCTTGGCGCGGTGCCGCGCATCAACGCGATGAAGAGGTCGGCATGCATAGAAGGCTCGCGGATGGCCTTTGCCCGTGTCAAGGCATACTGGGCGGAGATAGATGCTACCACTGTTGCGGCGCAAGGTTCGGCCATAGGCCGAGTAGCTGCCGAGCACTATTTTGAAGAGGTTCTTGAGGGTGCTCGTTTGATAGAGTCCTAGTGCTCGAAGAATATTATGTTTGAATGACATGTATTCCCATTGTAAACACAATGTTTTTATGAAATATAGTAAGGCTGTATTTATACTTTTGCCGGAAAGTAATGTGATGCCTCCTGTGCGGCCCTTTATGTATATATGTATATAACCTGAAAGATTGCAGTCGTTGGCTTCAACCCCCATGCATATGATGCGGAGGTGCTCGCAAAAAATGTGTGTTCACACTTAACCCAACGTCTTGGTCCTATTAAGAAGGTGATAGCGCAGCGAACGAGGCAACCAGACTATAATGCTTTAACACTTTCACTTAGCCATAGGAGTTTGACAGTGGGGCTACTAGATAGCCCCTGGTGGCTCCGCACTCTCCCGATCTCGGGGTACGTACATGCTTGGCCGAAAAACGGCCCTTCGTTAAGGCAGAGGAATTCTAACATTCTGATAGGTCATCGAGTGGTTGACCAGTCTCACGCTATATCATGACAGTCAGTTTTCGGCTTTCTCTACTGAGGTGCTCGTCCGAATGAACCAGGGCACAATCGCAGTAGTTCTCCTAGTGCTACCTTAGCCGATAAAAGTGGAACGTAAGGCACCAAAACAAAGGAGCCGGGCAAACCCAACATTTGACCAAAGACAATGATTCGGAGCTGATGCATATAAGGCCAAACTCGCGACACCGAACACTCCCTAAGGTATTCGGTCTTTATGGTATAAACCAGGCCTAAATAGTGCCCTTTATAAGAAGCCCCTTGTGTCTAGGTACGTGCATTATTCCAATGTGGCCACATGCCAAGACGTCAGCATCCTTCTCAATTGTACTGAGAATTCGAGGGATGTGTATCAACAAGAGACAGTAAAAAAGGTTTACGGAGGGTCTTAATCTAAAAAGAATCCTTGGAGCGGGTCCCTGCTGCACGTCTGCGCCTGTGTCTCCGTTGTGCCGTATCCTGGACAGGTGTAGCACGATGATCATCTATAAAAGAGAGGAACTTAGGTGAAAAAGTTGTCGTGCAAAAATATAGTTTTTAAAGAAACCATGTATAACTAAAAATGGGTAGAAATTGCCACTTGTCTGCGCGCGTTGAGCCCCTTGTATTTGTAATAGGGGTGTGGCCATCAATCGGGTACAAATTACATATAGCAGCGCCAGACTCGTCTAACCGCGTCCGTGGTCTTGACGACCTATCAAATGCTTTAGTTGGTGAGGCGGTTTTTAGTGTGCGGCTGCCAAGGCAGTCGCATTCTCTTCGGCGCGCAAAGATCGCTTAATACTTCCGTTCACTATAATGATGCCACGTGGACCGGGCATCTTGAGCGTGAGGGAAGCGTAATGCAGTATTGCATTAAAGTGAGCAAAAGCTTCGCATCCAAGTAGTGCTTGATAACCGCATTGGAACGGAGCAATGTGGAAGGTTAAATGTTCGCTATGAGAGTTATCGAGGAAGCCGAATATAACCTTTAGTAGCAGGGAGCCCGTGCAGTGAGCCCCTGAGCCTGGCATTACTCCTTTAAAGGTAGTGTTGCTATGGCAAATTTTCGTTGGGTCTATCCCCATTTCGCGGATTGTATCCTGGTATATCAGGTTTAAACTGCTGCCACCGTCCATCAGGACTCGTGCAAAGTGGTATCCGTCAATTATCGGGTCTAATACTAGGGGAGCCCATCCTGCCTGCCGGATACTTGCTGAGTAATCACGATGGTCGAAAGTGACAGGTTGAGACGACTAGTGGCAGGGTTTCGCGGTGATAGGCCCTTGGGCATATTTATCTGGGAGGGCCGCTTTGCTTCCCTTGATCACGTGTAATACGTTGACTGTTTTGACTTCTGATGGAAACTTCTTTTGTTCCCCAATGTCTTGCTTGAGAGGCTCATCCTCATCTCCGCTTGGTGTATCCTCTCCCTTGTGTACGGTGTTGAGCTTGCCGGACTGCTTGAAGACCCAACATTCTATGTGGGTATGATTAGCGGGTTTACCAGGGGTGCTATGTATCTGACATACTTGGTCCAGAATTTTGTTCAGGCTGGACAGTTCATCTCTGGCGCCTTTAGAGGGCGGCTTTTGCTGACCTGGCCGAGAGCTTCGGAATCCGGCGTTTACCACCGTGCTCTTCGGGCTGTCTTCTTTATTCTGACGCTTATTATTTTTGCTGCATCGTGATTTCCCGATTTCATCTCTAACTTTGGATGTGCTTGGGTCACTGGTGCTGCATCTGGCTTGCCAGCTGTCCTCACCCGCGCAAAAGCGGGTCATGAGGCTTGTTAATGCTGCCATTGTTCTCGGCTTTTCTTGGCCGAGGTGTCTGGCAAGCCATTCGTCGCGGATGCTATGCTTAAAAGCTGCCAAGGCTTCGGCGTCCGGACAGTCAACTATTTGGTTCTTCTTAGTAAGAAACCTATTCCAAAGCTTTCGGGCTGACTCTTCGGGCTGTTGAGTTATATGACTCAAATCGTCCACATCCGGGGGTCGGACATAAGTCCCTTGAAAATTTGCCCGAAAAGCGTCTTCGAGCTCTTCCCAGCTTCCAATGGAGTTTTCGGGGAGGCTTTTAAGCCAGTGCCGAGCTGGCCCTTTGAGCTTGAGGGGTAAGTACTTGATGGCGTGGAGATCATCTCCTCGAGCCATATGGATATGGAGGATATAGTCCTCAATCTAGACCCCAGGGTTTGTTGTTCCGTCGTATGCCTCTATGTTTACGGGTTTGAATCCCTCTAGAAATTCATGGTCCAGCACCTCATCGGTGAAACATAGGGGGTGTGCGGCACCCCTGTATCTGGGTGTACCGCGTTGTTCTGATGTTTGTTGTGTTACATCATATGCTGGGGCGCGCTTGCGTGGTCCATAGATGGATCTGGTTGCGCCGTCCTTTTGGTGCGAGCCCTCGCGTGGATCGCGTATTGGCTTGTTAGTGGCATTGTTTGCCGCTCTATGTTGGCCGTGAGGTCGTCTATCCGGCCAGGTGGCCATTTTGATTTTTGGTTGTGGGGGATCTAGGGCCTCCTCATCGAATTCGGATAGCAACTTCCGCTTCGGGTAGCTCTTGGTGGGGCGATTACCACCATACTTCGCTGCTGTGTTGAGTACTTTACTCCATCTGATTTGGAGTGTGTCCTGCGCAGCCTTGAGCCTTTGCTTCTACTTTTTCAGACTCCTCGCGGTGGCAACAAGCCTTTAACGGGCATTCTGCTGCTTTGGGTGCCTGTCCGGCGTTATGTCATCCGGACTATTATCTTTGACAGAATCGGTTTGTTCGGTTTGATTCTCCGTATTGCCGTGGTCCGGCAGTGGTTCGCCCTGCTCCAATGCTGGGTCTGTATGATCGTTATTTTTGTCGAGGCAGGATTTGGGGCGGCGCTTACGCCGCCGCTTTGATTGCTTCTCGAGGGGACAAGCCTTTGTTACGTCCTTCCGTTCCTCGTCGTCGTCTTCTTTTGGTGTGTCCACCATGTATACGTCATATGATGAGGTGGACGTCCAGTGCCCTGTGTGCGGTGGTTCCTCTTCGCCTCCCGCATCGTCGTCCATACTGTCGATGTCTTCAGAGTCGAAGTCGAGCATGTCGGTTGAGTCATCGATAGTGGCTACTAAGTGGGTGGTGGGTGGGCCTCAAATTTCTTCGTCGTCTAGATTAGGGGGTGTTCGGGTAGCCGGACTATACCTTCAGTCGGACTCCTGGACTATGAAGATACAAGATTGAAGACTTCGTCTCGTGTCCGGATGGGACTTTCCTTGGCGTGGAAGGCAAGCTTGGCGATGCGGATATTCAAGATCTCCTACCATTGTAACCGACTTTATGTAACCCTAATCCTATCCGGTGTCTATATAAACCGGAGGGTTGTAGTCCGTAGGCGATCAATTCCATACACAACAATCATACCATAGGCTAGCTTCTAGGGTTTAGCCTCCTTGATCTCGTGGTAGATCTACTCTTGTACTACCCATATCATCAATATTAATCAAGCAGGAGTAGGGTATTACCTCCATCGAGAGGGCCTGAACCTGGGTAAAAAACATCTTGTCCCTTGTCTCCTGTTACCATCCGGCCTTGATGCACAGTTCGGGACCCCCTACCCGAGATCCGCCGGTTTTGACACCGACATTGGTGCTTTCATTGAGAGTTCCTCTGTGTCGTCGCCTTTAGGCCCGATGGCTCCTTTGATCATCAACGACGATACGGTCCAGGGTGAAACTTTTCTCCCTGGACAGATCTTCGTCTTCGGCGGCTTCGCTCTGCGGGCTAATTCACTCGGCCACCTGGAGCAGATCAAAAACTACGCCCCTGGCCATCAGGTCAGGTTTGGAAGCCTAAATTACACGGCTGACATCCACGGGGACTTGATCTTCGACGGATTCGAGCCACAGCCAAGCGCGCCGCACTGTCTCGATGGGCATGATATAGCTCTGCCGCCGAACAGCGCCTTGGAGGCCACATACGCATCGGTTTCGACCATTGATTCGGAGCATACTGCGCCGATCGAGGATCAGCGGTTAGATGCTGCCTCAAGGGCTGCAATCTCAGAGGCGATCGAGCCGAACTGCAGCCCCGCACTCCGCATGGCTCGTGACTCCGAGGATCCGGACTCCTCCCCGGACTCCGAACCCCCCGCGCCCCTGCCAATCGAATCCGATTGGGCGCCGATAATGGAGTTCACCGCCGCAGACATCTTTCAGCATTCGCCTTTTGGCGACATCCTGAACTCTCTTAAGTCTCTCTCTTTATCAGGAGAGCCCTGGCCGGACTACGGTCAACGAGGGTGGGATACGGACGATAAGGAAATTCAAAGCCCACCCACCACCCACTTTGTAGCCACTGTCGATGATCTAACCGACATGCTTGACTTCAGCTCCGAAGATATCGACGGCATGGACAACGATGTAGGAGACGAACAGGAACCTGCACCTGTAGGGCGCTGGAAGGCCACCTCGTCATATGACATATATATGGTGGATACTCCAAAATATGGAGATGGCGATGGAACAGTGGGGGATGACGCCCCCAAGAAACAGCCAAAGCGCCGGCGTCAACAGCACCGCTCTAAATCCCGCCAAAGCAAAAACGGTGATTCCGGCACGGGAGATAATACTACCCTGGATAACGCCGAAGAACACCCACCTCAGCAAGATTTGGCACAGGAAGATGGAGAAGCCAGCCCTCATGAGAGAGCGGCAGACCGAGAGGTCGAGGATGATAACTATACGCCTCCCTCCGAAGACGAGGCAAGCCTCGATGACGACGAATTCGTCATACCATCAGACCCCGCCGAACAAGAGCGTTTTAAACGTAGGCTTTTAGCCACGGCAAGCAGCCTCAAGAAAAAGCAGCAACAGCTTAAAGCTGCCCAAGATTTGCTAGCTGACAGATGGACTGAAGTCCTTACGGCCGAAGAGTATGAACTCGAACGGCCCTCCAAGAGTTACCCGAAGCGCAGGCCGCTACCCAATCAGAGGAGGAAGCACCTACATCACCAGCGCATGACATGGTAGACCGGCCACCTCGCGGCCGCGACAGAGAGGCCCCTCGGCCCTCCACCCAAGCCATGCCCCGACGCCGCTCAACTAAGGCACGGAAAAATGCGCCCGACCTGCGAGACATACTGGAGGATAAGGCAAGACAAACAAGATCGATCTACGGATCGCGCAGGCGCCCTACGACATGTGACAATGATCTTCACTCCGGATACAACAAATCCGGCCGGGCCGAACACAACAGACATAGCGCTTCCGAGCTACGTCGTGATATAGCCCAGTACAGAGGCGCCGCACACCCGCTATGCTTCACGAATGAAGTAATGGATCATAAAATCCTAGAGGGTTTCAAACCCGTAAACATCGAATCATACGATGGCACAACAGACCCGACGGTATGGATCGAGGATTATCTCCTTCACATCCACATGGCACGCGGCGATGATCTACACGCCATCAAATACCTCCCGCTCAAACTTAAAGGACCGGCCCGGCATTGGCTTAATAGCTTGCTAGCAGACTCAATCGGTTCTTGGGAGGACCTGGAAGCCGCATTCCTCGACAACTTCCAGGGCACTTACGTGCGACCGCCGGATGCCGACGACTTAAGCCACATAATTCAGCAGCTAGAGGAATCGGCCAGACAATTCTGGACACGGTTCCTAACAAAGAAAAACCAAATAGTCGACTATCCGGATGCAGAGGCCCTAGCAGCCTTCAAGCATAACATCCGCGACGAGTGGCTTGCCCGGCACCCGGGACAGGAAAAGCCGAAATTCATGGCAGCCCTCACGACACTCATGACCCGCTTTTCACGGGAGAAGACAACTGGCTAGCTCGCAGTAACAACTTATCAAAGAACCCTGGTAATTCGGATACCAAGGATAAAAGTCGCAGGACACGTCGGAATAAGCAAAAATGCCACGTTAACAGCGACAGCAATGAAGACACGACAGTCAATGCCGGATTCAAAGGCTATAAATCCGGTCAGCGGAAAAAGGCATTCAAAAAGAATACTCAGGGCCCGTCCGGTTTGGACTGAATACTCGATCGCTTGTGCCAGATACATGGCACCCCCGAAAGGCCAGCCAATCACACTAACAGGGATTGTTGGGTGTTCAAGCAGGCAGGCAAGTTAAGGGCCGAAAATAGAGACAAGGGGCTACACAGCGACGACGAGGAGCCCAAGCCGCCGAACAACAATGGACAGAAGGGCTTTCCCCCACAAGTGCGGACAGTGAACATGATATACGCAACCCACATTCCCAAGCGGGAGCGGAAGCGTGCGCTACGGGACGTATACGCGATAGAGCCAGTCGCCCCAAAGTTCAACCCATGGTCCTCCTGCCCAATCACTTTTGATCGAAGGGACCATCCCACTAGCATCTGTCATGGCGGCTTCGCCGCATTGGTTCTCGACCCAATCATCGACGGATTTCATCTCACAAGAGTCCTCATGGACGGCGGCAGTAGCCTGAACCTGCTTTATCAGGATACAGTGCGGAAAATGGGCATAGATCCCTCAAGGATTAAGCCCACAAGAATGACCTTTAAAGGCGTTATACCAGGTGTAGAAGCCAACTATACAGTCTCAGTAACACTTGACGTGGTCTTCGGATCTCCGGACAATTTCCAAAGCGAAGAGTTAATCTTCGATATAGTCCCGTTTCGCAGTGGCTATCACGCCTTGCTCGGACGAACCGCATTTGCAAAGTTCAATGCGGTGCCACACTACACATATCTCAAGCTCAAGATGCCAGGCCCTCGAGGAGTAATTATGGTCAACGGAAACACCGACCGCTCCCTCCGTACGGAGGAGCATATGGCGGCTCTCGCAGCGGAGGTACGAAGTAGCCTTCTCAGGCAATTCTCCAGTCCGGCCATTAAAAAGCCAGACACTGCCAAGCGCGCCCGGAGTAACCCACAGCAGGACCGCCTGGCACACTCTGAGCAAGCATAGCAATGCGGCCCCAACCCCAGCTATCGTGACATAGCGAAACCAGTACCTCGTGTACATAACTACGCCCTTGAAATACCATGGGCACAGGGGAAGGGGCACAATAACGGCACGCCCAGAATACGGCTTAAAACGTACTTGGGGCTGCTGGATTCTATTTTTAATTATTTCTTACCTTCAGGACTCCATACTTCGGACGACCTGTTCGGCAATTCGACTGCCGCACAAACGATGCAAGATCCAGGGAGGCAGACAAGCCATGCCGCACTATGGAACTCCCAGGTGGTCTCTGTTACGAGCGGTATACCTGTTTTAAATACAATTCTGCGGCCTGCCCCCGGTCAGGACATACTGAATAGTCCAATATCTTTTGCTTATCGCACTATTTGTATCGTTCGGCTTTGATAAATAGCCTTTATATAAACAATGCATAGCTTTTGTCTATTTTCTGCATTACTCTCTTTTATATATGTTCACTAATGACATGTTGCACCCGTACACTGTGGTACGGCAAGTACGCCAGGGGCTTCAGTACCCTTTAATATGGTGTGAGAAGTCCGTACACTTCCACAAGTGCGGCACCCCGAACTTATAGCACTATATGCATCGGCTCCGAATCATGATTTTGGTCAATAGTTGGGTTTGCCCGGCTCCTATGTTTTGGTGCCTTACGTTCCGCTATATCGGCTAAGGTAGCACTAGGAGAACCACTGCGATTGTGCCCCGATTGAGCTGGGTTAAGCACCTCAGTGGAGAAAGCTAAAACTGACTGTCATGATGAGGCGAGAGACCGGTCGCTGTTCGAGAGGTTTTTTCGAGTCCCTAAAGAATTATGCCGCTTCGAGCGAGGAGCCGGATTTGTCCGGCCAAGGCGTGGATAACACCCCGAACTCGGTCTTCCGAACAAGGGGCTTCGCCGAAATTTAAAATTATAAAGTTCTATGGCTAAGTGAGAGTGTTCAAGCATTATAGTCCGATTGCCTGGTTCGTTGTGCTGAGCGCTTCCCTCGAAGGACCCAACTATGGGGAAAAGAGCGCTCAGGTTTATCCCGAACACCCCAGCACTAGTGGCATGGGGGCAGAAGACGACGACTGGCCATCTCTCAATTTTTTGATAAACGGCCGCACAGAAAATAATATTTTAAATTCAACAAGCATTGCATAAGCGCCTATGAACAAGTTTTCAGCGCACAGGATAAAAACGAGCGAGTTTATTCAAAAATTACATCCTTGGTACATTCATCCGCCACAAGGCGGGCACCCGCAAGAACATCCTTGTAATAGTTCTCGGGCTTGCGATGCTCCTTCCCCGGCGGCGGCCCGTCCTTCACGAGCTTCTCACCGTCCAGCTTACCCCAGTGCACCTTTGCACGGGCAAGGGCCCGACGGGCACCTTCGATGCAGACGGAGTGCTTGATGACCTCGAGCCTTGGACAGGCCTCCACCAGCCGCCGCACCAGCCCGAAGTAGCTCCCAGGCAGGGCCTCTCCGGGCCACAGCCGAACTATGAAGCCCTTCATGGCCTGTTCGACCGCCTTGTGGAGCTCGACCAGCTGTTTCAGCTGGTCGCTCAAGGGCACAGGGTGTCCGGCCTCAGCATACTGAGACCAGAACACCTTCTCCATTGAGCTGCCCTCTTCAGCTCGGTAGAATGCGGCGGCGGCGGATACGCTGCGGGGAAGATCTGTGAATGCCCCTGGAGAACTCCGGATTCGGGTAAGTAACAAGTAGTTTACTTTTATATTTCTGCTTTGCATAAAGAATGCCTTACCCGCTGCTATCTTCTTAATCTCCTCCAACTCTTGGAGGGCCTTTTGGGCTTCGGCCTTGGCAGACTTGGCAGTCTCAAGGGCCGCCGCGAGCTCGGACGCTTGGGTCTTTGACTCAAGCTCCAAACTCTCATGTTTTTTCATGAGAGCCTGAATCTCTTGCTGCACCTCGCCGACCTGAGCCCCAAGTTTCTCTCGCTCGGTGTGCTCCGCGGCCGTTTTCTTTTCGGCCTCGGACAGCGCCTGCTTGAGGGTCGCCACCTCAGTCGTGGCCCCTATAATAAGCAGTGCAATCCTGTTATTTCTTGCAATCACGCCTCTCTATAGGCACTTTTTCTGTAAGGTATTTCCTACCTTCTTTTTCCTCGAGCTGCCGCTTGGCATGGCCGAGCTCTTGCTCGGTCCGCTTGAGGTCCTGTTTCAGGACACCCACCTCCGCAGTCAGTGCGGCGGTGGATACCAGCGAAGCCTGCACACGCATATTGACTCTTTATTGTTAGACTCCTGCGAAATTTACTAGATCCTCTATTCGGCTTTTCTTTCCAAACGCCAAACAGAGCATCAGGGGCTACTGTCTATGCGGTTATATTTTTACATATTTTTACTTACCTCGAAGCCCGTTAGGAGGCTAGTGCAAGCTTCATTCAGTCCGCTCTTGGCGGACTGAACCTTCTGGATCACCGTACTCATAATAGTACGGTGCTCCTCGTCGATGGAGGCGCCGTCAAGCACCTCGAGCAGATTTTCCGGCAC
Organism: Triticum dicoccoides; assembly: GCF_002162155.2. Taxonomy (NCBI): domain Eukaryota; kingdom Viridiplantae; phylum Streptophyta; class Magnoliopsida; order Poales; family Poaceae; genus Triticum; species Triticum dicoccoides. The sequence goes on from NC_041382.1 coordinate 651,615,711, forward strand.
CTCCGGTTGGACAGAGGCCGCCGGCTCAGAAGGCTTGCTCCTCTTGGAAGGAGTTCTCCTACCGCGGTCCGGAACTGTTGAAGATTCCGGCGTGGTGTCCGACACAAAGCCGGACTTGGAGCCCTGGGGGGGTCTTGTCCCCTTTACTCCTGGGGTCCGGGAGGTCGCCCTGCGGCTCCTCCAGGACCACCTCCTCCTGCCCCGGAGCTCATTGCGACGCCACTTCGGCGTCGTTCGCAGTGCGGGGGGAGACAGCGGGCGGAACTGAGTTCACGTCCAATGAATCCAGGGAGCCGCTTGACGACTCGTTGAGTTCGGCCTGGGGCGGGCTGCATAATTATGTTCGACATTAGGGAAAGCTGTGCAACAAAGGAACATCATGAGTTATTCTGATATCCGAACTTACGATTTTGTTGGACGCTTGGCCCTGTTTGGCCACTCCTCTTTGCCCTCTTCGGTGTTGGGGGCGTAGTCCGGCGGAGGGGTCTTCCTTTTCCTAGACCCCTCGGCCTCCCCCATTGGGGCGGCCTTCCTCTTCTCTCCTCCCCCCGCTGGGGGGGGGGAGAGGTTTCTTCTTCCTCCTCCTCGTCTTCACGGGGGGAGTGCGTCTCGGACTCATCGGACGACGAGTCCGACACCACCATATGCCGGGAACTCTTTCGAGTCCCCATGGCCTTCTTCTTCTTGGCCTTCTTCTCTGGCACCACATAAGCTGCCGGAACCAGCAGCTTCGCTAGTAGAGCGGGGGCTGGGTCTTCGGGCAAGGGAGCCGGACAGTTAATCGATCCGGACTTCGCCCGCCAAGCCTTTCAAAGGTAAGGGAGCTTAGATCCCGCATAGAGTCAAACAATGAAAAAACTTAACATCCTGTAAAAGGTGAAAATAGCTTACCTCGCTAGCGTGACGCTGCGAGCTGTATCTGCGGTCCTCGGAAGCAGATGTGGGAGCCTCGGCGCCTTTGGTTAGCACCTTCCAGACATCTTCATACGTCGTGTCGAAGAGCCTGTTAAGGGTTCGGTGCTGCGCCGGGTTGAACTCCCACAGATTAAAGCCCCGTTGTTGACACTGGAGGATCCGGCGGACGAGCATAACCTGGACTACATTGACGAGCTTGATCGGCTTGCTCACCAGGGACTGGATGCATGTCTGCAGTCCGGTCACCTCTTTTTCGTTGCCCCACGACAGGCCCGTCTCTTTCCAGGACATAAGCCGCATGGGGGGTCCGGATCGGAACTCGGGGGTTGCGATCCATTTTGGATCGCGCGGCTTGGTGATGTAAAACCACCACGATTGCCACCCCTTCAGGGTCTCCACGAAGGAGCCCCCGAGCCATAGGACGTTGGCCATCTTGCTCGCCATGGCGCCTCCGCATTCCGCCTGGCTGCCGCGCACCACCTTGGGCTTGACATTGAAGGTCTTGAGCCAAAGGCCGAAATGGGGGCGGATGCGGAGGAAGGCCTCGCACACGACGATAAACTCCGAGATGTTGAGGATGAAGTTCGGGGCCAGATCGTGGAAATCCAGGCCATAGTAAAACATGAGCCCCCGGACAAATGGGCGGAGTGGAAAACCCAGTCCGCGGAGGAAGTGGGGAAGGAATACTACCCTCTCATGGGTCCTTGGGGTGGGGAGAAGCTGCCCCTCCTCGGGAAGCCGATGCGCGATGTCTTTGGACAAGTATCCGGCCTTCCTTAGCTTTTTGACATGGCCCTCCGTGACGGAGGAGACCATCCACTTGCCTCCCGCTCCGGACATTGCTAGAGAAGGTTGAGGTGGGAAGTGCGGGCTTGGGCGCTGGAGCTCGAGTGCACAGGAGGTGGATAGGCAAAAGAGGAAGAAGGCGTAGGTAAAAGGGTGGATCCTTATCCCCTTATATGGGCGAATGCGGTTGTGCGTCCCCACTAGCCTAGTAAAACTCGCTTGCCTCCCAAGCACAGTGATAAATGGCGCGGTTGGGTTACCCATGTCCGTATTGATGAGAATCCCGTAAAGGGGGTACACGATCTCTGCTTTGACAAGACGTGCCAAGGAAACCGCCTCGCAAAACATGCTGAGGTGGAAAAGTAAAAACGATTCAAGTAAAGTACTTGGCCGTAGTGTGATGACGCACTGCGGAATACGTCGGCAGATTTGATTTGTGTCAATATTATTCTCTCTATGGCAATATGTGGAAACTTATTTTGCAGAGCCGGACACTACTCTTGGTGTTTACAATCTTCTACGAAGGACTTGGAGGGGGAACCCGCCTTTCAATGTGTGACACCCCAAAATTTTGACCTTGTTTCATTAATTAAAATTTTGCCAGGAAACTAAAACTTTGATTTTTTGGGCTCCCTTTTTGATTTTTTGAACCTTTTCTCCCTTGCTATTATGGAGTTTTCCCAAAGAGAAAACTTTTCAAATATGTTATTGGACTTGTTTAACCTCTCAAGAAAAACTTTTCTTTTATTAGTAGAACTAATTACATAATTAATCTGCTTGATCTTTATTTTCTTGAAAAATAGTTTTTCAGGGTTATATGGCCATATTTGAACTACAACCATTTGATATATTTATCTAAAAATCCAACCAAAATTTGGAGATGTCATGTGATGTGTTTGAATCACTTTTATACAAAAATATCTCTTATTCTTGAAATACTTTGAGCTCTACACCCAATTTTCTTCTCTGGTCCAGAGAGCAACCTTGCACTACAACCCTTTTAAATAATTCTTTCTAGCCTCCACCAAAATTATGGGATGTCAGTAGAAGCATATTATTCAGCTTTATGCAAAAACCCAGCTATGTTATTTGAAAAATTTGAGTGAATCATCCTCATTTCCATTCTGGTCCAACTTGAGGTTTTGTACTACAACTATACTTTAACTTGCTCCTTTTGCTGTGATTCCTTTTCCTACTTGTAGACCACCCTACTAAACCCCTAAGTCCAGGAGAGTGGACCCATTGGATGATTCTAAGTGCTTGCAACAATGCCTTTTGCTTTCTGTACAGAATTGAAGTTTTGCAAAACTTGCACTAGCAAGTGTCTCCTTTATGCAAACTAACTTCACCACTCCCTCTTGCGTCCAAAGAGACACTGACCTGGAAGACTTGGCCCCTCCAAGAATAGCCTAGGTGCCTTTGGCATTTTGACAAACACCTAGAGTGCATGGGCTGAATTGGCATGATCTCAAGCCTACATTGTGAACTTGACCACATGACCAAACCAACTTGTCCCTTGAGTTTCCCTCTACCTATAACCTAGTTCTGTGGCTTGCCAGACTCACCGGTGACCTGTAGCATGCCACGACATTACGCCGAACACCTTCAGTGCATGCTCTGGACGCGCCCAGAGCGCGCGTATTGCAGCCGCGCGCCCGAGCCGACACGCTGGCCCCCACGGCTTTGGCCCGCTCTGCAGCACCACGCCACGCGCTCCCCTCCTCGCAGCAACGCGCCAAGCAGCCCCTGCCGCGCCCGGCAGGCCAAGAGCTAGCCGCCGCCGCCGCCCGACAGCCCCTGCTCCGTTCAGCACCGCCCAAGCCACCCCGGCTCGCCACCTGGCCCCGGCACAGCCCAAGCTCATCCTCAACCTTGTCCGCTAGCTCTCGTCGTCGCCACGACACCCCGCGGCTATAGAAAGACGGTCGCCGGCGACCTTATCCGCGGCCACCGTCGGAACCGACCCCGAACGCCTATTTAAGGAGGCCCCCGAGCACGTTCCGTTCGCAGGCGGCCTCAGTACACTCCCCCAGTCTCCCCATTGCAGCCAATCGACCTGAGGAGGTCGTCTTCCCCACCTCCGGCAGCAGCGGCCGCCGCCATGGCCCCAGCTCTCCCAGCGCCACCAGGGCCTCTCCCTCCCAATTCTCTTCGCCAAGAACACCTCCTCCCCTCCAGGAACCCAAACCCCCACTTGATTTTGATCGGGAACCACATTCACCCCAAAACCACTCCGTCACCGAAGCTCCCTCCGCCGCGGAGCTCGCCGCCGACGAACCCCTCCGTCCCCGCCGGCCAGTCGACCACCGGGAGGACCGCCTAGGAGAGGTGGATCCATCCCTGGCCTCGGATGCCCTCGAGGAGCCTCCCTTCACCGGCAACGATCGCCGGAGCCCCGCCTCGCTCGGGCAGAGGAGGGAGAAGGGGCGCGGCGACTGGTCAAACCTGACCAGTGGGCCAGGCGGGCCCACTGTCAGCGACCCACCCCGCCGCCACGCGTGTTAAGTGAAAGCGTAAAACCACGAAGTACGTTTCCTCCGCTCCGAAAACGTATTCCAGTCTGAAACGTTTTCTTTTCTATTTTTATTTTAAAAACAGATTTTGACCAAATCTTTGACTGGCTTTATCTTTTTAAATATAACTCCAAATGAATTAATTCTTTTCCTACCTCTCTCAAATATTGTCTAGTTTATTTTAAGATTTATTTGAAAAAAAAATTAAAACAACTTTTGGTGCTGTTTTTATTTTGTGTGTTATTTCTTTATATTGCTAAAATAGGATTTTTGAAGAGAGGAGAAACTTTCAAAAGTTTTGAAGTACACCCTGACTTACCACACATTGAAGGCAAGCATTCTGAATCCCGGCATAATATTTTGGTGTGATCGTTGATACATTTTTAACACCACCGCATTTCGAAGGACTTGTTATTTCATGTGATATGATCATATGCATGAGTGCATAATAGTGATTTCCATGCTGTTGGAAATAAACACACTTATGATGATAATCATCCTCATGTGTCTTGCATGCATGCCGGAAAGGAATCCGGGAAAGCCTCTGCCTTGGGTAGGTGTGAGCTTGTCGCCGGCCTCCGTCGGGACGAGTATGTCCGGTATGGCATAGTAAGATATAATGAGTGTTGATTGGATTGGTTGAAGTATATTTGTTATACATATTATGCAGGAAACTATAAACCTCCTGAGTCGACCGTAGATCGAGTCTTGTTCCAGCAACCCCCACACTTGTTTCGTGCTACCACTTGTCCCTGCCACAGGTAGGGTACGGTTCAGTAATTTGTCAACCCCTTTCTAGCACACACCGTACAGAGGGGCCGGGATGAGGGTACCACAGCCATGGATTAAAGCCAGTCATCCGGTCAGGGGGCATGGGTGTTTCGGTTGTAGCCGAGGGGGTAGCTCCCCCAGTTTTGCGCGCGGTATAAATTTTGTGATCCCATGCTAATCGAGGTTGTAGCCTCCCCACTTAGAGTTTTGCTTAACGGGTGTCGTGGGTGATTCCAGACACCGGTAAGTTAAGCTGGTGTGTGCAAGTCAGGTGTGTTTTCATTTAAAAGACCGTAAGCGGAATTAGTCCCGATGGACTAAAGGAAATCCGTTACTCGTGGGTAAAGAGTACACCCTCTGCAGAGATTAAAACCTATTCGAATAGCCGTGTCCATGGTTAAGGATTACAGTCTGGGACGGGTCAAGTGTCGGTCTTAGTGTCGGTCTTCGAAGGTGATAACTGTTAAACCAGAACTGGAATACTACTGGTGACTTGTGATAATTATGATTATTATTATTGTTGACTAACCCGTGATATTATTGTTATTATCGAGTATCTCCGGGATGGTTCTACCTCCGGGATATTCACTATGATTGTTTCTTTTAAAGCCCTTTATGTGGTGTCGCTCAGACGCCCGACTGTGGCATTTCTTTTAAAAGCCCTTTATGTGGTGTCGCCAAGACGCCCGACTGTGGCATTGCTTGTTATTTGTTTCATATATTTTAATACTACTATGTAATTGCATTGTTATAAATAACTTGCTTGCATGCATCAGAGTTTTATTTATCTTTTGTGACTGACGTCATGAGCATAAATATTTTCAGCACATCATGGTTATATTATACCTGTGTTCATAATGTTTGCGAGTACATTCAAAGTACTCACTGGCTTGTCCCTGGCTATTGTCTTGGCCAGATTTTCTTGCACGGAGAGGAGTGACGCGATGACAGCCCCGGAACCTAAGCAATGGAGATAGCAGCCTCGCGAAGGTAGGAGTTAACCTGGTCAGCTATTGCTGTGGGAATTGGAGTCCCATAGACACTGATGATCCACAAACCGCTTCCGCCATCAACCACTAGAAACCAATTGTTGTACTCACAGGCCAGAATGGTCTTGTACTGCATATTTTGTATGTTGCTTGGAATTTCTATATCAAGTTGGAGCTTCATCAGCTAACAGTAATCCTGGGGCTGATGAGCACGACGGTCTTTTCTGGAAATTTATTACCCGGAAAACCGGTCGTGACAGACTTGGTATCAGAGCCAGGCTGACCATTGGCTAATCCTATCTTAGCCAGGTCGAAAAACTTAGGCAAACCAACCCATCAGACCCTAACCAAAAACCCCAGCCAAGCTTCCCGTGCAAGATAGCCACACAGAGACCCTGACACTTTTAGCAGTCGGTGCCCAGCCTATCAATCTAGCCTATCAGTCGCGCGCTAGTAATCTGTCTTATTCGCAAGCGTGCGAGGGAAGACTTCGTTCCCTTTTTTCTAAAAAGGGCACGCTAGCCTCAACACAGCACAGCCCCGGCCATCATCCAAAATACCTTGATGACCCCAGAAATACTTCGTCGTCTTTGGGGAGCACACTCCAACGGGATTGTGGCCAACAATCCCCACGATGGTCATCATCGCTGCCCCGAGCCTGCAGCCCCTCAACCCTCTCCAGCTGTTTCCGACGGTGTAAACCGTGGAGAAACCTCGGCATCCGCGAAGCAAGCCCTCTTAGATATGAACGAGGTAGACTAAAATCGCTCGAAGGATACCGAGCCTTAGAATGACCTCGCCTTGCAATCTTGTGACCCTGTGTCACCATAATTAGATGATGTCTGCTTGTGCACTCCTGTTTTTAATAGTAGCCATGCATGAGTATGTTGATGTGCGATTGCATTTTTTTATCCCGGGCATAGCTGCCAACCTCGACGACGCAAGTTTGTGCTATGGATGAATCTTTTGGTTCTAGCTCACAGGAAAGGTATTTTCAAAACAACTCCTAACAAATCTCGAGGACGAGATTTTCTTTTAAGGGGGGTAGTGTTGTGACACCCCAAAATTTTGACCTTGTTTCATTAATTAAAATTTTGCCAGGAAACTAAAACTTTGATTTTCTGGGCTCCCTTTTTGATTTTTTGAACCTTTTCTCCCTTGCTATTATGGAGTTTTCCCAAAGAGAAAACTTTTCAAATATGTTATTGGACTTGTTTAACCTCTCAAGAAAAACTTTTCTTTTATTAGTAGAACTAATTACATAATTAATCTGCTTGATCTTTATTTTCTTGAAAAATAGTTTTTCAGGGTTATATGGCCATATTTGAACTACAACCATTTGATATATTTATCTAAAAATCCAACCAAAATTTGGAGATGTCATGTGATGTGTTTGAATCACTTTTATACAAAAATATCTCTTATTCTTGAAATACTTTGAGCTCTACACCCAATTTTCTTCTCTGGTCCAGAGAGCAACCATGCACTACAACCCTTTTAAATAATTCTTTCTAGCCTCCACCAAAATTATGGGATGTCAGTAGAAGCATATTATTCAGCTTTATGCAAAAACCCAGCTATGTTATTTGAAAATTTTGAGTGAATCATCCTCATTTCCATTCTGGTCCAACTTGAGGTTTTGTACTACAACTATACTTTAAGTTGCTCCTTTTGCTGTGATTCCTTTTCCTACTTGTAGACCACCCTACTAAACCCCTAAGTCCAGGAGAGTGGACCCATTGGATGATTCTAAGTGCTTGCAACAATGCCTTTTGCTTTCTGTACAGAATTGAAGTTTTGCAAAACTTGCACTAGCAAGTGTCTCCTTTATGCAAACTAACTTCACCACTCCCTCTTGCGTCCAAAGAGACACTGACCTGGAAGATTTGGCCCCTCCAAGAATAGCCTAGGTGCCTTTGGCATTTTGACAAACACCTAGAGTGCATGGGCTGAATTGGCATGATCTCAAGCCTACATTGTGAACTTGACCACATGACCAAACCAACTTGTCCCTTGAGTTTCCCTCTACCTATAACCTAGTTCTGTGGCTTGCCAGACTCACCGGTGACCTGTAGCATGCCACGACATTACGCCGAACACCTTCAGTGCATGCTCTGGACGCGCCCAGAGCGCGCGTATTGCAGCCGCGCGCCCGAGCCGACACGCTGGCCCCCACGGCTTTGGCCCGCTCTGCAGCACCACGCCACGCGCTCCCCTCCTCGCAGCAACGCGCCAAGCAGCCCCCGCCGCGCCCGGCAGGCCAAGAGCTACCCGCCGCCGCCGCCCGACAGCCCCTGCTCCGTTCAGCACCGCCCAAGCCACCCCGGCTCGCCACCTGGCCCCGGCACAGCCCAAGCTCATCCTCAACCTTGTCCGCTAGCTCTCGTCGTCGCCACGACACCCCGTGGCTACAGAAAGACGGTCACCGGCGACCTTATCCGCGGCCACCGTCGGAACCAACCCCGAACGCCTATTTAAGGAGGCCCCCGAGCACGTTCCGTTCGCAGGCGGCCTCAGTACACTCCCCCAGTCTCCCCATTGCAGCCAATCGACCTGAGGAGGTCGTCTTCCCCACCTCCGGCAGCAGCGGCCGCCGCCATGGCCCCAGCTCTCCCAGCGCCACCAGGGCCTCTCCCTCCCAATTCTCTTCACCAAGAACACCTCCTCCCCTCCAGGAACCCAAACCCCCACTTGATTTTGATCGGGAACCACATTCACCCCAAAACCACTCCGTCACCGAAGCTCCCTCCGCCGCGGAGCTCGCCGCCGACGAACCCCTCCGTCCCCGCCGGCCAGTCGACCACTGGGAGGACCGCCTAGGAGAGGTGGATCCATCCCTGGCCTCGGATGCCCTCGAGGAGCCTCCCTTCACTGGCAACGATCGCCGGAGCCCCGCCTCGCTCGGGCAGAGGAGGGAGAAGGGGCGCGGCGACTGGTCAAACCTGACCAGTGGGCCAGGCGGGCCCACTGTCAGCGACCCACCCCGCCGCCACGCATGTTAAGTGAAAGCGTAAAACCACGAAGTACGTTTCCTCCGCTCCGAAAACGTATTCCAGTCTGAAACGTTTTATTTTCTATTTTTATTTTAAAAACAGATTTTGACCAAATCTTTGACTGGCTTTATCTTTTTAAATATAACTCCAAATGAATTAATTCTTTTTCCTACCTCTCTCAAATATTGTCTAGTTTATTTTAAGATTTATTTGAAAAAAATTTAAAACAACTTTTGGTGCTGTTTTTATTTTGTGTGTTAATTCTTTATATTGCTAAAATAGGATTTTTGAAGAGAGGAGAAACTTTCAAAAGTTTTGAAGTACACCCTGACTTACCACACATTGAAGGCAAGCATTCTGAATCCCGGCATAATATTTTGGTGTGATCGTTGATACATTTTTAACACCACCGCATTTCGAAGGACTTGTTATTTCATGTGATATGATCATATGCATGAGTGCATAATAGTGATTTCCATGCTGTTGGAAATAAACACACTTATGATGATAATCATCCTCATGTGTCTTGCATGCATGCCGGAAAGGAATCCGGGAAAGCCTCTGCCTTGGGTAGGTGTGAGCTTGTCGCCGGCCTCCGTCGGGACGAGTATGTCCGGTATGGCATAGTAAGATATAATAAGTGTTGATTGGATTGGTTGAAGTATATTTGTTATACATGTTATGCAGGAAACTATAAACCTCCTGAGTCGACCGTAGATCGAGTCTTGTTCCAGCAACCCCCACACTTGTTTCGTGCTACCACTTGTCCCTGCCACAGGTAGGGTACGGTTCAGTAATTTGTCAACCCCTTTCTAGCACACACCGTACAGAGGGGCCGGGATGAGGGTACCACAGCCATGGATTAAAGCCAGTCATCCGGTCAGGGGGCATGGGTGTTTCGGTTGTAGCCAAGGGGGTAGCTCCCCCAGTTTTGCGCGCGGTATAAATTTTGTGATCCCATGCTAATCGAGGTTGTAGCCTCCCCACTTAGAGTTTTGCTTAACGGGTGTCGTGGGTGATTCCAGACACCGGTAAGTTAAGCTGGTGTGTGCAAGTCAGGTGTGTTTTCATTTAAAAGACCGTAAGCGGAATTAGTCCCGATGGACTAAAGGAAATCCGTTACTCGTGGGTAAAGAGTACACCCTCTGCAGAGATTAAAACCTATTCGAATAGCCGTGTCCATGGTTAAGGATTACAGTCTGGGACGGGTCAAGTGTCGGTCTTAGTGTCGGTCTTCGGAGGTGATAACTGTTAAACCAGAACTGGAATACTACTGGTGACTTGTGATAATTATGATTATTATTATTGTTGACTAACCCGTGATATTATTGTTATTATCGAGTATCTCCGGGATGGTTCTACCTCCGGGATATTCACTATGATTGTTTCTTTTAAAGCCCTTTATGTGGTGTCGCTCAGACGCCCGACTGTGGCATTTCTTTTAAAAGCCCTTTATGTGGTGTCGCCAAGACGCCCGACTGTGGCATTGCTTGTTATTTGTTTCATATATTTTAATACTACTATGTAATTGCATTGTTATAAATAACTTGCTTGCATGCATCAGAGTTTTATTTATCTTTTGTGACTGACGTCATGAGCATAAATATTTTCAGCACATCATGGTTATATTATACCTGTGTTCATAATGTTTGCGAGTACATTCAAAGTACTCACTGGCTTGTCCCTGGCTATTGTCTTGGCCAGATTTTCTTGCACGGAGAGGAGTGACGCGATGACAGCCCCGGAACCTAAGCAATGGAGATAGCAGCCTCGCAAAGATAGGAGTTAACCTGGTCAGCTGTTCCTGTGGGAATTGGAGTCCCATAGACACTGATGATCCACAAACCGCTTCCGCCATCAACCACTAGAAACCAATTGTTGTACTCACAGGCCAGAATGGTCTTGTACTGCATATTTTGTATGTTGCTTGGAATTTCTATATCAAGTTGGAGCCTCATCAGCTAACAGTAATCCTGGGGCTGATGAGCACGACGGTCTTTTCTGAAAATTTATTACCCGGAAAACCGGTCGTGACACAATGCCGAAGACAATTTGCGCGCCGGACTCGTCGTCATTGAAGCCTGGTTCAGGGGCTACTGAGGGAGTCCTGGATTAGGGGGTGTTCGGGTAGCCGGACTATACCTTCAGCCGGACTCCTGGACTATGAAGATACAAGATTGAAGACTTCGTCCCGTGTCCGGATGGGACTTTCCTTGGCGTGGAAGGCAAGCTTGGCGATGCGGATATTCAAGATCTCCTACCATTGTAACCGACTTTATGTAACCCTAACCCTATCCGGTGTCTATATAAACTGGAGGGTTGTAGTCCGTAGGCGATCAACTCCATACACAACAATCATACCATAAGCTAGCTTCTAGGGTTTAGCCTCCTTGATCTCGTGGTAGATCTACTCTTGTACTACCCATATCATCAATATTAATCAAGCAGGAGTAGGGTATTACCTCCATCGAGAGGGCCTGAACCTGGGTAAAAAACATCTTGTCCCCTGTCTCCTGTTACCATCCGGCCTTGACGCATATTTCGGGACCCCCTACCCGAGATCCGCCGGTTTTGACACCGACATACATGAAATAGTGCACAAAAATGGTTAAAAAATCATATTTAGGGTCTTGTGTATATCTGTATGTCTTATACAAGACGCTAATAGAAATTTCAATCACCTTTGTGGAAAGAGTCAACCACAAACATGAAGTTTATCGGTTTTTAAATTTCAGAAATCATAAATAAGGTCTAAAAACATGAAACTTGACATGGTGTCATGATATGATAGATGCATGATGTTAAATATTGAGAAGGTTTCATAAAAGTTGACATGTACATTGCTTAGAAGGCAAACCATCTCCAAGGAAGAATCAAGGTTCCGAGAGGGAATGCGTCAGGTTTGAAGGCCAATTGACATTACCTTCATCGTTTGACCTTGAAACTTTTTCTACAGTCAGCGTGCACCATAGCACGCTCCGTGTTCAAACTTTGCATTTTCAAGGTTCATTTCCTATATGTATGTCATTAAATTGATCTGTTGGCATTTAACATATATAATTTAAATTTAAACTATGAATATATGAAATAAAAAATAAAAATGTGTAAAAAAATTATATTTGTGGTTTTGAGTCTATATCTAGGACTTATCCAAAAGTGTTTAATTTTGCACTGTCAAGGATCTTTGCATATGTTTTTAAATGCATGCAGTGTGTACAACAATCGATGATGGTTATATAAACTGAGATGTGTCCAAACATACCTAGCCCAAAAGGCCCATTATGCTATATTATCACTAGACCCTAAGCAAACCATGATATATGGCAAGGTCTTATCTCCTCTGCCGATGGTCTCATGGAAACGTGACAGGAATAGAAACAAGATGTGTCAGACGACATGGCTACTTCCGTGAGACTGAACCTTGACTAAAGTTGTGCTCCTTTGCAAGGCGTCACCATCTATCTGGCTTTGCTATGGTGTGTTGAAATGGGCTATGGTGAGTTCCACTCAAGTGAAAATGCACAAGTATCTGCACTAATATATGTATCAGCTTTATCATGGGCATCCAATTGTAGTGGTGGTGTGACACGTCTTCAATGTATGTATATTTTTTGATTGTTCCATGCTATTATATTATTTGTTTTGGATGTTTTATATGCATTAATATGCTATTTTATATTATTTTTGGGACTAACCTATTAACCTAGAGCCCAGTGCCAGTTCTTGTTTTTCCCTGTTTTTGAGTTTCGCAGAAAAGGAATACCAAACGAAGTCAACCTTCGCGGTGATTTTCTTGGACCAGAAGACAACCAGGAGACTTGGAGATGAAGCCGGAGGATCCACGAGGCGGCCACATGGATGGAGGGTGCGCCCAGGGGGGTAGGGCGTGCCCCCACCCTTATGGGCCCCTCATGCACCTCCTGACGTAATTCTTTTACATATATATTCCCAAATATCCTCAGACTACCAGAGGCATCCACGAAAACACTTTTCCACCGCCGCAACTTTCTGTACCCGTGATATCCCATCTAGGGACCTTTTCCGGCACCCTGCCGCAGGGGGATTCGATCACGGAGGGCTTCTACATCAACTCTATTGCACATCCGATGAAGCATGAGTAGTTTACTACAGACCTATGGGTCCATAGCTAGTAGCTAGATGGCTTCTTCTCTCTCTCTTTGATTCTCAATACCATGTTCTCCTCGATGTTCTTGGAGATCTATTCGATGTAATATTTTTTTGCGGTGTGTTTGCCGAGATCCGATGAATTGTGGATTTATGATCAGCTTATCTATGAATATTATTTGAATCTTCCCTGAATTCTTTTATGCATGATTTGATATCTTTGTAATCCTCTTTGAACTATCGGTTTGGTTTGGCCAACTAGATTGGCTCTTCTTGCAATGGGAGAAGTGCTTAGCATTGGGTTCAATCTTGCGGTGACCTTTCCCAGTGACAGTAGGGGCAGCAAGGCACATGTTGTATTGTTGCCATCGAGGATAAAAAGATGGGGTATTCATCATATTGCTTGAGTTAATTCCTCTACATCATGTCATCTTACTTAATGTGTTACTCCTTTCTTTATGAACTTAATACTCTAGATGCATGCTGGATAGCGGTCGATGTGTGGAGTAATAGTAGTAGATGCAGAATCGCTTCGGTCTACTTGACACGGATGTGATGCCTATATTCATGATCATTGCCTTAGATATCATCATAACTTTGCGCTTTTCTATCAATTGCTCAGCAGTAATTTGTTCACCCACCGTATTATTTGCTATCTTGAGAGAAGCCTCTAGTGAAACCTATGGCCCCGGGGTCTATTTTCCATCATATAAATTTCTGATCTACTATTTTGCAATCTTTTCCTATCTACAAACCAAAATACTAAAATTATTTACTTTATCGTTTATCTATGTCTATCAGATCTCACTTTTGTAAGTAATCGTGAAGGGATTGACAACCCCTTTATCGCGTTGGGTGCAAGTTCTTTGATTGTTTGTGCAGGTATTCGATGATTTGTGCGTTGTGTCCTACTGGATTGATACCTTGGTTCTCAAACTGAGGGAAATACTTATCTCTACTTTATTGCATCACCCTTTCCTCTTCAAGGGAAAACCCAATGCAATCTCAAGAAGTAGCATGGTGCTGAAACTTTAGGTGCGTTATTTAGCACTGTTTTCCGATTTTGGAAATGGAATCAAACTTGAAGGTAAGAATTTATTTGGTTTGAATCCTCCATCTCAATACACTAGTGCAGAATGGTGTTATTAAGACACTATCACACACCCTAGAAAAAACTGTGATGTCAACATCACACACGCTTCGACAAAAAAAACCATTTTGATGTCGCAATATCCCACATAGTTCTGAAAATGCAACCATGTGTGATGCCATGCACACATTTTTCGGAAAAATATATTGTGCAATGTATCCTATCATCTCACACGATTATAAAACCGCAAACATATGATGCATTAGACACATATTTTTACAGAAAATGTGTGTGTGTGATGTGGCCTAGCATACCACACGGGTTTTAAAACGCAACTCTGTGTGATGCCTTGCACATAGGCTTTTGTAAAAAGAAAATTGTGTGTGATGTAGCCTATCATCCCACATGGGTTCAAAAATGGAACAGTGTGTGATACATTGCACACTTTTTTTGCAAAATTGTGTGTGTGATATACCCTATCATTGCACAACATTAAAAAACAACAACAGTCGTGCTTAAAAAGTAACCTTGTGCGATTTTTTTTAAAAACATGTGTGCTCTAGTCTTCTATCGCACACAGTTTGAAAAATGCACTCGTGGGTGATGTCTTGCATTACCTTTTTTCAAGAAAAATGGTTTTTGCGATAGGTCTGAAGTCGAATTGACCTTGAAATTGTTTCTACACTCAACCTACAACTTATCATCATTCATGCTCAATTTTGACATTCTTTAGGCTTTAGTTGCTATATTTACGTCATTAAGTGCACTTTTAGATGTTTAATGAATATAACTCAAAATTACGAATACATGAAATAGTGCACAAAATGTTTTGAAAAATCATATTTACGGTCTTGTGTATATTTGTATGCCTTATACAAAAAAGTGAGAAATTTTAAAGATCTTTGTGGCAAGGCTCAACCACAAACATTGAGTTTAATGTTTTTTATATTCTTGAAAAAAAATGAAGTCTGAAAAACACGAACCTTGGCATGGTGTCATGATATGACCTTATTATTCTGTAGTAAAAAACTGAGAAGATTTTACAAAAGTCCCCATGTACACTCCTTAGAAACCGATACAATTTTTGAGAAAAAATCATGGTTTCGAGAGGGAATGTGTCAGGTTTGAAGGAGAATTAAAATTTCTTTCATCGCTTGACCTTTTTTCTATACTCAAATTACAACATGCAATCGATGAAGTTCAAATTTGGCATTCTTTGGGGTTCATTTGCTATATTAAGTGATTGTGAGCATTTCTAGGCATTTAACTGATATAATTCTAATGTGAACTACAGATACATGAATTAGTGCATAAAATGGTTTCAAAAATCATATTTTGGGTCTTGAGTATATTTGTATGTCTTATACAAGCAATGAAAAAAAGTCCTATGTGGTAAGAGTCAATCACAAACATAGAGTTTATTGGTTTTTCCAAGTTTAGAAATTGTAAATGAAGTGTGGAAAATATAAAATCTGCCATAGTATCATGATATGACCTCAATATGTTGTGGTAACAAATTGAGAAGGTTTGAAAACTTAGCATGTACACTACTTAAAATCCAGACCATCTCCGAGCAAGTATCGTGATTTCGAGAGTGAACGCATCAACTTTGAAGGAGAATTGGCAATTACTCCATTGTCTGGTCTTGAAACTTTTTCTACACTCAACATAAAGATGGCATACTCCATGTTCAAATCTGGCATTTATTGGGGCTCATTTTGTATATTTAGTCATTAAGTGCATTTCTAAGTTTTTAATGGATATAATTCAAATTTGAAATACAAGTAGATGAAATAGTGCACAAAATGGGTAAAGAAAAAAAACATATTTAGGGTCTTTATTATATTTGCATGCCTTATACAAAACATGAAAAGAAATTGCAAAGATCTATGTGGCAAGAGTGAACCACATAAACATGGAGTTTCACGTTAATATGAAGTTTACTTGTTTTTAAATTCTAGAAAATGTAAATGAAGTATGAAAAGCATGAAACTTGGCATGGTGTCATGATATGACTTCAGTATGTTGTGGTAATTGTGTTAGAATGTTTCACAGAAGTAGGCATGTACACTACTTGGAAACCAAACCATCTCTAAGGAAGAATTATGGTTTCCAGGCGAAAGGGCGTGTAGCCTAGTGGTTACAGCTGCAACTTTACTAGCATCCTGGGTCCTCGGTTCGACTCCTGGTGGGAGCGGATTTAAACAGGTCTAGAAAATTTTTCTAATAAAGGAATGTAGGCTCGTGCTCTATAATCAAAAGTAAAAAAATGGTGTCGAGAATGAACGCGTCATCTTTGAAGGGAATTGAAATTTTCTTCATCATTTCACCTTGAAATTTTGTCTACACTGAACATAAAACATGGCATACTCCATGTTCAAATTTGGCATTTGGGGGTTAATTTGCTATATTTTAAGTCATTAAGTATATTTCTAGGCATTATAATTGAGCTACAAGTACATGAAATAGTGCACAGAATGGTTTTAAAGATCATATTTAGGGCCTTGTCTATATTTGTATGTCTTATATAAGACATTAATAGAAATTTCAATCATCTATGTGGCAAGATTCAACAACAAACATGAAGTTTATCGTTTTTTTAATTCCATAAATCGTAAATGAAGTCTGAAAAACATGAAACTTGACGTGGTGTAATGATATCACCTATGCATGATGTTAAAATTTGAGAAGATTTCACAAAAGTTGACATGTACATTGCTTAAAAAGTGAACCATCTCTAAGGAAGAATCAAGGTTCCCAGAGGGAATGTCTCAGGTTTGAAGCCGAATTGACATTAGTTTCATCATTTGACCTTGAAACTTTTTCTACACTCAACATACACCATAGAATGCTTGATGTTAATATTCTGCATTTTCAAGGTTCATTTGCTATATGTAAGTCATCAAATTAATTTATTGACATTTAACATATATAATTTAAATTTAAGCGGTGACTATATGAAATAATGAATAAAAATGGTTTGAAATTTATATTTGTGGTATTGAGTCTATATCTAGGACATATTAAAAATGTTTAATTTTGCATTTTCAAGGTTCATTTGCATGTGTTTTTAAATGTATGCAATGTGTACAACAATTAGTGATGGTTGTATAAACTGAGATGTGTCGAAACACATCTAGCCCAAAAGGCCCACTATGCTATATTATCTATGCTAGAAGCCCTAAGCAGAACACTCCGTGCAATTTTTCCATCCGCCGTCGCCTACCAAGAAAATATCACATGGGTGAGATATAATGTGAAGGAAATATTCCCTAGAGGCAATAATAAAGTTATTATTTTATTTCCTTATATCATGATAAATGTTTATTATTCATGCTAGAATTGTATTATCCGGAAACATAATACTTATGTGAATACATAGACAACCTAAAACGTCACTAGTGTGCCTCTACTTGACTAGCTCGTTAATCAAAGATGGTTATGTTTCCTAACCATAGACATGCGTTGTCATTTGATTAACAGGATCACATCATTAGGAGAATGATGTGATTGACATGACCCATTCCATTAGCTTATCACCCGATCGTTTAGTATGTTGCTATTGCTTTCTTCATGACTTATACATGTTCCTATGACTATGAGATTATGCAACTCCCGTTTGCCGGAGGAACACTTTGTGTGCTACCAAACGTCACAACGTAACTGGGTGATTATAAAGGAGCCCTACAGGTGTCTCCAAAGGTACATGTTGGGTTGGCATATTTCGAGATTAGGATTTGTCACTTCGATTGTCGGAGAGGTATCTCTAGGCCCTCTCAGTAATGCACATCACATAAGCCTTGCAAGCATTGCAACTAATGAGTTAGTTGCGAGATGATGTATTACGAAACGAGTAAAGAGACTTGCCGGTAACGAGATTGAACTAGGTATTGAGATACCGACGATCGAATCTCGGGCAAGTAACATACCGATGACAAAGGGAACAAAGTATGTTGTTATGTGGTCTGACCGATAAAAGATCTTCGTAGAATATGTGGGAGCCAATATGAGCATCCAGGTTCCGCTATTGGTTATTGACCGGAGACATGTCTCGGTCATGTCTACATTGTTCTCGAACCCGTAGGGTCCGCACGCTTAACGTTACGATGACAGTTTCATTATGAGTTTATATATTTTGATGTACCAAAGTTTGTTCGGAGTCCCGGATGTGATCACGGACATGACGAGGAGTCTCGAAATGTTCGAGACATAAAGATTGATATATTGGAAGCCTATGTTTGGACATCGGAAGTGTTTCGGGTGAAATCGGCATTTTACCGGAGTACCGGGAGGTTACCGGAACCCCCCGGTAACCTAATGGGCCTTAATGGGCCTAGTGGAGGAAGAGGAGAGGAGGCCTAGGGGCTGCCACGCGCCCCTCCCCCCAGTCCGAATTGGACAAGGAGGGGGGCGGCGCCCCCCCTTTCCTTTCTTCCCTCTCCTCCTTCCCCCCAAGTCCTAATCCAACTAGGGAAAGGGGGGAGTCCTACTCCCGGTAGGAGTAGGACTCCTCCGGCACGCCTCCTCCTAGAGCCGGCCACACCCCCCTTGCTCCTTTATATACGGGGGCATGGGGCACCCCTAGACACACAAGTTGATCTCCAAGATCGTTCTCTTAGCCGTGTGCGGTGCCCCCTTCCACCATAGTCCTCGATAATATTGTAGTGGTGCTTAGGCGAAGCCCTGTGACAGTAGAACATCAAGATCGTCACCACGCCGTTGTGCTGATGGAACTCTTCCCCGACACTTTGCTGGATCAGAGTCCAGGGATCGTCATCGAGCTGAATGTGTGCTAGAACTCGGAGGTGCCGTAGTTTCGGTGCTTGATCGATCGGGCCGTGAAGACGTACGACTACATCAACCGCGTTATCATAACGCTTCCGCTGTCGGTCTACAAGGGTACGTAGATTACACTCTCCCCTCTCGTTGCTATGCATCACCATGATCTTGCGTGTGCGTAGAATTTTTTTTGAAATTACTATGTTCCCCAACAGTGGTATCAGAGCCTGGTTTTATGTGTTGATGTTATATGCACGAGTAGAACACAAGCGAGTTGTGGGCGATATAAGTCATACTGCTTACCAGCATGTCATACTTTGGTTCGGCGGTATTGTTGGATGAAGCGGCCCGGACCGACATTACGCGTACGCTTACGCGAGACTGGTTCTACTAACGTGCTTTGCACATAGGTGGCTGGCGGGTGTCAGTTTCTCCAACTTTAGTTGAACTGAGTATGGCTACGCCCGGTCCTTGCGAAGGTTAAAACAGCACCAACTTGACAAACTATCGTTGTGGTTTTGATGCGTAGGTAAGATTGGTTCTTGCTTAAGCCCGTAGCAGCCACGTAAAACTTGCAACAACAAAGTAGAGGACGTCTAACTTGTTTTTGCAGGGTATGTTGTGATGTGATATGGTCAAGACATGATGCTAAATTTTATTGTATGAGATGATCATGTTTTGTAACCAAGTTATCGGCAACTGACAGGAGCCATATGGTTGTCGCTTTATTGTATACAATGCAATTGCACTGTAATGCTTTACTTTATCACTAAGCGGTAGCGATAGTCGTGGAAGCATAAGATTGGCGAGACGACAACAATGCTACGATGATGATCAAGGTGTTGCGCCGGTGACGATGGTGATCATGACGGTGCTTCGAAGATGGAGATCACAAGCACAAGATGATGATGGCCATATCATATCACTTATATTGATTGCATGTGATGTTTATCTTTTATGCATCTTATCTTGCTTTGATTGACGGTAGCATTTTAAGATGATCTCTCGCTAATTATCAAGAAGTGTTCTCCCTAAGTATGCACCGTTGCGAAAGTTCTTCATGCTGAGACACCATGTGATGATCGGGTGTGATAGGCTCTACGTTCAAATACAACGGGTGCAAAACAGTTGCACACGCGCAATACTCGGGTTATACTTGACGAGCCAAGTATATACAGATATGGCCTCGGAACACAGAGACCGAAGGTCGAGCGTGAATCATATAGTAGATATGATCAACATAGTGATGTTCACCAATGAAACTACTCCATCTCACGTGATGATCGGACATGGTTTAGTTGATTTGGATCACGTGATCACTTAGAGGATTAGAGAGATGTCTATCTAAGTGGGAGTTCTTTAGAAATATGATTAATTGAACTTAAATTTATCATGAACTTAGTACCTGATAGTATCTTGCTTGTTTATGTTTGATTGTAGATAGATGGCCCGTGTTGTTGTTCCGTTGAATTTTAATGCGTTCCTTGAGAAAGCAAAGTTGAAAGATGATGGTAGCAATTACACGGACTGGGTCCGTAACTTGAGGTTTATCCTCATTGCTGCACAGAAGAATTACGTCCTGGAAGCACCGCTGGGTGCCAGGCCTGCTGCTGGAGCAACACCAGATGTTACGAACATCTGGCAGAGCAAAGCTGATGACTACTCGATATTTCAGTGTGCCATGCTTTACGGCTTAGAATCGAGACTTCAACGACATTTTGAACGTCATGGAGCATATGAGATGTTCCAGGAGTTGAAGTTAATATTTCAAGCAAATGCCCGGATTGAGAGATATGAAGTCTCCAATAAGTTCTATAGCTGCAAGATGGAGGAGAACAGTTCTGTCAGTGAGCATATACTCAAAATGTCTGGGTATAATAATCACTTGATTCAATTGGGAGTTAATCTTCCAGATGATTGCATCATTGACAGAATTCTCCAATCACTTCCACCTAGCTACAAGAGCTTCGTGATGAACTATAATATGCAAGCGATGAATAAGACTATTCCCAAGCTCTTCGCAATGCTGAAAGCTGCGGAGGTAGAAATCAGGAAGGAGTATCAAGTGTTGATGGTCAGCAAGACCACTAGTTTCAAGAAAAAGGGCAAAGGGAAGAAGAAGGGGAACTTCAAAAAGAACAGAAAACAAGTTGCTACTAAGGAGAAGAAACCCAAATCTGGACCTAAGCCTGAAACTTTCTACTGCAAGCAGACTGGTCACTGGAAGCGGAACTGCCCCAAGTATTTGGCGGATAAGAAGGATGGCAAGGTGAACAAAGGTATATACAATATACATGTTATTGATGTGTACCTTACTAATGCTCGCAGTAGCACCTGGGTATTTGATACTGGTTCTGTTGCTATTATTTGCAACTCGAAGCAGGGACTACGGATTAAGCAAAGATTGGCTAAGGACGAGGTGACGATGCGCGTGGGAAATGGTTCCAAAGTCGATGTGATCGCGGTCGGCACGCTACCTCTACATCTACCTTTGGGATTAGTATTAGACCTAAATAATTGTTATTTGGTGCCAGCGTTGAGCATGAACATTATATCTGGATCTTGTTTGATGCGAGACGGTTATTCATTTAAATCAGAGAATAATGATTGTTCTATTTATATGAGTAATATCTTTTATGATCGTGCACCCTTGAAGAGTGGTCTATTCTTATTAAATCTCGATAGTAGTAACACACATATTCATAATGTTGAAGCCAAAAGATGCAGAGTTGATAATGATAGTGCAACTTATTTGTGGCACTGCCGTTTAGGTCATATCGGTGTAAAGCGCATGAAGAAACTCCATCCTGATGGACTTTTGGAACTACTTGATTATGAATCACTTGGTACTTGCGAACCGTGCCTTATGGGCAAGATGACAAAAACACCGTTCTCCGGTACTCTGGAGAGAGCAACAGATTTGTTGGAAATCATACATACAGATGTATGTGGTCCGATGAATATTGAGGCTCGTGGCGGATATCGTTATTTTCTCACCTTCACAGATGACTTAAGCAGATATGGGTATATCTACTTAATGAAACATAACTCTGAAACATTTGAAAAGTTCAAAGAATTTCAGAGTGAAGTTGAAAATCATCGTAACAAGAAAATAAAATTCCTACGATCTGATCGTGGAGGAGAATATTTGAGTTACGAGTTTAGAGTACATTTAAAACAATGCGGAATAGTTTCGCAACTCACGCCACCCAGAACACCACAGCGTAATGGTGTGTCCGAACGTCGTAATCGTACTTTACTAGATATGGTGCGATCTATGATGTCTCTTACTGATTTACCGCTATCGTCTTGGGGTTATGCTTTAGAGACAGCCACATTCACGTTAAATAGGGCACCATCAAAATCCGTTGAGACGACACCTTATGAACTGTGGTTTGGCAAGAAACCAAAGTTGTCATTTCTGAAAGTTTGGGGCTGCGATGCTTATGTGAAAAAGCTTCAACCTGATAAGCTCGAACCCAAATCGGAGAAATGTGTCTTCATAGGATATCCAAAGGAAACTATTGGATACACCTTCTATCACAGATCCGAAGGCAAGACTTTTGTTGCTAAATTCGGAAACTTTCTAGAGAAGGAGTTTCTCTCGAAATAAGTGAGTGGGAGGAAAGTAGAACTTGATGAGGTAACTGTAGCAGCTCCCTGACGGTGTCCTGGACTAGGGGGTACTCACCACGTCGTCTCCCGATCTATTAGATTGGGCTGAGGACCCCCATGGCCGCATACGCATGGGCCAGTTCGGACAGCTGCCGCATACAAGGAAGATTCCACAAGACTTGGCGATCAAGACAAGGACTCCACCCCACCGGCGTATTCGGCTAGGACTCTTGTTATCCTAGGCCTCTGGTGCATTATATAAACCGAGGCCAGGCTAGTCGATAGATGACATGCAACAATCATACCATAGGCTAGCTTCTAGGGTTTTAGCCTCTACGATCTCATGGTAGATCAACTCTTGTAATACTCATATCATATATATCAATCAAGCAGGACGTAGGGTATTACCTCCATCAAGAGGGCCCGGACCTGGGTAAACATCGTGTCCCCTGCCTCCTGTTACCATCGATCCTAGACGCACAGTTCGGGACCCCCTACCCGAGAGCGTCGGTTTTGACACCGACATTGGTGCTTTCATTGAGAGTTTCGTTGTGTGATCGACAAAAGGATCAATGGCACGCCTGCAGATCAACTGCGACTTCGGCATTTTCGTCACCAGCTCGACTGGTCACCTTGGTTTTTCCAAGAATTGAGCCCCGTGTTCGGATCACCATGTTCGGATGAGGGCCTTCATCAAACATCAACTCCGATCTCTAGCAAGATCACGGAGGAATCATCTATGGAGCTCGGGGCTCAACGTCAACATTGCCCTCAAGCGACCATGCTGTTTTTTTGGACAGCGCACTCGTATCTGCCCTCACCACATCCTCGAGTATCGCTTTGATGATCGCTTTGGTGGAATTGTGCGGAATTGAGTCTATAACAACCCTGGAAAATTTTGTCGAGTTCCGATGGAGGAATCTCTGGCAATCAACGATATACCGGAGCCCTGTCAAATCTGGACGGGAATTTGGATGAGTTTAGGGCGTGGTGTCCAGCTTCTAGCTCGGACATCCTTTGGAAGATCCAACCGTTGATCGGCTGCGGAATTCCTATATCTACCACCTCTCAAAATTTCAGCTCGATCCGACCGGCCAAACTCCGGGAACCTTCCGATTAGTGCATCACTTTTCGGATCTGTTTTCTGCGCGAAAACGAATCCGACCAGAGTTCATCTTTTTTATGAACGGGGTTTCGGACATCCCTTTTGAAGGAAGTTTTGTATGGGGTATTTTGTTTTGTTTCCGAACACATCCCACTAACTTTAAGATCTTTTGAATATGATCTTCAACATCATGCTGGTGTCAAACCAGTCCGGCAATATTATTCCACGGCTGCTGACCTGCGCTAGACACGTCGTCACTTTAGCCGAGCTCAACTTCTTCGGATCATCATCTCGGCAAACCGAACAAGAGTCCAGCATCGCGAAGGATAAATCATCACCAACATCGCCGCCCCACGGATTACATGTACTGGGCATACCGGCATCGCCGCACGGTCGCTTCATCAAGCCGGCATCGACCATGTCACGACCTGCATCGACAGGGCCGCACTATTATTTCTTCAAGCTGGTGTCTATCACGCCGACCTACTTCGACTCATCGGCTGACATCGAGGCTTTGACATCTCGGCGGGACCGAGGGCTTCGTCATCTCTTCATCAACCTACTCCGGACACTTCGGCGTCACTAGCCAACCAGCTCCGTCACGTTAGCTGGGCTGAGGGCTTTACCTCGGCGAGCCAACCTTTACCAGCATTGCCATGCCGTCGTTTTATCGCCCATCGGTCAATGGGTGTGCCGAGCGAGTCCCAATTTGGGAATCACCTTCCTTAGGATTGCTACAACAAATAAACCAGGTGCTATTAATCCCAGTATTTTTTGCTTGTTTGGGTTCATTTTTCCCAAGGAATTATTACTCTGGTTTGTCCATCATATGTACACAGGTCTATCAAATGGTGGCCGCATTAACAGTAGTCGCATGGTGGTTCGGTCAGTTTCCGTACATAGTCCGGCGAACGCCGCATCCGGAGCTCGGACCGACCTGCGAATTTAGGCTTTGTCACGCCTTCACTGCGTCACGCCGACGCCCTGCATCGACATTGACTTCGGCGCCAGGCCATATTTCTTTTATTACTCACTTTGCATAAATTATTTATTATGCAACATTTTTATTATTATTATCATTACTATTATCTCCGGTTTGCACTATTTCTTGTGCACAGGAAAATGATCTGGATTGGGCAGTATCATCAACTCGGCGTACTGATATACCACATCACCTCGGCTGGACGGGAGGCTTCGTCAACACTTCATTACCCCATGCCGGGGACTTCGCTATCACTCTGCTGGCCTGCATTGGCCGTGCTATGTCACCACTTCGGCGTGCCGAGCTCTTTGCTCCCCCACCTCGGGACCAGCTTGGGGGATGGAACCTTGTCCCGCATCAAGCTCGGACCACGTCGTCAATACCGAACACATTAACCAGCTAAGCTGCCTTCATGCTCCAAGTTCTAAATTTTTTACTTGTGTTCGGTTCGACCAAGCATTATACTTTTTTGGAAAAAAGTTGCTTGTAAAAAATTTCCTTGTCCAAACTTTGTTTGTGACGCATAAATTCAAATACCCAATTCATTTGGGGGCTTCCTTCATGAAGCTTTTCCACTTGCATATGATTATACTTGTACGGCTTCGTTCCTTGTTCGTGTATTACGCCACAATATGCACCATATTGACTTAAGCGATTTGCAAGCTGGGTTGCCTCGCTCCTGTGTTTACCCCTACGTTCTCGATTATTCGGCTAGGGAGTAAAGGGAGCACCTCTGTGATTGTCACGATCGGTTCGCCCGAGCCGGACCTTAGACTGGGTGAAGCCGAAAGCTAGCGCTCTTATAGTTTTCAATGATGGTCGGCACACAACGGAACTCATGAGTACAAAAAATCTATTGCACAAGTCTCATAATAACAATGAGCACCGAAGAAAGGTATCGGTGGGGGTACTATTTTCTTCAAAGATGCTTCTTACACTTCATGGTAATATAGCATAAGTTCCCTGAGCGCGCTTTGTCTGTTACAGCCTTATGGCCTGATTGCCTGGTTATTGGAAACACCGTCGATATTCTCGACTGATGGAGTACATAACACTTTTCGGTCCTTGACCGAAGAGGGAGAAGCTGACGGTCGGTTAAGACGCGTTTAAAGTTCGGTTGAACATAGATATGATATAAGTACTTCGGTACATGCAATCATTCTTCTAAACAAGTCACTTGGGGGCTCTTAAGTTTATTTGAGCCGTTTTATAATAAGTGTTCTTCTTCTTAGTCATTGCAAAGTTTTATTATTATTATTATTATTTATCACTCCTTTTTTTGACACGAGTGTGCGGTCACTAGCCGGGGAGCCTAATTTCTCTCTCAAAGCCGCTACAGTTTAGTTTGCTAAACTGGCCTGATGAGAAGTACTCCGCCCTCGGGATAGGAGGTTGAAGCCGTAGGCTGACCCGCTCGAAGTCTTGAGATAGGATGTATCATGTTAAAGCACGACAGAAGCACTTCTTTTTTCTAAGAACCAACTTTCGGATTGGCACCGAACACTTGATATTGTTCAGACGTCATGTTTTTACTGACGTTTCTTGGTTTTCCAAGCTTTTTGGCACTTTTAAACTATTTGTGCTTTTCCAGCATTAGTCTCGCAGTGCAGTGCCGGACACCTTTATAGATTCGGCAAAAACATTCTCGGATCTCACTATATATGCATTGGTTTCAAATTGTGTCTTCGGTCAATAGTTGGGTTGCCCTTCTCCTGCGCTTGCCTCCTACATTCCGCTTTGTTTGGCTAGGCGTGCAAAGGGAGAACCACTGTGATTGTGCTTCCAGCTCACATGGTTAAGCACCTCAGTGGACAAAGCCGAAAACTGACTTTCACAATAAGCGTAAACTGGTCAGCGATCTGATGACTATGTTAAATGATGGGCCGTTCATAACATTGGCCGGAGTGTTTACGGCTTGACCCCTACTGTCGCTGAACACTACCGGGGGCTATTAACTGCCCTCCCAAACTAAATCCTCAATATTTTGCTCTTACATTAGAGCTGAGGTTTAATGATCATGCTTTGCATGACAACCCAAAGAAAGGAACCGATAGCGGGACTATTTTCTTTGGAAGACATTTCTTCTGTTAAACAGTAATATAACTCTCTGCATACCTTTGTTTATAAAACCGTATGGCCAGATTGCCTTGTTTGTTGTAAATCTTTGCCCTCATAAAGGCTTTATAAAGTAGGACAAACACTCCTCGGCTACTGGCCGAGGAGGTGGAAACCGATGGTCGGTCAACAAAGTTTTGTACAATGCGGATCCGAGCATTAATGATGTAAAGTACTTGGATACATAGAGTCATTACACATAATTTGTGATTTTTACTATAGATATTGATCCTTAATTCGGCCACCCGTGCCCGCATTAAGGCTTGGGGGCTACTGGGCTTCGGGCTTATTATTTACAAATATTAAAGGGGCACATTGATCCCCTGATCTGGTGTTACCACCCGACCAGTGTCTCGGGGGCTACTGCATTGCTTGTCCAATGCAGAAAATTTTATGTGCAATATAGTTTCCGAGGAGATTTTGATCCTCAGGTTGGTCGGCCGCACCCAACCTGAGTCTCGAGGACTGAGCACGCCGCTTTTAGTGTCCCGAAGTATTCTGCCGAGCTTGGACTTGATCCTCAGGCCGATTTTGCAAATCAACCTGAGTCTCAGCGGCTACTGGGATCAGCGGTCTTACGTCATCCTTTAGGTGCATCTCGGGCTTTAGACCGATACACACCTTGAGGGCTACTGCTATATATCTCGGCAGAGAATAAATTGCACCAATAAAAAATATTCACAAAAATCGGCCCACATTCGGGGTGGTGCACCACCTCGGAAGCAGCCCGGCATAAAGCTCGGGCGCTAGTGGCTGGCTCCATAGAGGGCATTTCCGGCATTAAGCTCGGCTAAACTCCTTCAAACCTCTTTGAACCAAGGTGATTTATGACACCTCGGATATAGTCCGGCATTGGAGCTCGGATACAGTCCGGTGTTGGAGCTCGGATATACAGTCCGGCGTCGGAGCTCGGACGCAAGAGGACGCTGCCGCTCGGGGACAACTTCAAACCCGAGGTGTGGCATAAAAATAACAAGGCATTGGTAAAGGCTGGAAACTTAAAGGGGCTCCTCGGATACCCGACGTGTAAATTTGTCGAATGCATTTCGGCGATCCTCAAGATCGAAGATAAAGAAGATTTGTTAAACCAGTTTTCAAGACCGACGACCGAAGATGAAGAACAGTTCGGAAGAATCGAGGAGTGTAACGCCCCGAGACCGATGTGCCAGGTGTCGTTCAGTTATTCGCTGGTGTTGCCTTGTCATTGCTTGCGTGTCAAGCATTGCATATCATGTCATCATGTGCATTCCATTCGCATACGTGTTCGTCTCATGGCCCGAGCATTTTCCCCGTTGTCTGTTTTGCAATCCGGCGTTCCGTTCTCCTCTGGTGGTCATTTCTACCTTTCTTTCTTGTGTGGGGATTAAACATTTCCAGATTGGACCGAGACTTGTCAAGCGGCCTTGGTTTACTACCGGTAGACCGCCTGTCAAGTTTCGTATCATTTGGATTTCGTTTGATACTCCAACGGTTAACCGAGGGACCGAGAAGGCCTGGTGTGTGTTGCAACCCAACACCCTTCCATTTTGGCCCAAAACCCACCTAACTCTGCTCCATCATCTTGGTCATTCGATCACGATCGCGTAGCCGAAAACCGCACCTCATTTGGAGCTTCCTAGCTCCCTCTACCTCTATAAATAGACCCCTTCATTTTCGTTTTCGAATCTTTTCCCTGAAACCCTAAAACTCCTCCTCAGCGCCGCCGGACATGTCCACTCCGCCGCCGGACGCGTCCGCCGCCTCCCGCCATGTCGCTCCGGCCAATAGCAGGCCGCCACATCATCACATCGCCGCCCTCACCCAATCGGCGCCCGCCACCTCAGCCTGCGCGCCGCCCCACTTCGTCGCGGCCCGCCGAGCCCATCTGAGACCCGCGCAGGCCCGGATCCCCGCCACCGCGCTCGCTTCAGGTTCCGCTCGAGGGGAGGAGCCCCTCGATGATGCAGCTCGTCGCCGGGGCCCGCTGTGTCGCCGCCGCTGATCTCTCGGACGAGAGCCTCGCCGTCTGGCCTTCTTCCCGTCCTCCCCGTGCTCTCTCTCATGTCCTCTCTCTCTTCTTCGCAGGGCAACCCCGCCATGTAGCCTCGGGTCGCCTAGTACACCGTCCTCCGCCGCCGAGGGCCGGATCCACCAGTTCCCGGCCTGATCTGCCCATTCTGTCGTCCCTGACCTCCACCCTCGCCGGCCCTGTCGTGCGCCGCCGCCATGACCGCTCGGGAGCGAGCAGAGGAGCCGCTCGCTCCCCTTGCCCGTTGACCTCACCCCCGCGCGGGCCAGCGCCCCGCCTTCGGCCCAGCTCCAGCCGGCCTCCCTCGGCCTGCCTCTCCCTCCCTTCCTGGGCCGAGCCCACTTGGGTGAGGCCACCGCCCCCTCCTTTTTTTTCTCTCTCTCGTTGGGCCGGCCAGTTTCGACCCAGCTCTATATTTTTTTTCTGCCTGAACGTTTTTCCTATTTATCCAGAGATCGCCAGTTTTGCAGAATAGTCCCCCTAGTTCATGCATTTAATAACTCACTAACCGTGCATCGGATTAAAATGTTTTACATATGAAACTTGCTCAGAATTTTATGTAGATTAATAATATCCAACTTTCATCTATGTTTGAAATGTTAAAAAATGTTGTTTGCATTAATTTGCTCCTATGCCATGTTAAAATGATTTAATTCATAACTAAATAACCGTAACTCCGATTTTAATAATCTTTATATGTAATTGGGGTAGAAAAATGCCTAGTTTAACATGGTGCACTCATCTTGCATGTTTAACAACTCTAAAATAATGTTTAGGGCAGAACAGTACCAAACCTAATATATGCATATGAGGAGTTTCCGGAATTGTTGTTCGTTGCTTCCGGCCTCATTTAACCTTGACTAGATAGGTAGTTTACATTTGCTTCACCCTCTTGCCATGTTAATCAACATTTAACATTGTTGGGGTACATAAACAAGAGAGAACTAAATAATTGATGTGGTGTTTTGTCAATATGCATCCCGATGCATATTGAGCTCCACTTAATTTGTAGGATTGTTTGTGCACTTTGCCATGCCATGCATACTTAAACCGGACATGCATCATACTTGATTGTGCATCCTGCCATGTTCATGTCGTGGTTGTTTACTATGTTGTTTGCTTCTTTCTGGTGTTGCTTCTTCGGGTTGGTTCTGTTAACGTCGAGTTTGTGAGGATCCGTTCGTCTACGTCTGTTTATCTTCTTCATGGACTCGTTCTTCTTCCTTGCGGGATTTCAGGCAAGATGATCATACCCTCGAAATCACTACTATCTTTGCTATGCTAGTTTGCTCGCTCTTTTGCTATGCCAATGCTACGATGCCTACCATTTGCTTGTCAGCCTCCCAAATTGCCATGTCAAACCCTTAACCCCCCATGTCCTAGCAAACCATTGATTGGCTATGTTACCGCTTTGCTCAGCCCCTCTTATAGCGTTACTAGTTGCAGGTGAAGATTGGAGGCGTTCCTTGTTGGGACATTTATTTACTTGTTGGGATATCATAATATATCTTATTTAATTAATGCATCTATATACTTGGTAAAGGGTGGAAGGCTCGGCCTTATGCCTGGTGTTTTGTTCCACTCTTGCCGCCCTAGTTTCCGTCATATCGGTGTTATGTTCCCGGATTTTGCGTCCCTTACGCGGTTGGGCTATAATGGGAACCCCTTGATAGTTCGCCTTAAGTAAAGCTTCTCCAGCAATGCCCAACATTGGTTTTACCATTTGCCACCTAGCCTTTTTCTTTTCCCTTGGGGGTCGCGCGCCCAAGGGTCATCATTATTTTACCCCCCGGGCCAGTGCTCCTCTGAGTGTTGGTCCAACCTGTCAGCTGCCGGTGGCCACCAGGGGCAACTCTGGGCTGGCTTGCCCGTACCTAGGACAATCTGAGTGTGCCCTGAGAAAGAGATATGTGCAGCTCCTATCGGGATTTGTCGGCACATTCGGGCGGTGTTGCTGGTTTAGTTTTACCCTGTCAAAATGTCTTGTTGTGCCGGGATACCGAGTCTGATCGGAATGTCTCGGGTGGAGGTCTATTCCTTCGTTGACCGTGAGAGCTTGTGATGGGCTAAGTTGGGACACCCCTGCAGGGATTGGAACTTTCGAAAGCCGTGCCCGCGGTTATGGGCAAAGGGGAATTTGTTATATCCGTTTGTAGATAACTTGAACCTTAACTTAATTAAATTGAATCAACAGCGTGTGTTACCGTGATGGTCTCTTTCCGGCGGAGTCCGGGAAGTGAACACGGTGTTGGAGTTATGCTTGACGTAGGTTGTTTAGGATCACTTCTTGATCATACTTTCTCGATCGTGCTTTGCCTTCTCTTCTCGCTCTCATTTGCGTATGTTAGCCACCATATATGCTAGTCGCTTGCTGCAACTCCACCTCATACCTTTACCTTACCCATACGCTTAAATAGTCTTGATCGCGAGGGTGCGAGATTGCTGAGTCCCTGTGGCTCACAGATACTTCCAAAACCAGCTTGCAGGTGTCGATGAGACCGTGCAGATGACGCAACCAAGCTCAGAAGGAGCTCGATGAAGATCTTGTCCTTTGTGTTGTTTCGTTCTAGTTGATCAGTAGTGCAGCCCAGTTGGGGTCGATCGGGGACCTTTGTCGCATTTGGGGTTCTTCTTTTATTTTGGCTCCGTAGTCGGGCCTTGATTGTATTTGGATGATGTAATGCTTTATTCATGTAATTGTGTGAAGTGGCGATTGTAAGCCAACTATGTATCTCTTTCCCTTATGTATTACATGGGATGTGTGAAGATTACCTCACTTGCGACATTGCTTTCAATGCGGTTATGCCTCTAAGTCGTGCTTCGACACGTGGGAGATATAGCCGCATCGAGGGTGTTATAAGGAGCGTCCCTAACTTGAAGACCGGTTCAAGGGGCTACTGACGGTGTCCTGGACTAGGGGGTACTCACCACGTCGTCTCCCGATCTATTAGATTGGGCCGAGGACCCCCATGGCCGCATACGCATGGGCCAGTTTAGACAGCTGCCGCATACAAGGAAGATTCCACAAGACTTGGCGATCAAGACAAGGACTCCACCCCACCGGCGTATTCGGCTAGGACTCTTGTTATCCTAGGCCTCTGGTGCATTATATAAACCGAGGCCAAGCTAGTCGATAGATGACATACAACAATCATACCATAGGCTAGCTTCTAGGGTTTTAGCCTCTACGATCTCGTGGTAGATCAACTCTTGTAATACTCATATCATCAATATCAATCAAGCAGGACGTAGGGTATTACCTCCATCAAGAGGGCCCGAACCTGGGTAAACATCGTGTCCCCTGCCTCCTGTTACCATCGATCCTAGACGCATAGTTCAGGACCCCCTACCCGAGATCCGCCGGTTTTGACACCGACATTCCCTTATTGGAAAGTAGTACATCACAGAAACCAGTTTCTGTGACACCTACACCAATTAGTGAGGAAGCTAATGATGATGATCATGAAACTTCAGAACAAGATACTACTGAACCTCGTAGATCAACCAAAGTAAGATCCGCACCAGAGTGGTACAGTAATCCTGTTCTGGAAGTCATGCTACTAGATCATGATGAACCTACAAACTATGAAGAAGCGATGGTGAGCCCAGATTCCGCAAAATGGCTTGAAGCCATGAAATCTGAGATGGGATCCATGTATGAGAACAAAGTGTTGACTTTGGTTGACTTACCCAATGATCGGCAAGAAATTGAAAATAAATGGATCTTCAAGAAGAAGACTGACGCTGACGGTAATGTTACTGTCTACAAAGCTCGACTTATCACAAAAGGTTTTTGACAAGTTCAAGGGATTGACTATGATGAGACCTTCTCACCCGTAGCGATGCTTAAGTCTGTCCGAATCATGTTAGCAATTGCCGCATTTTATGATTATGAAATTTGGCAGATGGATGTCAAAACTGCATTCCTGAATGGATTTCTGGAAGAAGAGTTGTATATGATGCAGCCGGAAGGTTTTGTCAATCCAAAGGGAGCTAACAAAGTGTGCAAGCTCCAGCGATCCATTTATGGACTGGTGCAAGCCTCTCGGAGTTGGAATAAACGCTTTGATAATGTGATCAAAGCATTTGATTTTATACAGACTTTTGGAGAAGCCTGTATTTACAAAAAAGTGAGTGGGAGCTCTATAGCATTTCTGATATTATATGTAGATGACATATTACTAATCGGAAATGATATAGAATTTCTGGATAGCATAAAAGGATACTTGAATAAGAGTTTTTCAATGAAAGACCTCGGTGAAGCTGCTTACATATTGGGCATTAAGATCTATAGAGATAGATCAAAATGCTTAATTGGACTTTCACAAAGCACATACCTTGACAAAATTTTGAAGAAATTCAAAATGGATCAAGCAAAGAAAGGATTCTTGCCTGTGTTACAAGGTGTGAAATTGAGTAAGACTCAATGCCCGACCAATGCAGAAGATAGAGAGAAAATGAAAGATGTTCCCTATGCTTCAGCCATAGGCTCTATCATGTATGCAATGCTATGTACCAGACCTGATGTGTGTCTTGCTATAAGTCTAGCAGGGAGGTACCAAAGTAATCCAGGAGTGGATCACTGGACAGCGGTCAAAAACATCCTGAAATACCTGAAAAGGACTAAGGATATGTTTCTCGTATATGGAGGTGACAAAGAGCTCATCATAAATGGTTACGTTGATGCAAGCTTTGACACTGATCTGGATGATTCTAAATCGCAAACCGGATACGTGTTTACATTAAACGGTGGAGCTGTCAGTTGGTGCAGTTCTAAACAAAGCGTTGGGGCGGGATCTACATGTGAAGTGGAGTACATAGCTGCTTCGGAAGCAGCAAACGAAGGAGTCTGGATGAAGGAGTTCATATCCGATCTAGGTGTCATACCTAGTGCATCGGGTCCAATGAAAATCTTTTGTGACAATACTGGTGCAATTGCCTTGGCAAATGAATCCAGATTTCACAAGAGAACCAAGCACATCAAGAGACGCTTCAATTCCATCTGGGATCTAGTCCAAGTGGGAGACATAGAGATTTGCAAGATACATACGGATCTGAATGTTCCAGACCCATTGACTAAGCCTCTTCCACAAGCAAAACATGATCAGCACCAAAGCTCTATGGGTGTTAGAATCATTACTGTGTAATCTAGATTATTGACTCTAGTGCAAGTGGGAGACTGAAGGAAATATGCCCTAGAGGCAATAATAAAGTTATTATTTTATTTCCTTATATCATGATAAATGTTTATTATTCATGCTAGAATTGTATTATCCGGAAACATAATACTTGTGCGAATACATAGACAAACTAAAACGTCACTAGTGTGCCTCTACTTGACTAGCTCGTTAATCAAAGATGGTTATATTTCCTAACCATAGACATGTGTTGTCATTTGATTAACGGGATCACATCATTAGGAGAATGATGTGATTGACATGACCCATTCCATTAGCTTAGCACCCGATCGTTTAGTATGTTGCTATTGCTTTCTTCATGACTTATACATGTTCCTATGACTATGAGATTGTGCAACTCCCGTTTGCCGGAGGAACACTTTGTGTGCTACCAAACGCCACAATGTAACTAGGTGATTATAAAGGAGATCTACAGGTGTCTCCAAAGGTACATGTTGGGTTGGTGTATTTCGAGATTAGGATTTGTCACTCCGATTGTCGGAGAGGTATCTCTGGGCCCTCTCGATAATGCACATCACATAAGCCTTGCAAGCATTGCAACTAATGAGTTAGTTGCGAGGTGATGTGTTACGAAATGAGTAAAGAGACTTGCCGGTAACGAGATTGAACTAGGTATTGAGATACCGACGATCGAATCTCGGGCAAGTAACATACCGATGACAAAGGGAACAAAGTATGTTGTTATGCGGTCTGACCGATAAAAGATCTTCGTAGAATATGTGGGAGCCAATATGAGCATCCAGGTTCCGCTATTGGTTATTGACCGGAGACATGTCTCGGTCATGTCTACATTGTTCTCGAACCCGTAGGGTCCGCACGCTTAACACGATGAATGTTTCATTATAAGTTTATATATTTTGATGTACCGAAGTTTGTTCGGAGTCCCGGATGTGATCACGGACATGACCAGGAGTCTCGAAATGTTCGAGACATAAATATTGATATATTGGAAGCCTATGTTTGGACATTGGAAGTGTTCCGGGTGAAATCGGCATTTTACCGGAGTACCGGGAGGTTACCGGAACCCCCCGGTAACCTAATGGGCCTTAATGGGCCTAGTGGAGGAAGAGGAGAGGAGGCCTAGGGGCTGCCGCGCGCCCTCCCCCCCCCCAAGTCCGAATTGGACAAGGAGGGGGGCGGCGCCCCCCCCCTTTCCTTTCTTCCCTCTCCTCCTTCCCCCCAAGTCCTAATCCAACTAGGGAAAGGGGGGAGTCCTACTCCCGGTAGGAGTAGGACTCCTCCGGCGCGCCTCCTCCTAGAGCCGGCCGCACCCCCCTTGCTCCTTTATATACGGGGGCAGGGGCACCCCTAGACACACAAGTTGATCTCCAAGATTGTTCTCTTAGCCGTGTGCGGTGCCCCCTTCCACCATAGTCCTCGATAATATTGTAGTGGTGCTTAGGCGAAGCCCTGCGACAGTAGAACATCAAGATCGTCACCACGCTGTCGTGCTGACGGAACTCTTCCCCGACACTTTGCTGGATCGGAGTCCGGGGATCGTCATCGAGCTGAACGTGTGCTAGAACTCGGAGGTGCCATAGTTTCGGTGCTTGATCGATCGGGCCGTGAAGACGTACGACTACATCAACCGCGTTATCATAACGCTTCCGCTGTCGGTCTACGAGGGTACGTAGATTACACTCTCCCCTCTCGTTGCTATGCATCACCATGATCTTGCGTGTGCGTAGAAATTTTTTTGAAATTACTACGTTCCCCAACATAATGGAACGGAATAGTTTTCATGGTCGTTGATAGTTTGACTTCTCTATCAATCTATCAATGTTTTGGAGATAATCTGGCCGAGTTTCATGAAAGGTAGATAGTTTAAATAGGTTGTTTCATGTGTGCGTCCTTTTGAACATTTTGATAGGATCTCACAATCCCAAATTCATGCAGAAACTACGAAATTCAGCAGCAGCAACATGATTTATTAGATTGAGAGAGAGAGAGCACAAAGCGATGCCGGCGCAACACACTCACCTTTGGTACATATGTCGCCATGAGTAGTACGGAATATTGAGAAAGAATTTGGTGGCGTGGACTGAGAGTTGGCAATGACGTGGTGATATGGATGTAAAACAATAGCGAGAGGAGTTGTGGATTGAGCGCCTTGTCATCAGTAAGCAGGTGCAAGGCGAAAGGGCCACTCTCACGGTGTCAGCAATTAGTGCCGACAAGCATTGAGATTGAGTGACGCAGAGACCGGAATATGGGGATAGAGATAGAGGCAAAGTGAGGGCACAAGGGTCGACTCCCCCTTCCAGCACCGTGGATGGGATGGTGGGGTCGCCAAGGTGGCAGAGGATGGAAACCCCAAGAGGGGGAGATAAGGGTTGGATGTACACTACCCCATGCATAAGGCTAGATGAGCTGCGATGGCGTTGGTGGCGACGTCAGACTAGGAGTGGCAGCGTAAAGGTACAAAGGAGATGAGCTCACACCTATAAAGCTTCTCTTCGGAGTAGAGGATGATCTGGAACTTATGAGTCGGTGGCAGCGTGGTGGCGTGCAAAGGTCGCCGGCGAGGAGGTGGTGGTGGATGTGGAGACCAACATGGAAGGCGGCACTAGGGAGGCGGGATTTGGTGGTGGCGGCATGAGAGGCGGTAAATAAGAGAGAGAAGAGGAGGTTGTGAGGAGAATGGTCTTGAGAGGGGTGCAAGCGAGTTTTTCAAGGTCCCGTTGAGGCTTTGTAGGCCCGTGTGGGGATGAGATGTACCATGAACTCATGGTAAAAGTCAAATGATCATCCGACTCAAAATAATTGTGTGGACGTGGATAGGTTGGTTGCACGTCCTCTTGTGCAATCTTTCTCTTGGGTAATATGAGTGTTGGTTGATGGTGTATGAGTAACAATGAGTTTAAGTATTTGTTCCCTTCATTAGCCATGTTGCTCATTTGATTTTGTTAATGTGAGACCTTATTATTTTAATCACCATTGAACAAATATATTTCCAACATTCATGAAAAATGTACATGTCTTTTGAAAAATTGTTGTATTTAAAAAGATTTTTTTAACCCATAGAAATAAACAAACATACTAGAATTATGCAGTTTTCTGTCAAAATAATATAATTTATAATTGGAAAAATTATATTAAGGGTTGAACTTAAAAATACATCACATAACATTTGCACATAACTGATGTTGATAAATTTTTTATGAATTAATAACGTAAATACTACCAAGATAAATAGGCAAAAGTAAACAAAAGTATTGAACATTTTAAGGGAAAATAAAAGCACAAAAGAAATAGATGCCAAAATTACATAAGAAAATTTGAAAAGAATAACTGGATTTGTCAAGCGCAAACATTCGTTTTTTTTGGCAACAACATGACTGCCCTTATAAACATGAAGAGACTAGATGGCACTAATTCCCCATCAGATTTTCGAGCACACGCATCTTATTTTGCATGCGGACCCTTTCTCATATGCAAATACTATTAGCACAAACAACCACCTCGGCAATGCATGGAGATACCTTCAAGAATAGATGATATTAGCAACATGTAAACATTATCACAAAGTAAAAGAATCACACTGCCCAAAATGGTATGTTGAACTTATAATTTGTTTTCATGATTGTATTTCTCATCGCCGGATCTTTAAAACTAGATCTCACATGGGCACATTTCGAGGGTTGTTTCTGAAAAACAACTAACTATGTTGAAAAGCAAGTTCAGAGTATAAACATATTTTTCCCTCACAAACGGATAAGTTGGACCTTTTTGAAGAAACGTATGTGCGAAAAGCAAGATTTTTCCAAGTATATAATCACTTGTATGTTTTTAAGGGTATATAATCGCTGGTATTTAAAAAGAGAAAGAAAAGTAGTGTGATGAAAAATTATTTTTCTAACATAGACTTGCATTTTTGTTGTACTAAGTTACTTTCTAGAAACTAGTACATGTCCTAGAAACAACACGTAAGAATTTTAATGATATGCAAAGATCTATATAGAAGAAACTTACCTTATAGCTTCAACTATTAATAAGCATATGGTACGTATATCGGTTTTGCAAAGGAACAATTATGGTTGTTGCACAAATATGAATTTTGATAACACAAAATTGTTTTTTAAAATATCAATACACGCCCTCCGGAAAATTGGAAATATGCCTTTTTGTGGCCATTTTGATGAGACATGGTCTACAAAAAATGATATACCTATGTATTACTTTACGAAAAGCTACATAAATCTTTCATCCCTAACTAATCAACCCCCCTTGATTTTCACTGGGTGGGGCCCTCTCCCTTTTCTTTTCCAATCAGACGTTTCCACCTAAGCATGTTCGTAATATACGTAAAAGAATTTACATAGGTGTAGCGTTGTCCCACGGTCTACTACATCCCAACTATATACTTGAAGCTTGCTTTTAATCCAAACAACTACATCCCAACTATATACTCGAAGCTTGCTTCTGTGTATGAGAAATTTCTTTATGATAGACAAAATTTTGTTGCAGAAAATGTGTTCGAATATTCCCATGTGTGGTCTAGTTTTGAAGATCGTGTAAAGGAACGTAATTGTGAAAACTAAATTTGATTGGATGCTTGCTTTGAAAGTGATGCATCTTTTTAGTTCCATGATACATTTGCATGTCACCCTTTTTGCTAGGACATATTTGCATGCACTAGCACAATCCTTTTTGTCATTTTGTGATAATATGTTGCTTTTGCAATGAATCCATGCAAAAAAGAATGGTGTGGATGGTCCGCATCTATGTCTCACTTGATGCGAGACAGTAGACCTCGTCGCCTGCAGGGAACATGTAGTGGGTCAGCCCACTAGCCACGTGATCCCATCACGCAGACGTCACACTGACGTCTTATGCATGTTGTTTTTATTGTTTACTTTATTTATACTAGCAAAAATGCCCGTGCGTTGCAACGGGAAAAAATAAAATATCATGTGGCGTAATAATTCAAAAACGTATAATTATTATTGCAGATATAACAATGTCGTTACAAAAAAGTTTATAAATGAGTCAATTATTTGAAACACCTGAAACGGGGACTACCTGAGCTAATGATAGAGGCAAGTTTACAGCGCAAATGATCTCTTAGCAGTAAAAACAACACACCACGTGCTTAAGACATCACTACATGTTATGTTTTTTAACCTAGCCCCAAAATGTTAAAAATAGTATGTCAACAAAATAAGATACTATATTTTTAGTGACAAATATATAAAACTCAGAAAGGAATAAAGTATTTTTAGTGACAAATATATAAAAGTAAGATGCATTATATAGTATTGGTGGTCATCAATCTTCTCTCACACATCCCGTGATGACTTGGGGACTACACATGAGCAATCAGCAGTTTCCAAGCTCTCCACATATGTATTGGATAGCATCTTGGTCAGCTGGAGATAATAAGAATAGAATGTCAAAACTTCAAAGGCAAAGGATCCAAAGAAAAAACATACTGAACAACTCTTGAAACATCTTCCATGCAATTTCTTAAACTGTTTCTCACGCAAACTTACCATGCCAATCACTTCCTTTGACTGTACCATATATATGCCACCTACAGTCATCTTCACTCATGTTCATGTTTGCAACAACTGCCTTTTAACCCCACTGCCCCCGCCCCCTACACTCATAACCGTTAGTAGCGAACAACAAAAGCACGTATAGTGTTCTCCAGTAGGCAGCATCATCAAAGTATTTGGTATGAGAGTGGCAGTCACATCTCACTACAAAAGAGTCATCTTCCTCATATTCTGACAAAAACCAAATATACAATCACATGATCCTGTGATAGCAGCAATGGCTGACACTGCCACCTTGAAAGCCAATAGTTGAACTAGAGAAACATAATGTCCTGGGTATTGCCAAATCTGTAACTAAAAAGTACTCCGATGTTATATAAATATTTAAGAAACTAATAATCATGTAACGAAGACCTTGATACGCAAGCTGCGCTCCTTCTCATTTTCAAACTCTAATACACAAGCTGTGGCCCTTCTCATTTTCAAGTTTAAGATGATATGCACCATATTTATTATGTTCATCATAATGTATAACACAAAGCGCAGCGAGCAAAACAGAAGACACCCGTAATTGCAGATCCTTCCGAGTTAAATTCTTGTTCTGACTCTTGTGGAAACTGAAGAGCTCCAGCCATGCATATGCATGATACAAGTAGTGATTCTCAGACATCCAGAATATCTCAGTCAGCTTGGCGTAACACACAGCCAGGACGGATGGTTTTGAGCCCTCTGAACCATGCTCATCAAGCCATGTGGGTCCACAGATCGGAAGGCTTCCTGGGACAGGGAAAGTTCTGCAGCAATCTTCAGTTGTTCAACCCTAGTATCAAGGTACAACTAACAACTTTCAGGGGCAGTCGGATCAGGACGATCTCGAGATTTGTTCAGATTTGCGAGATGGTTTCTGATCATGTCACACAGCCTACGGAACTCGGTAGATCTTTTGTACTGCTTGCAGAACTGAAAGGCATTGTGCGCAGCCATGGCATACAACGCTTCAAGCTTGGAGTTATTCCTCAGCAGTCAGCACCTCCAGCACCGTCCTGTACGTCTCCCACGGAAACTTGAGCCATGGAGTGTCAGATCGGCCCTTCCCGCTGACGTAACTGAGCATCAGGTCCTCTGGTGCTTCTAGATCACGGACATCAGGAGCTTGTGCCTGCTGATTCCTGGCCGCTTCCTCAGCTTTCTTGTTGGACAGATGCATGAAGTGTTTGACAACCTCCACCAGAGTCGACACATTATTGAGTTGCTGCTAGCAGACGATTCTGGAGTACTGAATGAGGCCGTCCTTGGCGAATCTTTTTGACGTGATGAGATCCTGCAGCGTCGCCGGCTGCTGCCCAACGTGGATCAACTCATCTGCTCTCTCCAGAGCGCTCGAGCAGAGGGAGGCGAGGGGGTGGCGAGGACACGTGAGGGGCGCGGGGGAGCGACCGACGACCGGCGGAGGGAGGCGAGGGGGAGGTGAAGGACACGCGAGGGGGCGCGGGGAAGCGGCCGACGGCCGGCGGCGGATTGGCGTTTGTGCGGCGGCTAGGGTTCGCAGGGGTCGGGGAAAATCACGCTGGTGCTCGTTCGACAACCAGGGACGAATCCTTTTTCTTACCGGGCGGTGACAGAAGCTTTGTAAATTCTATCAACTCTGATGGCATGTGCTTCAACGAGCGAATCGTTATTTCCTTTGACCTCACTTATCCATGGACTGCGGGTCAAATATTAAAAAGCACAGGGACCTTTATGCAAAAAAGCCGCGGCGGTGAACCGAAGACTCAATCCGTGCTTTATTATTAGGGAGAGATTTAATAAATACTAAACACATATATTATGGAAAAAATAATTTTGTTATTTTTAAGTGTTCATCCCACATTCAAAAAATGTAAATGCGGCATAAAAATGTTCGCTCAAATTAGAGAAAATGTTTGTACCATTAAGAAAATGGATTCGATATTTCATAAAATGTTCTCCCATTCCAACCAAATGTACACGATTTAAAAATAATTCCATAGGATTTTTTGTGTTATTAAAAAAAAGGTGTACTACAAAAAAATGTATGTTACATTTGGAAAATGTTCACGCATTCGAACAAAACGTTTGTGTCACTTTCAAAAAACAAGTTTCATATCATACAAAAAAGTTTCAACACATATTTGAAAAATGTTTAACACGTATTTGAAAACAAATATGTTTGAAACAAATATTTGTAAAAATGTTGAATATGTATTTAATTTTTGTAAATTAATATAAAAGTACTTTAGAATTATAGAAAATAATATACAATGTGTATGAAAAAAATAGACACCAAGACAGACATTTGTAAAAACATTAATCATGTATTTGTAAAACATTAATTACATTTTAAAACATATTCCTTGGGTACACAAAAAAGGAAAATGCATATGACGTGTATTATAAAAATAAAAATAATAAAAATAAAGAACCCAACGAAAACAATTGAAAACCACAGAAAAA
Source organism: Triticum dicoccoides (assembly GCF_002162155.2). Lineage (NCBI taxonomy): Eukaryota > Viridiplantae > Streptophyta > Magnoliopsida > Poales > Poaceae > Triticum > Triticum dicoccoides. The sequence goes on from NC_041382.1 coordinate 651,657,665, forward strand.
ACAAACAAGACTGTTGAAAACCAAAGAAAGAAGCAAAGAAAACAAAGGAGAAAAGGAAACTAAAAAGAAAAGGAAAAGGGAAAGAAAAGGTAGGAAAGCGAAGAAAAACAAAGGAAACCCATGAACAACGAAGAAGAAAAAAAGAAAAAAAGTGTAGGACAGTGGAAACCGAAAAAATCGTGCTACAATAAAAGTGCCGGCCAGTAGAGCGCTGGCCAAAGGCGAGCCGGGTCCTCGCATCGGGTGATATATAGCTCTGTCGGTGAGCGGATCCTATTTGGCGCATAGGTCGCTGTGGAGCGACCTACCGCGTACCCCCCTTGCCTGATCATTTGCACAGTGGGGCGGCCCATATTTTGGGACTTCACGTGCATTCTGCACCGGTCTTGGGACGGTTCCTTCCCTGAACCGGTTTTTGTTTTATTCATGTATTTTTCCGGTTTTTCTTTTCTTTGTTTGTTTATTTTCTATTTTTTCTTTTTGGTTTATTTTCCTTTTCTCTCTCTTTTCTTCTTTACTTTCCACTTTTTTGTGTTATTTCAAATTCATGAATATATTTTTCCTTCGAATTCAAAATATGTTCATCAATGCAAAAAAGGTTCGTCAAATTGAAAATATGTCCATTGGTTTAAACAATGTTCATCAAATTAAGAAAATGGTCATCAAATTCAAATTTTCTTCATCTAATTCATAAAACTTTCAATGAATTCAAAATTTGATCATCCACTTTTCAGTAAAAAAATGTTCTTCAATACAAATTTTGTTCATCAAATTCAAAATTTGATCATTAAATACAAAAACATGTTCATCATTATTAAAAAATGCTCATAAAAATTTGTCCATCAAAATGAAAAAGTGTTCATTCTTTTGAAATCACAAACTTTTTTGAATTCAAGAATTGTTTTTGAATTCAGTGAGCATTTTAAGCCATCAATGTTTTTTGAAAGTTAGAACTTTTTTGAAATCTTGAAAAAAAACAGGGGAGCGGGGGGGTGCGCGCGTGGCCTGATTCCCATGCGCGGGACTGCTCAGAAAGTCAGAAGTGGAAATGCACCCATTAGCATTCGGCCCAAAATATTGTAAAGTTGTAATGGGCTGGGCCAGTCGCCGCAAGGGAGATGAAAATTGTACTTTTTTTTAGGGAAAGCCTGTTCAAACAGCACACAAAGTCCCGCTAAAAAAACCTCGACCTATCTTAGGAAAAACACATTTTTGGACCCTACTATCAGTGTTTGAGATACAAGCGGCAATACACCCATGGATCACGTAAGCTGCACATCCACTGTTTTACCATGGCCTAAACAACCTGCCCTTACTAATAATCTGGCAGTTAGGCAGGCAATCAAACCCATAATGCAACGACCTGGTAAGTTTGGCCACATGTACGTAAATGACAGCAGTTAGAGGCTGTCCCACAAGATAAGGTAAAGCCTTTCCCACACGACAACCAAACTGTTTTCTCATCTTTTTCCGGACAGCTTGCACTAGCGCGTGCATCCATGAAAAGTCATCACCGATACCAACTTATCCTGACGAGGGCGTAGTCCAATCTAAATCCAATGGCTAAAGTAGATGCAGCCCGTACGGGCGCTGCAATCCAAAGTTGCGAGCTGGATAAAGCAGGATCTGGCGTGCCGACAGGGAGAATCTACCGTTGTTACTTGCAAAGCAAAGCAAACTTGCTCCGATAAGGACGACGTCGTCGTGGAAGCTCATACGGGCACGTACTCCATCATCACTGGCAGCGCTGCTGTATCACATGAGTGTAGGCTTTTCGGGTGTGCGCCGACACACAGGCAGGGAGAGATTGGTATTTCGCTGAATAATAATACTTGAGTTAGAAGCGAAGACTCCCTCTGTATCTGCGCTAAAATATGTGGAGCATCTTACACGTATTAGGGTGTCAAGTGTAGTGTAGATCCAGCTCGATGTCGTGGTTCCAAGGAAATGGGACGCGCCATTCCCGGTAACTGTTTTACCGCGATCGAAATCCACCGGGTAATTTACACGGGCGGCCGGGGGGCAGCGCCGAGACAAGGTCCCTTTCTGACCGGCGTTGGTGATCAACTTGGCGCATTATCCGATGGGTGACCGCCCGCTGCGGGCAGGGCACCAGACGACGGCGACCGGAGGTGGGTGGGCGGCCAGCTCTCCGGCTCTGCTCCGGGGCAACCCGCCAGGCTCGGCCCGGCCCGGCCCGGCCGGCCACGTACGGTCGCTGTCCCCGCCGGCTGATCCGGCGTCACTAGCGCGCAAGCTCACTCCCCGCTGCCCGTCTCAGCCCCCCTGCCCGGCACCCGTCCGACCATCCGATGCGTGCGTGTGTGGACGTGGTTAGAGCGATCGTTCGGGGATTCCATGCGCAGGACAACCGACAGGTCCGATCGTGTTGTACTTTGGGCGCGGCAGGGGGGCGCCTCCCCGTCGCCGGGAGGGCCAGCCGCAGTGGGTGCCAGCCAGGTGTGAGGTGAAGGTCCAGATAATGGCGCGCGGGTACGTGCCGTTGGCGGCATCCGCGACGGTCCATGTGGGCGTATCTCGGCGCGCGATCCGCCGGCTCGGCGGCCGTCCTTGAATATTACTTGCGTCCGTCCGGCCTCCGGCAGCACGAACATGCCATGTTATTCGAAATTCCAAGAGCTTCCCATCAGAAAACTCAGGATTAAGTACAAGCTGGGCCGATCTTTTTAGATGCTCACTGCTCAACGTGAATTACTTGGGAGCCTTGCTTGCTGCTCATCCCGTCCCAGGCCAGAAGGTTGATCAGTTCCATCCAGGTAGATGGTAACATCATCATCTATCAACGTCTCGGGTCACATCGTGCATGGGCTGCACGCACGGGCGCCACTATTATTAAACAATCGCCGGACTGCGCGTCGGGTTAGGTGGCAGGTTTAGTCGTGACGTCGGGCCAAGACGCTGTGGGACAGCGAAGCTCTCCGCGACAAAAGGAAGCCACAACTACGAAGTTTAGGTTAATCACTTAATCAGCGTCAACACAAACGCAAAGGAGTGCCCTGATTTTCTTATACATACATCGGTTTCTAGCTAGAGTCGTCATACGCCGATCGATTGTAACGTTCTTGGAAAAGCACCGTCGTTTTTCTCACTCTTAGAGGATGACAAGATATTTCTGAAAAACAAAGATGACAAAATAACTTGCCAGTGGTCGAAACGGCAGCATGATGCTACAGATTTGTCACCACCACTGGTATATAGAACATGCGAATGTCTAAGTTAACTGAGCAATGCAGGCCTTGATTAAGTAACAATTATTGGCCTTGTCCAGCTCCAAAACAAAAGAAGGGCTTGTCGTTAGCCCTGCATATCTTGAAGTTATCTCATGGAAATGGAATAATCAAGATGGCCCCTGGATCCTAAGAATCCATTTTGCAACCAAGGTACATCTGTATATACTAATTGCGGTGGTTGATTTGCTGATAATGAAGTACACGAAAGAAGATTGCCACGATCTGATTTCATGTGCCACCACAAACAAACATTTTGTCTGTTGTGTATAAGGATCAAGGAGAATCCCAATGCCAGCGAAACCTAGCTTAGGGCTCATTCGGTTTGGAGGAAATCTAACCATAGGAATTTGGAGTAGTATAGGAATTTGATAGGATGGTACTTGCCACCCTAAGGAATTGACTTGCCTCGTTCCTACGCGCAAAATGAGCTTTGAGTGGATGTGTAGTTTCCTCCAAAAGCATAGAAAATGAATAGTATTCCTACGAAATTCCTTTACGCATTTCCTACAAACCGAATGCATATATAAGAAATTTTCCTCTGGAATCCTTGTTCCCATGTTTTTCCTATAAAAATCCTCCAAACCGAATGAGGCCTTAGTTATTCGTTCACGGCAATGCTGTCCTTAAAAATACCCCCTTTCTTTTTATTTACTTTGTATATTAGCTTTGTCTTAAATCAAATCTTGTAACTTTATCCAAGTTTCACATATACAATGCCAAATTAATATCACTATGTTCGTCACTGAATATAGTTTCACATTATATATAATTGTTAATATACATATTCATTTTGGTTTGTATAAACTTGGACAAATTTTATAAATATTGACTTAGGACAAAGCTAATATGTAGAGTAAATAAAAACAAAGTGTTGGTTAAGAATTCCGGCGGTAATCTTGATGGGATGTCGCATGTAGTAGGATGCGGGGATGAGATTCACACAAGGCAGTTTCCCATGTTTGACCCCTCGTGATCAAGGTAATACCCTACTCCTACTTGATGTACATATATGATCTAGCATTGTATGAGAATTATAGTATGGTGCACAATGGAGAGATCGCTAGGATCACGTAGGTATGATATTAAATGCCTACAGATGAGCCCAAACCTTGCTTTATATATATTGATGGGAAACGAAGCATGAAAATAAAATAAAAATCCTATGAAACATCCAAGATCCGGTGTAGAAGATGTATAGCTATGAGAGGGGAGTGTGTCTACATACCCTTGTAGACCGAAGGCGTTAGCGTCGTAACGCGGTTGATGTAGTCGTACTCTTCACGATCCAATCGCGATCCAATCCGATCTAGTGCCGAACGAACGACACCTCCGAGTTTAGCACACGTACGGCCCGACGACGTCCTCTCCGTCTTGATCTAGCAAGTGAGGGAGAGGAGGTAGATGAGATCTGTACCAACACGACGGCGTGGTGGTGGTGGTGGCAGCGAAACACCGGCAAGGCTTCGCCAAGCGCTGACGGAACATGGAGGAGGAGTAACGGGAGGGAGACGGGGGCAAGCATGGAAGGGCTAGCTGCCCCCCTGTGCCTCCCCACTATATATAGGGGTGAGGGAGGGGCGTGGCAGCCCTAGCCCCCTCCCAAGGCAAGAGGCGGCGGCCAAGGGGGGAGGAGTGCCCTCCAAGCCAAGTGAAGGCCCTCCCCCTTAGGCCTTGTTTGGTTTCAGGGTCCCCCCCCCCAGGGTCCCTGTCTATTCCCAGGGCTGGGAACCCACGAGCCAACTTAGCCCTGGGTGATCCACCCGGTCATTTGGCGGCCCACGAGATAGGGGTAGCCTGACCCTTTCTATGCCTTTTCCCTGGGAGATCCTTTCATGCCCGCAGTAGTCGCGGAGGAAACCCTCACTCTCTCGGTCTCATGAACGAGAGGCGGCCACGGCGGCAAGATCCGAGAACAACGCACCACCACACTCCGCCCTCCTCCGTCCAAGGCTCTGCCCGGCAACTGGAAGCGACGTACCACCGCCCTACACCTCCACGCCCTGCTCCCCTGGCGGGGGCGACGGTGACCGGGGTCATCAGCCCCCCTGTCATGGATCTAAGACTGACAGTAGAATGGGGGGTAGGTATGAGGAGGCAAGATCCTAGCTATGGCGAAGTTGTACACGCGAGTTTTACGAATTCAGGCCCTTCGCAGAGGAAGTAATAGCCCTACGTCTCGGTGCCCGGGGGCGGTCGACTGGATTATGCGTGTGTGTGTTACAGGGGGTGCGAACCCTTGTGCCAAAGGAGGAGGGTGGCTTATATAGAGTGCGCCAGGACCCCGGCCATCCTCCGTTACCAAGAGTTCAATGTACATAAATAGGTGACGTTACTGGTAACACCAGTTTTAAATGCCTTAATGGCCTTAAAGATTACAGAGTGGACGCTTGCCCGTTGCTGTTCTGGATGACTCCTGGTCTTCAACAAGCCGAATGAATTCTTGTATGGTCGAGTGATTGAGTGGTCGAGTGACCCAAGGAAGGAGGGGTCTCCGAGTGACTGGTAGGTCGAGTGGATTGCACTCGACACCTTTGTTGGGCCCTCCCTATTGTCTCTTGAGCTTCTTTGCTTCTAAGACAGCGACCTTGGATAGGACGTATAGGTCAGGCCTATTACCCTACCCCAGGTCTATGTCCTCATCACCCCCCTGCCCAGATCTCGTCTCTGCCTCGAAGCTTCACTCACTTCCGGCGAAGACGATTGCCAGAGGTCATCCTCCTCTTTCTCACCAAGGTTATCCCCTCCTCCTCCTCTTCCAATCACCATTTTTCTTCGCCATGGTGATTTCTTTTCTGCTACACAAACTAACGAGCATGTGTACAGATCGAAGGACCTCCTCTCCTGTCTGAGATTTGTACCCAGGTGAGCAACCGTACTGAAGAAAATCGAACGTTTTGTAGTGCATCTAACTATCCTGAACTCACAAGGAAAGGAAAAGACGACGGCGCTGGAACGCGTGAAGAAGGCGACAGGGCCGGCGAAGGGCAAGAAGATGAATCGGGGATCTTCGTCGCGCTCGGGACTGCCGCCAGGTTGGATCCAGGGTGATTGGATCCGATCTTCGATTCAGCGAGAAGATTTGGATGAGCTGGCCGAGTCAGGGTTGATCGTCCACAAAGCTGCCCGGTTGCCGGAGGGGGAGACGGAGCCGCAGCCGTGGCCGGGTGAGTGCGTTCTGCTTGCTACCCATGTCGACCGTGGTTTCTCGCTTCCTCCGCATCCTTTTTTCCGGGGTTTCTTGAATTTTTTTGGGGCCCAACTCCATCATTTTACTCCCAACACCATCACGTATCTTGCTGCGTTCGTGTCCATGTGCGAGAATTTCTTGGGGTGTCGACCGCACTGGGGTCTTTTCAAGAACATTTTCACCATCCGATCCTAGACAGTGAAGAAAGCAAATTCGAATGACGAGAAAACCCACGTTATCAAGATGTGTGGGGGTTTGGGTATCCAGAAGAGGAAGAGGAGTTCTTTCCCTTCGATGACCCTTCCTAAGTCGATCAGAGGCTGGCAGTCGACCTGGTTCTACTGCCAGGATATCGCGACTCCAGGCCAGTCGATTGGACTTCCTCCTTTTTTCTTTCGATCGTGTTTAGACTCCCTCTTCGTTGAAAGTGACCGCCGTGGAGAAGGCGGAGACAGGCAGGCTGGTCGAGAGGGTGGTCCAGCTGATCAACCAAGGCGTCACCGGCATGGATTTGTTAGAGGTGTTCCTCAGTCGGTGCATTCAACTGCTCCAGGCCCGTGACTACTCCATGTGGATGTACTCCGGAGCTGGCGACACCGCTCGGGTTCATCCAGAGGAAGTGCCGGCCAAAACAGTGGCCCAATGGCTGAGGAGCATCACCGGAAACAAGGACAACCCTAGGGGCGCCAGGAGAGTCGACCCTTTCAGCGACAGCAACCAGCCAGACAAGGTTCGGTCGCTATAACCGATTGCATTTGGATGCGTCTTCCGACTATTTGTTAATCCGACTGATTTCCACTCGACTTCTTGTCTTGTAGATTTACACAGAGATGTACTCAATGCCCAATGGTGAACAAGCTCTGGAGTAGGACCATGAGGGTGAGGACAGCACAGAGGAGAGTGGTGAATGAGAGTCACCAGATGACGATGATGAAGATGAGAGCGACGAGTCAGACGACGAGGAGGTAGTTGACTCACCGCCTCATTTAGAATGTCGATCCAAGCAACACCCTGATCCCGTGGGCAGGCGCGGTAAGGCTGTGGCCTCGAGCGCTCCATCTCAAAAGCATGCTCGGTCTTCGACCCCAGAACTGGCTGAGAAAGTCACCAAGCAACCCAAGGTCAATCCCTCGAAGGTCTGGAAGACCTTTCCTAAGATCAAAATGGATGTTCCTGTTGCTTCTGGGTAAATGCTCTTCCCGTGTTTCCTTGCTCCGACAGATTCTCCTGTGCTGACCGAGTGGATGATGAACTTTTCCAGCCCGGCCTCTGACGCGACTGATATGGATATCGACAAGGTCCCGGACAACGAGGAAACCGACGACATAGCTACCTCCAAAGCCAGTAAGTCTGCCCGAGTCGAATTTATTCGGTCGACTGGATTGTTCGTCAGTTGTCTCTCTGATTTTTTCTATTTGCCGCAGCTCCACGAGACGTTGTTGTGCTTCCGGGCGATGAAGAAGAAGTGCCCCTGAAGGAAAGGAGGAGGAGGGACAAAGGACAGAGCGAGAAAGCGCCTGAGGTTCAGGTTCCTTAGTCGACACTGATGCCTGGGACGGTGGTTGAGCGATCTATAGATCCGACTCTTACCAACGTCACTTTCGCTATCCCGCTATCGACTGACTATCCATCAGGGTCAGCTGCTCAGACCCCTGCTGATCCAATACTACTCCACGCATCAGACCCAACAACTGCTTCAACTGCCCTGCCATCATCGCTTTTCACTGCGTACCAGACTCCAGACGACCCACCGAGTGCCGTCAAGGAAGCTCTTCTTCAGTTGAATCTTGTGATGGGGCAGATGAAAGTGGTGCACGAGGCCAGTGAGGTGGCCTTCAACGCCGACGCTACTCTGTAGACCAATGTCCAGGTTAGTTGATTTCCGACTGATCTTATTTCTCATCCGATCACCCACTGGGGTTTGTCCGCCTTAAAGTTGTATAGGTATTCCACTTGAGTCAACTTGAATTGAGTCGATTGAATTTGTGAACTAGTGGGGGCACGCTGAGTGCACCCACTGGGTGTAGTCCCCGAGACCATAGTTGACTGCGGGCAGTCGACTGTGGTCTGTGAATCTAAATTTTCTCACTCGGCCTGGGCAGACCATGCTGAGTGAAAATTTGAACCAGTGGGGGCACGCTAAGTGCACCCACTGGGTGTAGTCCCCGGGACCGTGGTGGACTGCAGGTAGTCGACCATGGTCTGAGAACAACTTTTTTTGACTCGAGCTAGGCAGACCATGCCGTGTGTTGAATCAAACCAGTGGGGGAACGCTAAGTGCACCCACTGGGTGTAGTCCCCGAGACTACCGTTGAATGTCTGATTCGGCGGTAGTCTTAGAGTAACTTTCACTGTGATGCTCTTTTGTTTTTGTCGACTGATATGTCTTATATATTGACTGCAGAAATCTTGTGATCTTGGGGCTCAACTTTCTACACTGAACAAGCAGCAAATCAGCCTCAACCTTGATCTGGACCTGGCCAGGAAGAATCTCAAGATTGCTCATGACAAAATAGCTGCCATGGGAGGTAACCAATCGTCAACCGTCCATCTTACGACTGGCACTTTTCCTTTCCATTTTTTGAACCGAGTGACTCCACTTGAGCAGATGTACATAGTGAAAACAGTCAACTCCAGGCTCGTCTGAAGAATGTTATTTCTTTAGAGAAAATCAAGTAGGCTCTAGAGAAAAAGGATCTGGATCTTGCTGCTGCGCAGAAGGAGGCGCGAGAGAAAACGACACTTGCTGACCAGAAGCTTGCTTCAGTCGGCAAGTTAGAAGAAGAGAACTCCAAACTGAAGACTACTGTCTCTGACGCCAATCGGGAGGTCGAGCAACCAAAGAAAGACAAGGACAAGATGACTGACGAGATTGGGAGCCTCAAAGCCAAGAAGGGCGAGTTGGAATCTTATCTAGGCCAGCTTGCTGCAAAACTGGCCTTAAAGCTTGAAGGTACTGATGTTCGACTGACTTGTTATGGTCGATTGACAGGTCTTATTATATTGTCGACTCACTAGCTACTCGACATGCAGAACTTTGCCAGGACTTTGAAGCGAAAACTGGGCGGGTCGAGACAGGTCTCGATCCCATAAATTGCCCAGTCAAAGATGACGTCGCAATAAATGTGCTGCGGTTGGTATCTTGCCTGGACAGTGCGGTTGCTTATCTTGATCGCCTGAAGGCGGTGATGACTCGGGTTGATGCTGAACTCTGGCCTCAAGCGGAACTGTCTCAAGACCTCGAGTCTTTGATGGCTCGACTGAATCAAATACCTGACCGAGTGCAAGAATGGAAGCAGTCATCTGCTCGCTGCGGTGCTGATGTCACCCTGTCCCTGGTCCGAGTGCACTGCAAGGATGTCCAAGAAGACAAGCTGGCGGAGCTCAAGGTTGCTAACACAAAAAGGCACACTTTCCAGTCCTTCATGGACACTTTCCTTGATGCTGCCACTCCCATTGCAGACAGCATAGACCTTGACAGTTTCTGTGATCCAGCCAGTCCTTCTCCCGACGAGTGACCAAAAACATTATGCTTCACCTTTCTTTGCCTCGGAATGCCGAGTGATTGTGTAATCATTAAACTTCTTCGGGCTTGATGCTCGAGTACTTTGGATCCGTGGTTCGGAACTATGGGATTTATCTGAACTTGGTTTATCTCCGAATATGCTTGCGTTTGCCTTCGAGTGGAACTTGTTCTTCACTCAGAATAATCTTTGTACCTGAGATGCAGCACTAAGGAGAAGGTCCTAGTCGACCTGCACCTCGTCGTCCTTGCGGATAGGGATGGAGCGCATGTTGTACCTATGACGCAGCTCTGAAGAAAGGGTTACAGTTGACCTGCACCTCGTCGTCCTTGCGGATAGGGATGGAGCGCATGTTGTACTTGTGGCGCAGCTCCGAAGAGAGGGTTGCAGTCGACCTGCACCTCGTCGTTCTTGCGGATAGGGATGGAGCGCACGTTGTACTTGTGGCGCAGGTCCGAAGAGAGGGTTGCAGTCGACCTGCACCTCGTC